>NC_057939.1:50663958-50997395 GCF_018555375.3 Anguilla rostrata | reverse complement strand
CCCCTTCTATGTAGCTGAACCAGCCTCCCGTCTTTGTAAGGAATTTGGCATGCGTCTTTTATATCCCTCAGAAAGGCGACACCACGCACATGGGCCTCCACATGGCTTCGTACGAGTCGTGGGCTTAAAGTCACGTCAGCTGCCTTATCTCCTGCTCCATCACCATTCCCAGCAGCCCATCAGAAGGACGTATTACACTGGTGATGATGGATTTACAATGGATCATGGGCTGATTCAGTCGTGTTTCTGAGTTGGTGCTAGGTGGGTGGTTTACAAATCTTTTTTTTTTTTTTTTTCACTTTCAGCGTCTCTGCTCGGCATTCTGGGAAATGCAAATGCGTCTGAACACCTTTCAGCGAGTTTGTAAGCTGCCACAATTCCCGCCAGAAAAGTGTTACTCAGTGAGCTCGCTCTCCACTCGCGCTGTCACTGTGTCTAACCTGCCATAATACCAGACACAAGACAAACTCCTGGGGAAACAAAGTGGCAAGACTGCTTGCTTTTAATTTATTACATTTTCTACAAGTAAAAAAAAAAATGTTTTGCGATTTGTAAACAAGAGGTTTTATTGATGGTGAAATGACACATAGTGCTGGCTGTAAATGCTTTCTCTGTCATTCTGTGAGCTGAGAAATGGAAAAGATTTCACAGTAAACCCTGATGGTTTATTATGCCATAGACTGCTGGCAAAACAAGCTAATTTCTGCCATTTTCAACAGATGTTGCCTGGAGATACATTCTGATCCAATATTCATTTTTGGGTTCCCTTAAATATCTTAATTTCATGGGAGGAAACATAAGCTCATAACTGGAAAACTCACAAGACCTCCTTCACATTTAAATTATTATTATTATTATTATTATTATTATTATTATACTGCATTAACATTATATTTCGTATTTATCTGTTTTGTATTCATATATAATCAGCTGCTTCATCTAATTCACATTCAGTAAAGGGTCTTCAGAAAACCTCTCATTGTCAGTCATATTGTCCTGTATCCACACTGACGAGGAACATGACAGATCATGCAAAAAAAAAAAAAATGATTTAGGCTATTATTTTCATATTTTGTCTTTCACTGCAGTCAAAAAAAATTGCTGTACAAAATACATTGTGAGTTTGATTGCTGACATCAACCCGTCAACTTTTGGAGACGAACCTGAATTGGGCTGCGCGAATGCATTATGTACACCAGCTCAACAGTTCGCCTGTCACTCAGCTCCGTACTTCCTCTGCTTCCCACTCCATTAATACTGTTCGGCTTCCCGGATCCTCCTTGACTGCTATAGGCTGAGTAACTTATCCCGGGGGGAAAAAAAGGAGGAAGCCATTTGTGAAAGGCCTCTGCTAAGCTGATTAGCGGAAGAGAACAGGAAGCACTTTCTTTCCAGAAATTGAATAGGACAGTCAAAGAGCCCCACGCCTTTCATTTCATGTCTGATGCCCTGAGATTATTCCATTTAAACAGTTTTGAGGCTCAGGAATAAAATAAAATAGAATCGACAGAGAGTTTCCATAAACACCTACTGTTCAATTTCCATTGCTTTTTTTTATTAAAACTGTGTTTATCTTTCATTTTTTTTCTTCTGGATTTTGTATACTTTTCTTCTGAAATATTTCCCATCCTGTCCTTTTTTTCCTGCAGCTTTATTGTATAACTTTTATGTATGCTAGAGCTTGTGTGTAAATACTCCAGGCTGACAATGACTGACAGATTGCGAGTTGGATTGAATTTCAGTCAGGCACTTAAACACCCTACTCTACTTTATCATCTTGATGCAACTAGCATGGCCTTCCTCACAGACACTGAGAGCATTGCCAGTCACTAATTTCCCATGACTGTGTTGAAAATAATGGCAATTCAGGCAATGGGTTATAGCAAGGCGGAAATTTTGTTTTGATGAAATAATTTGTTTTTTGTTTTTTTTACTGTGTTGTTTGCGGCATTGCCAGAAGCTATTTCCTGAATAGTGTTTTTAGGAACGATCTTAGAATATGCAACAGAAGCATGAGAGGTGGGAAAAACACTAAGCAGCTTTAAGTGGAAAGCTTGTTATAGCTTTGGACTGAAACCGCAATACACAGTATATTTCATACTCATACAACTGTAATTAAGAAATGGTAATCAAATATCAATACATGTTTATAAGTGTCTTACTGTATTTAACATCACATTTCATGGCTAATTTTTTTTTTTCAAATAATCTTTTTTTTGGCTGAAGCATGAGAACATGCTAGTGTATTATTGGTGTACAAATCCCATGAAGGAGATATAGAAAAAAAGTGATTTTGTACAATTTCATTGTTAATGAATGCAGCCAAACCAAATGAAGAACACAATAAACATAATAATCCTTTGTGTTCAGCCCTTCTTCTCTCCACATGTGCAAAAACTCTCTAATGCTTCTCAATTGCTGAAGGCAAAAGAATGATTTAACAAGCAATCCAAGCAGACAGAAACCGTGCATGCAACGGATTACTCTACTGTACATGAATTTCATCAGACCTAACTCTGACAGGCTGCTGGAAATGGGATTTAATTACTGAGAAAAATTGCCTATGAAAGGAAGTTTATCTGAGGACAAGGTTTCAGGTCCCCTGGTGAATTGTCTGTAATTTAAATGAGGAATTACAAATGTAACATAATTTCCTAATCATACTTGACTGAGGACCTGTGGAGGAGCAGTCAGCCCTTTGCATCAGGGATATAAACCCATAAAATCGTGGAGAAGGTAACAGATGGTGTTTTTCTCAACCGGGTGGGGGCGGTGGGGGTGGGGGGGGGGGTGGGGGGGGTTGGTGATGGTGCTGCTGTTGGATACTTCTGCACACACATGGCAATGAAATATAAGAACTAATTACATTAATCAATTATCAAATGCTTTGAGAGTTTTTACGTCTGAGCGTGACCAATGCCTGGGGTCAAATGCTTTAAATTCACACACCATATGTGATATTTCATGTCTAACTTTATTTTTAATTAGCGGTGAAACTGGTGACTTGTACTGCACTTTAAGCATGCTTTTCTAGTTTCAAATGAACAATCTTTTCTTTCCTATCTCGGAGAGTAGTTGCTTTGCTACCGTAAATAACTAGATATCCTTCCATGTGCTTTTTTAGTTTGAATATTAACATATTAACAACTTGTTTTTGTTGCTTACTTTTCCCCGATGTGCCTGACGCATGCTAGATTTGTCATCATAGACGTTTACACCCAACACAGCCAAAAACAGAACATATCCACATAAACAAGTAAATAAATAAATAAATAAATACATAAATAAATATCCCGATGCCAAATAAGGACAAACACAAAAAAGGAACACATTTGATGTAGCGTAAGCTGGACCACAGCTGGATCTTACCTGCTCTTCAGATGCTGAATGCTGCCCAGGCACTTGAACTGCCCGTTGACCATGATGGCCATCCGCGTGCACAAGGCCTCGCACTCCTCCATGCTGCGGAGAAGGAGGGAAAAAAAAGACGAGAGGTTTCACCAGACGTTGAAACACAGCAGGGCGGTCTCAGGGCTGGAGTCGTTACTACTCCCCGGAAGGTTCTTTACTGCTGCCTAGGGGGGCGCAAAACAAAATGTTGTACTGCTTGTTGCCAATTCTGTAATTCTGTGCCAAACAGCCGCCCATCCCCCCCGCATCTCGGCTCCATGTTCACTTCTGTTATTGCTGCAATGCATTGTGGGCCTGTTCCCATTTGACAGGGATGTAGTAGGAAATCCTGGTGAAAAAAAAGGACCCTACATTCGTTCCATGAAGCAAGACAGGATTGCAAGACAGGATCACGAACAGGTGCAGCTGAAATGCGTGGGGTGGATGAAGGAGTGTGGTGACACCTGCCAGCAAATTCCGTGAGGCAGTGTAGAACCAATCTCCAGGGATTGCATGTGGCCAGAATTACCCAGGTTGTGGGGACTTTTTCACACTACACAGAAAAGAGTGCAGGCTGTAACTGGCTATAATTAACGCATAAATTGGTACTGATATTCATTTAAAAAAGGTGCAATAACCTCATGAAGCAAGTTTTGTGCATTGTCCATCAATCAGTGGACTGGATTCAATCAATTTGTCCTTAATTGTTTCTGTTTGTCTTTACAAACATGGGCTGGGATTTAATCGACATTTGCCTTTAACATTGACTTACAAAAATATGAATGTTTTTTCCTTTTAAAAACATATCTTAGTGAGTTCAGTAGTCATTAAAACAAACTTGCCAAGCTGCAGTCTATGACCCCATGATTTTGGGCTGTGGACTACAGGGCTATGCAGATTCAATGCAGAGTAGGACAACGATGAATAAAGACGAGCAGACATACTTAATGTTACTCAAGTAATGCATAGCAGTCTCTGGAAACATACTAATATCACCTCTAACTCAGATAACCCACAAAAATAAAGAAAACAATGACAATGATTTCACCACTGACAAATTAGGGCTGGATTTAATCAGTGCCTGCTCCCATACAGCTGTAATTAGATATTCACAGCATATGGCAATATTAATTAGAAGAATGTTTGTTTGAACTTTGAGTAAACCCATCAATCTCTCTAAAAATCTGCATTCATGAAAACACAGGTGGGAATTTGCTAGATTGATTTGCTACACAGAGTACTGCATATCTCCTGAAAGACTGTATGTGCTCTTCTTCTGAGGTTAGTGAGGGTTCACTAAAATGAATCCTGTGAAGAGTAGGTTGTTTTGGAATGTTTTTTTTTTCTTCTAATGCTGTGCTGCTGTGCAAATCTGGTAAAATGAGGCTAACCAGGCAAAGGGTAATGATCCTCAGGTGCAATTTGTGTGGGTGAAGCACTTTGTTATGGAGCAAAAAAAGGAAGTGACAATAAGACAAACAGCCATCATCCACCACTAAAAAAACCATCACTGCGTATTTCTTTAGTCATTAGTCCAGACTCATGAGAACTATTATACTACTGAAGGGGCTGGATGTCACCGACACTGATATGCATACGAAGAGCGTTTAAAATCTCCCCCAAAAAAAACTGCCCTTCAGTCCTGTCAACCTAAGAGAGAGGTGCAACGGGGCAATTAGAAAACGGTGCTAGTAACTCAGAGAGTGCAGGTTCAATTCCCGGGAGAGGCACAGCCATTTTTCCCCGTGAGCAGAGTACTTGAGCTGAATTGCTTTTGTAAATATCCAGCTGCACAAATGGATCGCATGCAAAAGGAAGCAGGGGTGGAAGGAGTCCCTCTAGATGAAAACACCTGCCAAATTCCTAAAAAAGGTGGATGAGTAATCACACTACTGAGAACAGCCAAGTAGACATCTGTTATGTGACTGTCATACCCAAAAAAAACCCCCTACATTTCTTCTGTGGGAGCACCTGTAAGCTTTTCTGTGGTGTAATTTTGCACAGACTCGGTTCTACATTTGACAAGTTGACCTCTTCATACCTTTTGATATTATAAAGCAGCGATCTTCATTCTAGCTGCCGGCGGGCCGCAGGGTCTGCTGGTTTTTGTTTCCGCCTTAAAATCAGCAGCCAATTCAGACTCAAGAATCCAGGTGTGGTGAGTTCACTGTGTAATCAACTGCCTTAATTGGTCAATTAAGTGCCGAGTAACCACAGAAACCAGCAGCCCCTGTGGCCCGCCAGGACCAGGAAGAAAGATCAGTGTTCTAAACTACGCAGGTACCACACACTGTATTTCATTTTAGTTCATCGTGTGGTTCATTGGTTGACACAGCGGTGCAGTGAAAAGTACTGTCGCCTCACAGCAGGAAGATGGAAACCCAGCTGAGGACCTTCCTGTGTGGAGTTTCAGGTCTCCCCGTGTTTATGTGGATTTCTGTCGGGTACTCCGGTTTCCTCCCACAGTCCAAAGACATGCAGGTTAGGCAAACTGAAGACCCTGAATTGTCCATCGGTATGAGTATGAGTGGGTGTGCCCTGTGATGGACTGGCGACCTGTCTTGGGGGTATTCCTACCTCTTGCCCAAAGCATGCTGGGATAGCCCCCACCAGCTCTGACCAGGACTAAGCAGTTTAAGAAACTGCATGGATGGATGTTGTTCAGCATTGTAGTTGAAGGGAATTGTGAAGTACTCTGATAATGAGACACTTGACTTCATGAAGTCTGTTTAAAATGGGAACTGTCCTTAAATCTAATTTACAACAGCAATTATAAATATCAATCTTCTTTTAACATAACTTAATTAAAAGGTAATAGGATTATTTTAAACAACAAGAAAAAAAAAGTAAATGTATGACGATCAGTTCATAATTAAACAAAGGTATTCTGCTCAATTATACTCAATTATACCACTGATTACCTGTCAGCTTACTGCAAATGTATACCATCCAGGCTAAACTTGAGTAAGTAACACAAAACACAGGGAATGAGATAAATGCTAAAATGCTTTGAAGATAATATTCAACCTGGAAAAAGGGAGTGACGTCAGTCACACGCTGCTTTAAAGAGAGGAATAGAAGCCCACCTGTGAGACGTTAGTATGACGGACCGCCCCTCCTTGAGCACGCTCAGTATGCAGTCCCAGAGGAACCGGCGAGCTTTGGGGTCCATCCCAGTTGTGGGCTCGTCCTGCAGGGAAAACCTTTCATCAACTCTGCTGAGCATAGCTGGATATATACTGTAATGCTTCAGTCGGTTATTCAGAGGGGAACATTTACATTGTCTGACAGGGTCCACAAATTGGACCTGTGCAAACGATTAAAAAACCAACATTCTAGTTAAAAACAAAGCATCTGCCAATCCTACAGTAGATGAATAATTTAGAGCGGTAAAACTGGACCAGTGAGCCTACAAATTAATGAAAACATGTACATATTCTCAGTTGTCATTAGCAGCCAGACTAAACAGTCAGTAACTTAAAAGCACTCCATAATTCTTTCATGCTAATGCTTAACAAAAGCAAGGCAGCCTATTAATTTTGTAAATATTGTTTGGTCAGGGTGAGAGTTAGCCTTTATCACATTTTAATTTCACTCTAAATCTGCTAAATCTGCAACCCACTTTACAGTTAAACTGTAAACCACCTAAATAGTGTGGCCTTTAAACCTCATTTCTGGTGGCTGAAATTCTGCACTAGTTTTACAGAAAAATGAAGAGGCGTAAACAACTTTATGCTGTAGGTCTATGCATTTACTACATCTCAGCAAGTTTATGAACAAATACCTAAATACCTATGATGCTGCAGGTTGTGACCTTAAACTTGGCATTAGCTCTTTGTTGGCTAATCCTGTACTTATGTAAGTTGCTCTGGATAAAAGAGGGTCTGGATACTGCGATAGGAAAAAGGTGAATGAACAGGACCAGTAAGACTGGCAAGTGAATTGTGTGGGTTCTTACCAAGAAGACCACCGGAGGACAGCCTATCAGGGCCATGGCGGTGGAGAGCTTGCGCTTGTTTCCGCCGCTGTACGTGCCGGCTGACTTGTTGGCGTACTTCACCAAACCCAGCTTCTGAATGCCCCACTCCGCCACCTGGGAAGAAAAAGCCCCCCCCCTCGGCTTCACACGGGCGAAAGGCCTGGCACATGACCCTTCGCTCCTCAACGAGTCTAGACATCGTCGCTGTCCGGCGAGAAGCCACAATGCGAAACCCTCGAGGTGCTTCTTTTTGTGGCCGTGATGACGGACGGAGAGCCTTCACTGAGCAGGGAGAAGAACAACCAAAGGGCCTACTCTGCTGCTGGATTGTATCAGATGCTAACTCACACACTGAGACAGAGGCTATAAGGCTGGAAGCCATAGGTTCTCCTCCTTTGATCTTACTGCTCCAGAAGGAAGGTGAAGGAAACAGACAGCCCAGCTGGCTGGATACACCGAATGACATAAACAGACCTCAGAGAGGCAGCCGCTCACCAAGGTAACTCTTAATGAGCCTCGAGAAAAAAAAACCCATCACCACAGCAGTTTTTTTTAAGAAATTTTTTTTTTCTTTGTCGGTTTTACCTTGGATTTCTGAAAATAATTTGCCCGCAGTAATGTTTGGCCAGCGAGGGAGCAGGGTCAGAGCTTCCAGGAATTGAGGCCTACCTGACCCGTTAAGCGCTTTGGAAGGACAGAAATTTATTTCACCTTAAAACTGTGAGAAGCCTGCAGTGTGCAGCGCTGTTCCGTTTAACATTGTAAATTAAACGTCTCAACCGTTTACCTACACAGTGGCTTAATGGCACTATTGTATTCCTGGAAATGAAGTAACAATGTTTCCATGGATTTTAAAAGTATCAATGAAACAAGTTCATTAATCCTGAAGCAGTCACAATACTGTATGGTAAATGTTGTTTTTTTTGTATAATTCTTCTCAATTTCTGGCTTTGCTTCACATAGAAACATAAATCATGAAGGAATGTAAATTCCTGTTCTTTGGAGTGTTTTCAATCGATTTGATCGCCTTTGATTCTCACAGCTGGGCCCTGTCTCACTTACATCATCAAAATAATCCAGGATAATTTGACAATATGATGATCTTTTTAGTCTAAATTAAGGCCAAACATGAAAGAGAGAATTTAAATTTATAAAATCCCTATACAACTGGATACAGTGCAGGTTGATGACTAACTACAAGGGAACTCATTGCAAGTATTTGCATTGTTTCTGGCAGAGGGTCAAACACGTTTGATGGGCTAAATGTAAAGGCAGTAGACCTGTATCTGTAACGTAACGTGCCCCCGGGCTGTTCCAGGTGGATAGCATCAGCATCCTGGGACTTTCTCAGAAACACCTGCAGTTTAAATCTTGACTCACCATCTTCACTTCTTTCTCGGGCACCCCTCGAAGGCGGGCGTACAGTTCGAGGTGCTCCCGCCCCGTCAGCAGGTCGTCGATGGCGTCGAACTGGGGACAGTACCCCATGTTCTGATGGACGTCCCTCATTTGCGTACGAATGCTGTCCGCGACATTGAAGATGCGCAAATTAGGGTGGATGTTACAGCTAAAGTGCATTAAACCACAACATTGCATGTATAATATGCTTAATTGTTAAAGTTACAGCTATGCAGAAGATAGGCACAGGCAACTACAGTAACAACAATGCCAGCACGATGAAAACAGCTGCTGGTTTATAAGTACCCAGCTTTGTGTAGTTTTTTTATTATAGTCACTGATATTTCACATAAAGAAAGGAACAAGACTGCATATTATAATAGATGAGGTATGAGGATACAAAACCCCCAGGATACAGACCTTATTCCGTGTGTGTGTGTGTGTGTGTGTGTGTGTGTGTGTGTGTGTGTGTGTGCGCAAGTGCCTGTGTACATGCGTGCATGTGTGTGTTTGTGCGCGCGCATGTGTGTGTGGGGTCAGGCTGCACATGAGAGATTTAGTTCAGTCAATGTAGGGTAATGGCTCACGTGAGAGGGAATCTGGTGTGCTTAATTAAGATGAGTGTGCTCTCCTGTTACCAGACTGAGCCACTCACCTGTATCCGTTTAGGAACGCCTCCCCACCGGAGACTGCAATGTCCCCGGTAAGCATCTTGAAGGTTGTGGTTTTTCCAGCTCCATTTATTCCCAGCAGACCAAAACACTGTTGAAAAAAGTTACACACTTACTGTATATAGACAGTACAGGCAAAACACAAAATTCACACAAGTGGGTCAAATAGACAAGATTTTTCTAGTCACTGACATAATGGGTTTATAGTGTATGAAACTTTTCCCCACCTCTCCACTGACAGTATTGCTAGACACTTTATATTTAATTTCTATTTTTCTTTCATCTTTATTTGAACCAAGGGAAACCTCGCAAAGCCCCATACATTCTACGCACAGTCTTAGTCTTTCGTAATAATGTTCATAATTGGTAGTGTGATCTCTCAGAGTGCTTGAAGCTATCATTTTAGCTCCTTATGAGTCTCCTCTCCTCACAAACGAAAAAAAAAAAAACCTGCAAAAGAACTAAAAGTTAAAAGCATGTCATTCAGCATTTTAAGTGAAGGGAATCCATCTGGAGGGAGGGGGTTGGTCTCTTCCACTTCAATCTTTCATAAATACAACAGAAAGGTTATGTACATATATATATATTAAAAATAAGAATTCCAAGCCATTTTCTCTGAGTCTTTAACAGTTCTTATCTTGTCCACCCATCTCAAGCCACTTCCTCTTCCTCCATCTTGCCCTTAGGGGGCAGAGGATTTCTGGTTTTTTGCTTTTTCTCTGAAGACAAAGCAGTGGGCTCTGCAGGTTCTGGGGGTCCCCAGCTGTGTAGCCCGCCAGCCTCATTACACCACGGCCCCCACCTGCAACCCCCCCGCAGTCACCCCCCCCCCCCCACCCCGTCTGCTCTCAAAGATTCAATGCCCCCGGCTTCAGACGTCTCACAGACCAAACACATGCCCTCTGGACCCCCTCCCCTCTCTCAGGCAATCTCTCTTTGCTTTCCTTCATCTTTCCCCCTCTTTAATATCTGCTTTTCCTCAGGCTGTTTTCCTGCTAGCTTGAAACAGATGTGTATCATGTCTTTTCTTCCTCTTCTCTATAATTCTTTTTCTTCTTCTTCTTCTTCAAATGACTCTAATTCTTATTATTATTCTTCATCAAATTCTTGTTCTTCAAATTGCTCTTTCTCTTCTTCAAAAATACTGACTTTCAAACATACTTCTGGTTGTTCCAAACCTGTCACCCCTTCTGTCTTTTTGCTTTCCCCTCAAAACACTAGATCATGCAGGACATGCACAAATTAATTATTAATTTCCGCAAAACAGACCCCTGAACCACATGTGGTCTGAATTCATGGTTGCAGATGTTCAAAATCAGAACCTGGATAGTCTTTGATGTCCTTGTGTCCTTGTTTAGCAGTCATACGCAATGTCTGCAACTGTATAGTCTCCTTATGCTCAAACCACATGGTCTCATGGAGTAAGGCTATCCTCACTTATTGCAGTTTCTCACTAACAGTCCCCCATGGTCCAATACTTGGCCCCTCCATGATTTCCCAAATCAGCCACTCAGATTATTACTTTTGCCTAGTTCCACAGTTTCCCCTTCAACAATCCTCTTGTCAATCCATCATTCGTGCTTGTAGCCCTGCTTATATACTATACCTCTCTGCTCAGTAAGTTCTGTTCGTCAGTATTCATTTGATAATGATTCTGTATTGAAGTGGTTTGGACTTGCAAATGGATCAGCTGTCAACTAGTATTATTATTATGAAATGTCAACTCAATATCTGTCCGATCATGTTTTATTCTGGTTCCGGTAGCCTAGAATACCAGGATGTACTCTACACTGAGCTCCCAGTGCCCAATCACTTAGACCTTGAATGAAGTCTGATACAGGGCAGTGTTGCTTTCACTCAATTTATGGTTCACTTCAGCTCTCTGGCTCTTGAAGCCCACGGGGATTCCACCTACACATTAAACGAATTTTCTCACTGGTGGTGGAATTGAACCGAAACACCGTCATTCATATCTAGCTTTGGAGGAGAAAAAAAACATCACCCTTTCAGCACAACGGTGGATGGAAACATTCTATACGCTGAGGGTACTTGTCAGTGTTAGACTGAGAACACCATGCCACTCCAACTAAGCAATGGGAATTTTAAGCTCTGTTGAACTTTGAGATATGCATTAAAAATGCTCAGACCCATTATGCCATGAAAGTAGCAACTTGGAAATGTCTTGTATCTGTTTAGCTTATTTTCAATTTTTTGTAAGTGATGATTAAATAAAACATTGTATGCAAGAAGCAGCACTATGTATTGTACATCGTAACTGTGTGAATTGTTTATGAAAAGACACGAATAAGCAAAACTGTTTAGAATACATATTTAAATACAAAGACATAAGCTAGATCAATATATTCACTTAGATTAAGCCTTCCTGGATTTTCATGATAGCATTCACCAAATAACATATCACAAAATAAACAAACTGTAAGATGCGCACTCCACAAGCGAGAAAAATGACAAATTGAAGAAGCATTATTATTAAACTTGTGCACCAATACATGATAATATTTTTGCCATTAAATCAGATTCAGTACTTTTCCTCATGGAAAACAATGAGAAGCAGCAGGAACACAATAAATATTTGATTAATTTTCTCTCATTGATCCATTCTTGTTTGTTTATTTATTTAAGATGCTGTTTGTGTTAATGTTCCCTCAAAGGCTGATGAATCTGAGCCAGGAGCTTTAGCGGGGTCGCTAAATAATTCATGAAACATGGCGAGGGGCGAATAGTATGACATTATTCCACTGACATTTATATCACGTTGGGGTTAAGAGGACCGAGAAAAACACAAAGATGAGGCCAGCGATAACACTGCTCATGGAGATATAAATCAAACGTCTCTATTTGCATAAAAAAAGATTCATACATAAGAATAATAATTTTTAAAAAATGGAATAAAAATGTATCCATTGCCAGTGTCACCAACAATCAGCAACTACATTTATCAACATTTAAATATGCAAAAATGATATCTAGCTGGAAAAGACATTGCCAATCTACGTTCTGTCAGGGCAAATGCAGACCCAACCCCAATACAATGGTGGATTCAAGGGAGGGAAATTCAAGGCTGAAATAAGCTCACTAACCACAAGCAAAATGCATAGGTAAGCTATAAGCTGTACACCCATTGGATAGTAATTTGGGTGAATGAAGAAAAGCTGTGAGAACTCAGGAGAGGATTTCCTGATTGAATTCTGCTTGATATTTATCATCCTTCATTCTTCAGCCGGGGCTGAGGTGTCTGTGCGTCTCATTCTTTGAATTACCACCAACTGAGAAATATTTTTATACCATGAATGTAATGACAGGGTGGCTGTGTGTGTGTGTGTGTGTGTGTGAGATTCTTATAAAAAACAACCATAAAAAACTTCTGACAGACAGAACTGGCAATAGATTCCAGTTTGGCTGTTGATTTGCAGAGTTTCCATCCATCCAACATTGCTGAAACTACTGTGCGTGTATGTGCGTGTATGTGCCTGTATGTGCGTGTGTGTGTGTGTAACTGCTACCCTGCAAACAAACACACACACACACACACACAAACACACAGTTAACAGATTAACATGAACGCAAACAGGTGCAAATTGATGGACGTAAACATCATCGTCACTGCATTCACACCAGCATAAAGCTATAGTTCTACTGCGCTTGCTCATCAGACGACTTCAGCGAAAAGCATAGACTGAATAAAATATAAATGCCCCGCCGCCTTAATTAAACATAAAGACGCACGGCTAGGAGCGTTGAATAATAGACGAGGGGGTCCCGGCGCCCCCCCCCCCCGTTAGCCCGGGCCGCTCCGACTCACCTCCGCAGCCGGGATTCCCACGCAGACTCCATCCACGGCTGGCTTCTTCTTCCCGCGGTACACCTGCACACAGCAAGCACAACGAGAGCCGGCATCATCCATCAGCACACGCGAACGGGACGGGAGCCATTTTGCATGCGTAACGTCTGAAATATGCATCGGCGGGGCCTGTGCCGCGCAAGCTCCTGTTTTTTTTCCTCTCCTGCCTCCTAGCACACCGCGTATTTATTGCTGTGGCGCGTGTTATTTCGCTCATGCTATTTATGTTGTGTTCTGTCGTTCGTTTTGTTACGCTGTGCAGCGCTTTGAGTGTGGAAAAAGCACTTCACAAATGCTTGTCATTGGGGTGGAACCCTTTACTGTATGCACATAAAACTGTACCCACAGCCAGAAATTCATAATTAATTTGTACTTCTCATTTGCTTGGAAAAGGTACCTATTAGTACCCAATCAAGACTTTGTTGTACATCCTGGATATTCGTCCCCTGAAGAACAAAAAAAATGTACCTCCATCGTACCCTTATTTCTGAGAGTGTACAGGTTTTTTTAATTGTGCCTAACCTATCGTTTTGGCCACATTTTTTAGCAACAGTGGTAGCAGCAAAGAAAGAAGCCCAGGACTCTGGCTTTAAAAAAAGCCAGCGTCTATTTCCTCCATTTCCTCCCCTCTAGTCAAATGCTTACGGATGCGCGGTGTCGGTTTGCATCTGTATTCCCGGCGAGGACGGACGCGCCAGTGCCCCGAAGGCTGCCGCGCGATATGGATTTTGTGACACCGCGGCAAAAAAACTTAAGACGGAGGGGAAATTTAAATACGGCTTCCTGTTTTCCGGACGTGCGCGCGGAGGTGCGCGCCGACATGCAAAACCGCCGCGGCTCACCCTCGCTGAGTGACGGGAGAGGGGAACTGGAGAGACGACTCGGTATTCCGCCGCACTTCAGCCTCCTGCTGAGAGTTTGTTTAATGTAACAGATAAGAACGCGGCTTGGATTTCGCCGCCGGTCCGACACGACTATCTCCTCGTCGTGGACAAAAAAACCGCCATTTCAAACCACTTTCGTTGCTTAGAGGCCCTTGTGAAAAAATTGCTGGCGCGCGTTGCATTTCGACGCTCTCACAACAAAGTCTCCCCACCCCCCCTCCCCTCCCCCGCTTTTTTAAAGAGCCGTCCTCTCTAAATATGAACAGCATGAAGAGGTAAGTAAACAAATCACCCTCCGAGGAGCTGCCTCTCGCGTCTGACTTTTTCAAGGCGATTTAAGGGAGCGCAATCAGGGCTGAGCTTCGAGTGCCATTCCAGGAACGAGCAAGGCGCTAAAAAAAAAAGCAATAAAAACCCAGCAATATGAAATGCATCACTCCGCTCGACGAGAAGATGCAGAACTACTTGAAATTGGGTATTTAAATCACGCCACGCTCATCTAACTGAAGGAAATGAACGTATCTAGTTAATTGCAAACATAGCACAAGCCATGTTCTTTCCGGAAATATTTTTCCGGAAAGAACAAAGAACAAAAAAAAAATAAATAAATAGAACAAAATCTTAAAAACTTAAATTATAGCACAGGAATTACACTCCTTCAGACAAATTTTTAGCATTGGACTGGGAATGAAAAGACATAGATGACACTGTCGTTCATCTATTCCTGAAGAACACTTCTCCCGCTGGAGCGTCACGCCATTACGAAAATGGATCTGTGTCCGGTGTTCGGGTTTCACAGCACAGATGTGGAAAGGGCGAACGAGGCGTGTTGCCGCTGCTCGTCTCTGACGCGTGAAGAAGCGCGTCTTACTGCTGCGTGAGCACGACACCGGCGTCCAAATTCATGTTGCCTTGCATGCCCCCCCCCCCGCCCTGGACACAATAGAGCAGATTAGCGTGCCATTTGGGGGGTCAGCACACCAACCACCCCCCCCCCCCCCCCCGCCGCGATCAAGCGCAAAAATGGGTCGTCGTCGTCAACATTCTCGCCTTTTCTGAAAGGCAATTAAAAAGACAGTTCCTTCACGACCCGAGCGCGTTTAACAGCTGTCGAGCCAAGGGGTGGCGGTTAATTGAACGAGACGGCTGAGAAAAACGCGGCGAAGGCTCGGGAGTCGACTCGCGGACCGCGTGGAGCTGGGAGATCACGGTGCGGGGGACACATCTGCATTCAGAGAGCCAGATCTGAGCTGAACTGAGGGGGAACTCTGTCAAACAGGAAGCGAAGCCTCTCGTTTAGAAAGCCTCAAAATGCCCGATAGACTACGACGCGACCATACTCCTGATTTCTCTTTATTCACAGAGGAATATTTGCAATATGGATGACACATATTGTATGCACTACACAAGGATAAAAAAAACTACAAAAAATGTTCTTTATGTTTTAATTATCTTCAGTAGAATTAGATCTATTAAACAAACAACGAATACCTTTTTTGAAAATTATTAAGGCGGCTATTATTCCCGGTCTGTTGTGATAGGCTTGTTGATCTACCAATCATTCGCATTTGTGTATAGGGGTCCACTGGGTGCGGTTAGAGCAGAGGTGAGTCTGCCTGAGGAGGGTGTTGCAGGAAAACTCAATCTTTCCGACTGACAATTACCTCTGCTGACTGTGACGCTGCAGAAAATGAAATAATGTACACTTCATAAAAACACGCGGAGCGCCTGAGATCCGACAACAATCCCTCCGACGATGAAGAATAAACAACGTGGGATTGCACCGCTCGCCCACCGTGTACACGAGTAAATAAAAATGAAAGACACTACCTGCCTTTTTCTTCCGTGGTTTGTCTCGGCAAAAGTGCAGTGTTATTGATGCCCCTCTCGCCAAGCCCATAGCAACACATAACGGAAGAGCGAAACGGGGAAAAGTTGAGCGAAGTTAGTGCAGATGTACGTGACGGTGGTTATGACGGTTTCCTGCTGTCAGCCACCCCGGGGCACGACATCTGCTCTCTGCTGGTTGTTAATCTCTGGGGATGATTAGCATCCCTCACATGCTGCTAGCTTAGCTTCAGCCCTGCTGAAGGCCTGCTAATCGCACTGAGGCGTTTGCATGGAACATCTATGGCAGGGATCTCAAACTCCAGTCCTGGAAGACTGCAGTGTGTTGGGGTCTTTGCTCAGAACATCTACTGTAGAGATCTCAAACCAGTCCTGGAAGACTGCAGTGCGTTGGGGTCTTTGCTCGACTTACTGTAGAGATCTAACTTCTGACGATGTGTCGATCATGGCACAGATTCTGCCATCAGAGATCAAACTTTAGTCCTGGTGGGCTGCAATGTGCTAGACATCTCCTGCAGGGACCTCAAACTCCAGTCCTGGAGGACTGCAATGTCTGACTGGATCTGAGGCATTCTGCTCGACACTTAACCCTTTAAGGAGTGAGATCACAAATATGTGATTAGAATCTTCCTAACTGAGAATTCTAATGCTGATGTCACAATTGCTGCTGGTAATTGAAAGCAACTGAATTCCAGAACACTGACTTAGAATAGAACCCCTTCAAAAAAACCTACTCTTCAAAGGGTTAAAGGCCTGATTTAGGTCATTGGTTGGGGTCAGCAGGGGTCCCCACCCCTAACCCTGGAGGCCCACAACGTATGCCGGTTTCCATTGATACAGTTAGGTACGGCAGTCAGGTAACTCGCCTCACCTTGTTTCTTTGATCAGTGCTAGCGTTTGAGGCCTAGCAGCTGGAGTCCAGGGGGCAGAACATATAAAAAAACATCTTTCTCTGCTCAATAAAATGCATGGGTCACACTGGCAGCAAGCCTGCGTCACATACAAAGGGATTTTTGCTTTTTTTTCTCTAGTGTGTCATCAGTTCCACTGCCAAGTTTGCATATAATAATCCAACAGCGTCTGTTTCTTCTGTTTCTGTCTGATTCCGAGACTAAAGAGCTGAATAGATTTCCGTGACTGGTGGCTGCCTTTTGAGTGGAGATCAGAGCATTTCGCACATCCTTTTTATAAAAACAATGCTTGTATATGTCTAGTAAGATGATGGTGAAAGACGTTATGCCATTGATAAAAACGAATTACCTTGTGTACGTTGTGTAACAATGCTTAATGACAAGTAATCACTGCTGTAGAACGTGGTAGTTATTAGTGCTACATGGACATTAAATTATTTGTGATAAACAATGCAATAAGTCTAATATCAACAATAACATAGTCACAGAAACCACCCAGAAAATTGACTACAGCTTTTCTGATGTACAAACATATATACACCATGATGTTATTTCCCTGAGAGCATTCTGTTAACTAGATGACAGGAAAATGAGTGTGTGTGTGTGTTTGTGTGCATGTACCTTTGTCAGGTCGCAGATTCTCAGGAGGTCATGTTGTGCTCCTCCCTGCTGCACGCGGACACGCTCACGAGCCACATCTTCATCTTCCTCATCCTTCGACTGCGAAACCCCGCTCACGGATCTGGAAGAGGACAGGGATTACAAATCACGGGAAAGCTTGGAAAACATTCAAAATGAAAAAAGAGCCCATCATAGTTCAAAAAACCCTAAACTCTCAGCATTTATTCTTGGCTGACTGCCTCTAGTTTCGCCGAATTTAACAAGACAACCTAAAAGCCATTTGCCACTTAAAGCACTACATCCTCTATCTGCCTCTTACACCTAGTATGGCACTTAATCTCATGTTGTTGGGCTATATTTACTGACTACTAATATAAACTGTGACATTGCTAACATCGTCTCTGCTCTCTCCCGATCCTTCGTGAGCACTTTGGACCATTTGTCTGGATAAGTGCTTCTGTGAAACACCTAAGCGCAAATTTAAACCACTGGGTACATTCGGAACGAAACCGTGCATGCTAACTACGGCACACAGTTAAATGTCCAGTGTTAATTTAACACTAAAACTGTTATTTAAAATCTTTACAGATAGCATTTGGTCCCACTCTTGAATGCGGGACCAAATATCATTTGTTATGAGTTGAATTAGTGCGGTTAGAGTTGGATTGACATTGTACATCTTACAGGGCAAGCACGACAATCTTAAAGACTGCCTTTAAACTGTAGACGAACTGAGAATATCGTTAGAATACAAAGTAGATGAATCTTTCAGTCGTGGATCCAGCTGAGAGACGTGAGGAGGCTCTTGCCTGGGTTTGAAGAAGAACTTGTACTGAATGAGCAGTGTTAATGAGAACATCACAGCGCCCTGAATGGACATGGCGCAGAGGTTCTTCCCCACCATGTCCCAGCCGAGGGGATCCTTGAAGCGGTCCTCACCTATGGGCAATAAATCAGTCTTCATTCAGAATTATTCAAAATTATTAATAATTCTTAGGCTTGAATTCATAAGTCGAACAGCTTTCCACTGTCACAAAAAATAACAATATACTAGAATGGCCTTATATTGCTTTTCTATATGTGGAAATACATATATTTTTAAAGGGAACCAAAACCATTACAGTAGAGTTTAAGTAAATAACCAAAATAGATGAACATCTTTTTTTTAATAAGGGACCTGAATGATGAAAATAAGTGTAAAGTGTTATGTTGTAGACGGATATGTGCTGTAAATTTCACATTAAAATAGAAATGCATCATCAATAGGGTGTACCCTATTTCTCTGTCTACTTTGACAGTGAATTAAGCCAAAAGATGAAACTGCTACCCTGTCCATAGACAGAAAAAGCTGGTGTCATATGAAAAAAAGATTTTAGCAATCTAAAAATAATATACCCTTCTCTGAGCATTGAAACCCATATTCTTCTCGGATTAAATAGCCTTCTTGCTCACAGTCAGGAAAAAAAAAAAGCTAAAGCCATTTCTATTCTCATTCTCTGGTAAATAGGCCCCTTCCAGATCAGCTTTTTAAGCTGTGATTGCTTCTTAGAAATGGAAAGATTTCCTGAAATGACACTTTCCTACTGCATAATATTGCTACACATTTGCTTCCATTTTTATCTACTTATCCATATCTTGTTGTCAGTACTGAGTAATACTGAGTATGGATGGAAATATCAGGAGGAAGTGAGAATTAGTTTTGCGTGTTCAGTCATATGGGCAGGTATGCACGGTCACAACGACAGCTCAGATGAAACTCACCAAAGCCGCTGAACAGTGTGGCCATGGCTTGATTTTTGGCCATATCAATGAGCCCTCTTCCCAGACAGAAATGGGGGAAGATCAACAAAACCTGCTTCACGATGTCGTTGATGCGGGTGACCTTCTGCAAAGCAAAGGGAACACCGCTGTTGCTGCACGAAGATGCTAGGTATAGCGTTAGCGGTAGCATATCTTGCTTAATGCTAAAACCCTCTCAATCCCTACCTCAACTCAGGAGCGTGCCCTACTGCAGCGTTTCCCAACCTTTTTCCTTCCGCGGCACACTTTCCAAAATTACAGAATCTCGTGGCACACCACTCTCAAAAGCATAAAAAATAAACACCCTGCAGCCCCCCTCCACACTACTGTGCCAACAGTAGGCCTAAATGTTCTTTTGGGGTTTTAATTAAGCGATACGCATTTTAATGACATTTATTTAGGCTTTTGTGAATGGGATTTGTTCATTTAAGTTTTTTTTTAATTAATTTGAACATTAAAAATTTTTTTAAGGATTTTTCACACGGCACGCCTGACCTCGCCTGACGGCACTCCAGAGTGCCGGGGCACACCGGTTGGGAAACGCTGCCCTACTGTTATGCAAATTTCCCAGCAGCCCCAGATAAGCCATGGAATGAGCAAAACACTGATTATATTCCCCATGTTGCTCTGATACAAGCCTGATAATTAAAAAAAAGACACATCTCTTCATCACCGCTGCCGTTGCGTGACAGAGCGAGGTTAAAATTGTTATTTACTATCTAAATAACAATGCTTCTTTTCTGACCGATAACGTTAAGTCCAGGCCGTCTAACCTCTTTCATTAAAACGATCGGGTGCAGAGACTCGTTTCTGTGAACAAAAAAAAACCCTCAGAAGAAATGTATCTTCCTGCCCCCAGCCAACCCCCCCCCACCCCCACCCCCCTTGTTTAAGCTCAATTAATTACCAGGTTAGCGTGGCTGTCTAAGTGTTCTGCGGGCTGTGGCTATGATCACGGAACATTCCGGAAACTATTTCTACCCCGTAGCTGCAAATGACTGATGCTGTGTTCTAGAACACACCCACCGTAATTAATTAAATGAAGTGGAAATTTTAAAAAAAGAATCTTGTGTCTCTGAGCGATGTGGTGTTTTTTCAAAGTTACTTTCATTGTAAAGAATACTGTCACTTATTCTGCCGAAAAAAGGTCATGTATTATGCAAATGCTTCAGTTTCTGGACGGTGTTCAAAAGACTTCCTGAACAACTTCAGAAGCCATAAATCTGTGGGTTCTTCCGTTATGGTTTTGGGTCAAGAGTTAAATGCATTGTTTCAACTCCCCTCCATACCCAGTGTTTTTCAGTTTCTAGTATAGAATGAATCTCACAAAATGACAATTTAAACTTCCAAGTGGGCGTCAAAAGGTACAAGAGAAGAAAAACTTGCAGATAACTCTTGGTAATGTATGAGAACTCTGAATGAAAGAAAACCATACCAACACTACACTCAGTGTTAATTTAACTCTAACAGTTTATATGAGGGATCCAGGGTATTCTACCATAGAAAAATGTACTATTTATCAGACCTGATTCATAAGACCTGATGGAATCTTTTTTTTTTTTAGAAGAGAATAGATTAGATGTCAGATCAGATATATCAATTCAAACAGTATTTTTCTGAGCTTCTCTTTCAAAGTGATATAAGATCCCCTATCTATATACTACAGATACACTACATGCCAAATAAGGGCATTAATATGGAGTTAGTCCACCCTTTGCTGCTCTAACAACGTCCACTCTTCTGGAAGGCTTTATACGAGATGTTGGAGCATTGCTGCAGGGATTTGCTTCCATTCAGCCAGAAGAGCATTAGTGAGGTCGGGCACTGATTGGGCGATTAGGCCTGGCTCGCAGTTGGCTTTCCAATTGATCCTAAAGGTGCTGGATGGGGTTGAGGTCAGGGCTCTGCGCAGGCCAGTCAAGTTCTTCCACACCGTTCCTGACAAAACCATTTCTGTATGGACCTCGCTGGGTGCCCGTGGGCATTGTCATACTGAAACGGAAAATGGTCTTCCCCAAACTACTTGGGAAGTACAGAATCATCTAGAATGAGTCTGTATGCTGTAGCATTAAGGTTTTCCTTCACTGAAACTAAGGGGCCGAGTCAAAATCAAAATAAAAAACAATAAAAAACAACCCAAGACCAAACGGTGTCCAGATACTTTTGCTCATATAATGTATATTGCAATTTAATTGGATTTATGGCATACAAGCCAATACACTGTATGTATAATCCTATTAATTGTATCCATAAATACAGTGTACCCAGTTGTGTGATATATATATGTTATATTTGCCATTTTCTGCTCAGTACAGAGAACACAGGGAGAAAGCCAGCGGACAGCAGCCAGTGGAACGTGTTGCAATAAAGCAAGCATCTTGCATAATGTGCATTTTCATCACGAACTGACTTTTCTGTTAAAATAATTCTTCCAAATGACCGACACAACCAAACAAAAGAGCTTCTAAGACTTAATGCGAAGCCTCTGACAGACCGTCACACACGAACCGACAGTATTTACAATGCCTTTCACTGTTATACCGTAATTATATATGACTCACACCGCTGTGAATAAATAATAAATGCGTGAATAGAAAATCTTTGAAAATATTTTTTGAAGGGAAAGTTTTTTTTTTTTTTTTAGACCGGAGTGCATCAATAAAATGAAGAATTCATCAGCGCAAGTGTGCGAACATGTGAGCTGTGCCTGAGGTGAAAATCAGTGCTGATGAAATCTTCAGTACAGTATGTTCCTGTGTCTCTTGCACAGATATTACAGGACTGGCAGAGCAAGCGTTGCTAAGCAAAGCTTCACCTTATGTTTCTGCAG
Source organism: Anguilla rostrata (assembly GCF_018555375.3). Lineage (NCBI taxonomy): Eukaryota > Metazoa > Chordata > Actinopteri > Anguilliformes > Anguillidae > Anguilla > Anguilla rostrata. Next base: position 50,975,201 of record NC_057939.1, on the reverse strand, counting down.
TCCCTAAATGTATAAGGGGGATTATAGGGAACCTTAAAATAATAATAATAATAATAATCTTCATCATAATAATAATACTAGTAGTAGTTGTCCTCATAGCAGTAGTGGTGGTGGTAGTAGTAGGACTTTTAATGATACATTTACCAAGTACTGTCACCACTTATGACTTATTTTTTAAAACTCAAGACTGTTAAACTCAGATGTATGATATTATAATCAACTGAAAGTAAATTCAAGCAGTTCTAGTTTCCGTTACGGTACATAACGATAATGCATATGATGGATGCACACCTGCAGTTCTCTGTGCGGATATAAATCTCCTTCCATAGAAGAGGCACCGTCAATGATAAATGGTACATTAACTGCCGGCTAGTGTAAAGGAGTGTCCTGAGATTTGAATATGGTCACGTGACGGGCCGGACGGGCGGCTCTCTCTCTTTTTAATCCGCCCCCTCTCCCTCTCTATCGACGGAATACAAACTAGCCGCCGGTGGCCTCTGACCTCATCGTCGAAAAGCTCCATGACGAAGGTGGCCACGCTGCCGTTTATGCCGATGAAGAGGTTGATGCAGGTCAGCACCACATAGGCCGTGCTGGGCACGCTGAATATGAAGGAGGCCGGGTACATCATCGGGGTGATTGACCAGCTGGAAAAAAGCAGACAGGAAGAAAAAAGAAGAAGAAGAAAAAAAAAAGAATTAATATACAGAGATGTTTGGACCCAGCCTGTCACAATAGGTGTCTTCTTCTATTAAGTCCTATCACAAAACCAAAAAGTTCAAATCTCAACCACTTATAAAAAAATCTACTAAGGTAGGATTAAAAGCGCCCTTTAAATCGTAACAAATAACTGTAGGGCTTATATACAGAATTCTCATCAAGTAAGCACATGTACGCATTCACACATGCATGCACGCACACATGCATTGCTGGAAAATTCTTATTTTTTAAATATAAAATATACCACTCTATGTGTATTTTTAAATATTATCAGTAATTGTCTGCATGTACAGGAACTGTAAGGTTGGCACTCACCCATAAAGCACTAAGAGAAGGATCAACGCCGGTAAGTTAGGTGGGGAGACGTAGGCTTTTTGTTGGAAACACAGGAAGATGACTATCACTATCACACACGGGACAATGTAGTTGCACTGGAACAAAGCACAAAAACACACACAGACACACGTTTCACTTCACGTTTCACAATGGAGACCTTGCACTGTTATGGTTTCTGTTCATGCATCTGCGTGCATCTGATAAGCCTGAAAAGTTCACTCACAGGGCACAAAAAATATGTTACTTTACAATAATACATGAAATCGCCAAATGGATCACAGAGATATATTAATGGATATTTAATTAGATAGCTAATGTAATTTCTTTGAATTTCCCATTCATCACACATGCTTTTTACACAAGTTCATTTCTGGAGATGGTGGCTCTCTGTCAGTGCAAGCACAAAAAAAATCACGCATTAATTAGCTGATGATAATTTAAGATAATTTACTTGTCAGAGCTGTATGGGTTACACACTGATTGATTCACAATGTCCTATTATTAAATGTAATCAGTTTAACATGTTTTGGAAATATCGCTTTCGAAAATTCAAAGAGTTTAAATAAAGGAGGAAACAACAGCGACACAGGGGACCGCAGGAGAATGACAGAAAATTATGAACAAAAAGTGTAAGGTTTCTCTGAAGAAATACCTTTAGCTCCAATCAAAACATAACCAAAGACATGTTTCTCACACTTGAGCAAAAAAATACCGTGAAACCAGTAAGTGGCCTTGCAATAAGAGATGATTATCAGGCTTCATCTCGATAGTCGTTCCTTGTCTCCTCATTTTTTCATTACCTAAAAGGCTACCTCTACCCTCCTCCTAGTCCTAACTTCTCCTAGTCCATTGCAGGAAATGTCAGAAGGAGACAAACAGAAGAGTAAAGCGGTACAGGGAGAGGAGAGACCGCTGGGACGGAGTCTCTGTGTTTACCGGCATGTCTGTGTGCCGCAGCGACTGCACATTCGACGGGTTTGAATTCCACAATGGCCGCTACGCTATGCAGTGCATTTCCCTGCTCTGAAAGGAGAGGTTTATTTGAGGAGGGAGGTGACATTTGAGCTCCTACCATGTCCCAGGCGAAGTTGGCGACCCAGTAGACTGCCGGGTTTACACCGCTGACGAACTGCAGGTGCTTGGCTTTGCTGACCCTCTCCTGGATCAGGAAGAGCACGAAACTGGCGGGTATGAAGGACATGGCGAATATCACGCAGATCGACACCACGACGTCCGTGGAGGTGGTGGCCCTGTCAGAGGAAACGACATTGAAAGCGGCGTTAAAGCCGAACCACTATTGGCACTGGATCCTGTCAGAGGGAGAAAAAAAACTAAACTAAAACTAAAACAGACATCCCATCGCGTATTTGTTTGTTCGTTTGTTCATTTGTTTGTTCGTTTATTCCTCTGTTTGTTTGTTCATTTGTTCAATCGTTGCTAGTTTGATGCCTGAGGTGAGATTTGGCAGGATACCTTATTTACAACACAGTTTGAAAGCCACCTCAGGACAGTAGGGGGAGTTACTCTGAACGAATCCTGCATGAGATTTTTCTCATCAAGTCAGGGTCATCAGTCATTTATATCATTCAGGCAATCAATCCCCGTAGATTTGTTATAATTTTCCAAGGGACACTTTTAAAAGGTGAGATCAATAAGAGGCCAGAACCACTGAGCAAGGGGGGGAAATGTCAACACAAGTTTAATCAATATGAAATTATTCAGCATATGTAATGCTCCAAATTCAATACTAATGGACATTAAGCCAAGTTTCGAAGGGGTTTATTATGGTATGGGTCCCAAGGGTACTTACAGTACAGAGGAACAGAGATGCATGGTCAGGCTAAGAACGAAAATGAGCCTGATCATGGGTTAAATTGAATGCCGAATAATACTCCAATCATATATCTGCTTCATATGTTAACTGAGGAATATCTCTCTCTCTCTGTCTCTCTCTCTCTCTCACACTCACACACACACACACACACACACACACTCACTTTCTCACATACACACACATGCACACACACACATTAGTAGTTTCAGCAATGGTGGACGGATTCAAACTTTTAAACTGTAGATCAACAGCCAAACTGGAATCTATTGTCAGTTCTGTCAGTTCTGAAATTATTTATGGTCTGTTTTGAGAAAAAAAACAAAAAACACTTTTTTCTCTCGTGTCCAACACAGCTGAGTTCCGGAAGATTTCCAAAGAACATAGATACATCTGAAAGCTCACAGTAAGGGATTCTGGGATACCGCAACACAACACTGCTTATTGATTTGATCTTTTCAGTGTTGTCATTGATACTTCACTGGATTCAGCTCATTGTACTACAGTACATAACAAGCACAATCCTCTTCTTGCAATTGTCTTTTTTTTTGGCTGTATCTAAGCTCGAAAATCAAGAATAGCGGAACATTGCTTTTCTCATAAATCTGCGAAACGGTTTCCCTGGGCAGAAGCTATATTTTAGAGAAACAACCGAGGGGACCCCTGAGATAATGCTCTTCACCATTATATCCTGGAGAGGCTCCACACAGTGTCAATGTCTGGAGAGGTCCTGTCACACAGGATTTACTGCAAGTATTTAGACAGCTGTAAATGTGATTTTTAGCCTGACGGCTCTTCCTAATTCGTTCGGTTCGTGGAGGGAACTCGCGAGCAGAGGCCAAAAATCAGCTCCACCGTTTCCCGCAAAAAGCATTTAATCGTTCAATTTGTTTATCTTTTATGTCTGAAAATCAGCTCGAATGTCAGACGATCCAAGGTGATCTTAAACAAGTTGCCAGGAAAAGTCCTTGATTAAGTGCTGAGGGCCCTTAATCAGCCGCAAATAAATGGGCTCGGCGCTCCTGTGGTTCAGATACCCCTCTACCCTGTTCTCCTTTACCTGCCGAGTAATTAACATATTTTAAAAAAAGATGCCAATGTGGGCATGGAGGTACGTTTATCAGCGCAAGCTGGAAGCAATTAGGACACATAAATATTAAATCACTTACGCAGTGTGCGGCTCCAGATTCCAACAGACTTATTTAAACTACCTCGCCAGCGTGAACGCATATTTGAGGCGACTAAATTACCAATAGATCACCCCGAACACGGGAAATCAGAGAATCTCTGGAGGTGAGGCAGATCCCCGCCAGCTCGGTAATAAGAACCACGGCGAACAATAAACACACAAAAAAATGCATAATGCATGCGTTAATTCAGAGTGCTTCACCTGGTGGGCAGGAGAAGCGCACCTCTATTACGTTCTCCATGTTGTTTTTCGTTAAGGCAAGACTGGGTAGGTCACAAGTGGTCAATTAAATAAGGCTGTCCCTGTTTTTTAAAAATATTTTTTTTAAAATGGCCGCCCCCATTTTCTGTCACCCTGGAGAGTCTCGGCCAGACTGGGCAGGTTTAAGTAGCATGTCAGTTTCCCACACCCAGGGTACCTGAGGAACAGATTAAGGAAATCGAAAGCCACGCTTCATTTAAGAACAGCGAGGCACGACGGAAAAGCGTTTATGAAATCCTCTGAAGGCGATGGCAGCGTTTACACACTGGACTCAGCCTGACAGCTGTATCATAGCTGCAAGTCAATGTTACTTACTCTCTCTCTCTCTCATTCTCCTCTCTCTCTCTCCCCCTCTCTCTCACTCGACTCTCTCTCCCTCATTCCCTCTCTCTCTCTCCCTGTCTCTCACTCTCCACTCTCTCTCCCCTCCCTCTTGCTCTCCCTCTCTCCTCCTCTCTCTCACTCTCCACTCTCTCTCCCCCTCCCTCTTGGTCTCCCTCTTTCCCCCTGTCTCTTGCTCTCCTCGCTCTCCCCCCTCTCCCTCTCTCTCTCTCCTCTCCTCCCAGTTCTATTCTCCTGTAAAAATGCCAGACTCAGAGGTGAAGCAGGTGGGCATATCCCCTGTGGATCTCCACCGTGGGCAGCCCAGGCATGTTAAAACCACACACACACGTCCAGTGATGATGACAGCCATAAGATAAGATGAAAATATACGAGATTCAGAGACAAACCAACCGAGACACTCCGTTTTTTCTTCTTTTCTTTTTCTTCTTCTTTTTAACAGCTGACATTAATTTTGCGAGGCAGAAGTATTGCGAGTTAATCCTTAGATCATGGTTAATAAATCGTCCGGAGCCTGCAGGACGGGGGGGGGGGGGGAGGGAAAGGGCTTAGTCTGAATATATGGAACGAGCAGTGCATTAATTATCCTCAGGATGGCCTGCTTTGCCTTCCCTCTGAATCCAGCGCTGTCATTCTCCCTAAATCACTACATAAATACCTTACTTATGCAGGACTCGCTCGCACTGCAATCTGCTTCAAATGGCGCATCCCAAGCAGGGATATCGGGCTGTAATGCATCGAGACTATGAAATGAGTCTCGGCTTTCATGCTTTGGGGCCTGATGATGGTTCAATCGCTAAAAAATAAATGAACGGATTATAAAGTAGCCGGTTAGAAAATAAAGATAAAGGACGGAGATATATATAGGACTAATCCTTATCTTGCACAGGCCTGAACTCAAAATCTGTCCTTCATTTGGACTCACTGCCAAATGCAAGAATTTTATTCAGTGAAAAAACAAATAAATGATTGAATATCAAATATTGATCCTCAGATTTCTTAAGACAGTGAGGCACATGCATTCTTCCCCGTCTCAGCCAATCAACACAAACCCTCCCGATGGGGCCAATGTTGTTTCCGAAGCGAAAGAGCGCGAGTGTTGGGTGCTTTTCGCAGGTCTGTTAGCGAGCGTCGGCAGCCAACTCTCCACCCCCCACCCCAACCCCTCCCCCCTACCCCCCCACCCTCCTTTCCGGCGTCATTTCCCTCCTCCCCGGCGCGAGGGGGTTCACTCACAGAGCGGCGAACGACAGCTGCTCCTTGGTGAGATTGAGGGGGTGGTTGGCGGTGGAGATTCCGTACTCTCTCAGCCTGTGCCCGGCGGGCAGGTTGCCCCGCAGGATGGCGTTGCTCGCCACGCCGATGAAAGACACCATCGCGTGCCACCCCATGTTGTAGAACCACACCTGGAGGCAAAAGCAGTGCAGAGCAGCATCGGACTTCTGCTTGTTTTTTTTTTTTGTTTACGCCTCGAGAATGGGGAAAGTGAACACTCGAAAATTCTCATGGGCGGAAGACGAGAATTTTCCAGAATGAACAACCCCCACGCTGTCACAGCAGCGCTCATTAGAATCAGAACTAATTTCGGCATTTGTTCCAAACATTTGCACTGGCGCTGTGCAGAATTACCCCCCAAAGATATTTGTGTTTGTCTTAAAAATTATGAACATAAACAACTACAAAATGGAACTGCACCATTAAAACCCCACTGTTTCAATTTGTTTAGGTGTAATTTCTTTTGCAAACTCAAATGTATTCATTTTAGAGTCTGATTTTAGCATTGTTTTTAAATTAACCCTGGAATACCCTCCACCAATAAGCAATACATTAACAGAACCAACGAAAGAAAGAAAAAAGACAAAGAAAGAAAGAAAGAAAGAAAGAAACTACAATCCAGAGTAAATCAATCATGATTCATAATCAAGCTGTGCATGTCAAAGTAACTGCTCATATGTCACAGAGACAACATTTTGAAATCAGAGGCACCGTGATCCTAGAGCTGAGAAAACTGTGTGCAGAAAACTCTAAACGTATTTCAGTTGTCACAGGCAGAACATGTGATGAATCGGCCATCGATTATAAAACCAATATTCTATTACTCAGCCTAGTACTGAAGGGCAAGTTATTAACTAAAGACGAATACATCAATGGGGTTGCACACGTCTAAAAACACATCTAGACTTGCAACGTTCACACAAAAAGGCGAGCATTGAACCACTCCAAAAAAAATGAGTAAACATCTACGATTCTCTCACCTGTAAGCCAGTGGTTTTTTAAAACATATCATGCAGGCTACATGCTGCTTTAACAAAGCTAGGGATGACTGCAGGAAGAGCGTGTCTCTCCCTTTCTGTAAATTAGCTGCAAATTTAAAACAGCTTAATAACATGACAGTTACCAAATGTGCAATGAAACTAAAGCGTTGTGGTGACAACCATTGTTTGGGTTGTGCTTTAATTCACAGCATATTCATCGCTCTTCCCACTTCTTCCTTGCTGGCCTTCACAAACACTTGCCATGTTTTGAAAAGCTGAGGAGGAGTTATCCGTCATTAGACTTATGGCTGAACCGCAAGCCCCAATTTAAAACAGGCAGGTGCCCACACCGCCCCTTCTGGTCAAACCCAGACACTGCATGACATTATTTGTAACTAAAAAATTCTGGGGTCTGTGAGGCTTTTTGGTTGTTTTCCCAGCATGCAGTAGGAAGAAGGGAGAGACAGACCTGTTAACAGGTGGGAGATCAATAAGCAGAAAGGAGGCAAATCAACAAGCCAGCTGAGCAGGTGCAAAGCCCGTGTAAGTCATTAGCGACAAAGCAAATCCTTTTTCCGGAACTTTCCTGGGGTACTGAGGTGAATCCGAACAGCGCACGGGGCGTATAATTGTTTCATACCTTGACATTATCCCTCGTTCCAAGCTCTTTCATTAACGTCTCTGCATTCTGCCAAATCTGATCGGTTTCGCCATCCTGGAAGGAGAGAAGAAAGAAAGAAAGAAAGAAAGAAAGAAAAAAAGAAAAAAAACTGCCTTTTAATTGGTCACACTCAAGAAAAACCCTTGAAAAATATCTCTCAGCTATCTCTTGGTTGCTAATCATCTGTTTTCTTTTTATTTCAGAGATGTGTTCCCTGTTATCTTTGCCCCCACAGTACCCCCAACACATTTATTTGTTCTCAGGAATGACTCGTTAAGGTGTGAATATAGGCAGCAGTATCGCTGAACGCTGTGGAAGGCTTGGCCGCCTCGGACCAGATTAATAGATCTGAGCAGAATCCACAAGGTGCAATTAAGACGGATTTGTTTTATTATTTATTAATTTTTTTTTTTTTTAGCTGGGGTGCTTTGGAGTTCCACAGGAAATGGATCTCTGACCAGTGTCACTTCCTGTGTCATCGAAAACATGTAGTTTCCTAACACCCCGTTATGATGGGCATGTTGGAATGGATATGATGGAACGTCATATGAAAATTCTGACGCATTGTACAGTAGGTCAGGAAGAACGACCGAGAAGGAGGCCTCTGTGTACAGTAAACCATGGGGCAGGGGCAGGGTGAAATATTATCAGTGGACTAAAACCACTACACTCTACCTGGTGTATTAAACCAAGCAATTTAAAAAATGTTTGTACTCCAAAAAAAAAAAGAAAAAAATACAGGTTAGTTGCTTTCTTCATCGATTTATTTAATTTAATTTAGTATAGAGATAGATTTTTAGGAACTATGCTTTTGCACAATACGCTGTATAGGCAGTGCATGCTTCTTTGTGTATGTGAGCAGCTTGGTTTTATGTTGAGAATGACGCAAGTATCTCCAATGAACAGCGCTGGAGAGCGGGCTGCTTGACACTGACATAAAATACACATCTGTTAAATAATGGCGTCGTAGTCATCTTTATTATTCTCAATATTTGTTAGGAAAGCTCAGCAATCAACCCATGTCCATTATTGCCACCAGGTGCATTTAAAAAAAAAAGTAATTTTCAATTGGTTCAGTTTCACAATTTCAAACAGGTGTGCCGTGTGTTGGGTGTTTGTGTCAACTGTTCTATTTAAGGCAGGGGGGGAAAAAACGAAGCCGATTTAGCATGGCACTGAAGCTGTGTCCCTGGCAGGCGGTTCTACTTCAGGATTAACAGTAGAACTGGGTTTGTTTCTAAGCGAAATATGCTGTTTTTTTTTTTTTTTTTTTTTAAATAACGAGAGCGGTTACACAAGCTCATCCATTCCCCAGAGTATACCATCCCTGTAAAGACAATGGCGCTCCCTCAGATGACCAGTGAAAGGGCAAGCTGGAAAAGCTCAGAGGGCCTGAATAACAGTGAGGCCTCGTGTTCAGACTTCACAGCTCGTCAAAATGAGGATTTACATTAAACAACAAACACCGCCGGTCCGCGCCACAAATCTGACAAACCACACACACACAGTAGGCAAGGAAGGCTTGCCGTTTCAATTTTTGCAATTAAATTCACTCTGTTCAGTCTCACTGCAGCCGGAGTTTCTGAACAGCGAGAAAAAGGAAGATTTAAAGAAACGTTAAGACTTTTTTCGGATCTCACACGGAACTCTTTCATCATTATTCTCAGCTACCACTGAACTTATGGTGTGATTAAACGATAGGGAAAATACAGTAAAAAAAAAAAAGTGACTTGTTCCTGTTAGCTACAATAAAATTAAGCATTATTAATTTAAAGCGCAGCAGGATTGGTTTGATGCATATTTTAGCATATGGAATTGGTACCACTATTAAATATAAAGTCCACGATGAAATTGTTGCTTTTCCCTGAAATAGAAGACATTGTATTACCAATGCCATATTTAAGTTCAAACCGTAGTGTTATTTCGACGCAGAAATGTCATTTTTCTGTGTAGGAGTCCTAGCTCTGAACAGTGAAAACCGCTAACTAACTGGGATAATTGATACAAAGTTCCATCTGACACTCAGATGCAGCCTGCAGTTTAACAGATATACTGTACTGTAAGCGAAGAGATGCCACTTGTTTTTTTATTTTTCATTAATAAATTTAGTTTAATTAAAAAAAAAAAATTGTATTATTGTTATTTTTTGTAGTCATCAAGTTACATCTAGTTTCCATGGACACCCAAAACATGGGGTTTGAGCTGTATTTAAAAAAATTCCATTCCAAGACTCTCTGAACATTCCGTGCTCTCCCTATAGTACATACAGCTGCTTTTTTTCCCCCCCATAAGTGTCCCCCATTCAGATGTCAAGGCCTGTCATGGTGGCCAATCACGGCCATTTCAGGTCATCAGGCGTCTGTTCAGCGGCATACCTGGGTGGAATTGAAGAGGCTTTTCAGCTCCCGTAGAAAGTCGGAAATTTCAGTTTCGTTCATTTTGACTTGCGAGTTCACTCCTCCGACAGAAATTCCCCCGAACCTGAGAGCGTGTGAGAAAGCAGTTCAGCTCTGCGTGAGCTCTTCAGTGAATCAATATTTCTTTTTTTTTAAATTAACATGTCGGAAAACAGTGGAACAGCACCTTATGTGTATATATATATATATATAGATAGATAGATAGATAGAGAGAGAGACAGAGATAATTACTGTATATACAATACAAGAAGCAAGAATGATAGTACAAATAAAACAAGCTGCAATGATAATGTAATGTCTTTACTAATAGCGTACATAGCACTTGTGAAATTTGGACATTTGGAGATCTAGTAAGTACCTGATTTTGCCTGACCGCTCGTAGGTCTTCAATAGAAAGTCAGTCATGTTCCTGCCAGTCAGATTGTGGAGGGTATCTGTTGTGTTCTGTATTCTCTGTAGAAAAGATAAAATACACATTAGATAAGCACAAACAAGTTACCCAGTGACTCATACTGCCATTGAAGGGAACAGATATGCAATGGACAGTCATACTGACACCGAGTTAGATACTAATGCACACATTAAAATCTAATTTCCTCCAGGCTTAGGACTTTACCACAGTGTTTCATTATTCATAAGCTAATACAGCAATTTAGAAATTCTCTTTCTTGGTTCAAAGAGCGGCAAAAACAGGCTCATCGTTCCAGCACCTCACACTATCCGATCCTTATGCAGTGGATCGTGGAAAGGAATGCTATTATGAATGGAGACGTGGAAATAATGATACACTTTGAGAAAACAAATCCCTTTACTTGTGTAAGTTTTCCCTAAAGCAAGTGACGCTCAGGACTCAGCCAATAGCCTCTACAATCAGCATCTGACATTTACTAGAACACATCAGATTAATATCTCGTCTCTTGGTGTAATTGTCTGTTTCAATTCTGAATCTCCAGGCAGATCAAAAAGATTCCAAAACGTGTTCAAACAATAAATTTTTAATGTATTTATTTATTTGGTATTTTAAAGATGTCGGTGCAGGCAGTACAATGATGGGTCAGATTTTCCCACAGAATGAGGAGGTACAAGGTGTGATTACACCCTCCAACACCGACTCTTTCTACATTCCCCTTATGTGCATTACTTTGTTGATACAGTGCATGCTCTGCAATCACAACTCTCGCAGACCGCTGTCAGATTTTAACTGCAAGTCATCAAATCAAATCAAGATCAAATCAGTTTTATTTGTATTGTGCTTTTTCAGAAAACTGTCACAAAGACGCTCGACAGAGTAGCAGAAAACAGAGCAAAAATAGCAAAATCCTGGCCTGAACCCCCAAAAAGCAAGCGCATGAGGTAAAAAAAAAAAAAAAAACACTCCCAGTGGGGAGAAAAACCCTCAAATACGGACGAAAAAAAACTCCCTGATGGGAAGAAATCTCAAAAGTGTACGTAAGCTTGAGTGTACACTATTACACACCCACGTGTCAGGTGACTTACAATGTTATAGTATTCCTGGCACCGGTCTATTTTCGCACTTAGGCCTGCATTCAGATGCACTGCTTGTTCAGGTCTCTTAAATCAGCTAAAACAACACTATGCCGAGTGTTATAGTTATTCCAAAACCCCCAAATGGCCACTCCACTCACCCCACTAAAGTGATACTTTTTTCATGAGAAAGATGAAAAACCAATCTCAGAGCAAAGTGGCTTACACCTCTTGAAAATACGAATCTTTGCTGGCGTATTTCTAGCGCTATGCTTCTTACGCCCTTTATGTCAATATTTTTATGCTGCCTCCTGAATGGGCGTGTAAAGGTATGTGTAGTGGCAAGATTTGAATAAAAATGGGTCCTACAGTGTCAGAGCCTTTTATTTAGTGATGTTTGTATCACTGTTCGTACATATTCAGTCATCTAATTTGGACATACAGCCATGTTGGTGAAGGCCAGATAATAAAGCAACTTCCCAATCTGGCCCAAACTGCGAACACATTAAGACGATTAAAATTAATTTCCACTAGTCTAATGAAAAGTGTTTACTAGAGACCATTCTTAACTGCCAGGACTACTGAAATAACGGAACATAAATTCCACCTTGTTTAAGCATATTTGCAAACATGTCTGTTTGTCTTTACCTTCATGGCATACACATTCACATCAAGACCATGCCAATTAATTTCATTTCTAGGCAGAATAATCTATATCAGGGCTGCCCAACTCTGTTCCTAGATATCTACTATCCTGTTGGTTTTCACCCCAAACCCTAACACAGAACACCAACCATCAACAAGCTAGAGACCTCCTTGAGCTAATAGTTAGGAGAATCAGGTGTACCAAATTAGGGTAGAAATGAAAACCTAGAGGACAGCAGATCTCCAGGAACAGGGTTGGGCAACCCTGAGCTACAGTATATGATCGTTTGTGTCCAAATACATTAAGGGAAATACGCTTACCGCACGGTGCTAATTAATGTTGTTTTCTCAACTTTGACTAGTCTGAAGGTTATTCTATAAATAGAAATCCCCCCACAAGTGTGGCTTTGACAAGCAACGTGGTGCTGACACGCCTTCTGGGAGAGAGCAAGCACCGCGGATGCATCTGCAATCTGTTTGTGATTTATGGTGCTCAAGCATCCCTGATGGATCATTGCCTCTTCCTATGCATGATTAGTTTGTGTTCTAAAATACCAAGTCTGTATGTGTTTAATTATTGGCTCCTTTCCATTTTTCCCCCCCCTCGTTTAATTGCACGCAGTTATGATGGTGTAAAATTTCAAAGCGTGCAAACGACAAATAGTGTGACTTTCTCAAAGCTATCGTTGTTTTCACAGCACTAGAAGTTATGCTAATTTTTTATTGGCAATACACAGCAATGAAAAATGCCGCAGAATGTAACTACTGGTGGGTTGTGTCAGAATGTGATAGATTTAAGCTTATTATTCTGTAGGCATACCTTGCTTTTATCTAATTTGGAGAGTGTATTCATTTTTGAAAAGAAAGGAGGGCTTTGTTTTTTCGGCCCAGTGACTCCCACTTTACCTTCTAATTTCAAAGGTTTCCGACGGCGTTTGCTCTCATAATGTAACGTGCTAATGCGTCTCACGCAGAAAGAGACATGGTTTATTTGGCTAGGTAAAAAGTGTAATTCACCTTTAGCGTCGGCAATATGTTTTTCTGCCCTGCTCACGGACAGCATACTGCAAAAAAATTACCATCATGACCCCGGCTCAAGCCAAGGGAAGGATTCATTATATTCATCCCTGGGTGAGACATATTGGTATGCAGAATGCTTTCATGCGGCATTTATTCCATGTAATTACTTCAGGGCAGAGGGCAACAGAGTAAAAGTGCTCTGAAATCCTTGATTTACCGTGAAGCTGAAAGGGTTTGACCTAAGTTTCATCCCACAAACACACACACACACACACACACACACACATGTACGCATGCACGTATGCATGCACACACACATACACACACGCACACACACAAACTTGTATACATGCAAGCGCGCATGCACACCCACCCACCCACACACACACACACACACACACACACACACATATGCAAGAAAGCATGCGCGCACACACACACACACACACACACACTTTTCCACACATATGCACACACGCACATGCAAATGCTACACTCATACACATCTGTAACACAAAAATGCATTAAAAATGATACATTTGGTTTGATTTGCATGCATGTATCATATACGCATCCCTGCTTAAAACACTTGTTGAATGGTAAATGGGCTGCATTTATATAGTGCTTTTATCCAAAGCACTTTACAATTGATGCCTCTCATTCACCCATTCACACTCACACTCACACTCACACACCAACGGTGAAAGGCTGCCATGCAAGGTACCAATCAGCTTGTTGGGAGCAATTAGGGGTTAGGTGTCTTGCTCAGGGACACTTTGACACGCCCAGGACGGGGGATCGAACCGGCAACCCTCCGACTGCCAGACAAACGCTCTTACCTCCTGAGCTATGTGGCCCCCCAGTTGAAGCTGTAAGCTGGAGTACTATGCAAATATAGAAATATTAAATGACTGCAGCCCACATAAACCCTGCAAAGGCTCTGAAGCTAATTTAATATTCTGTTCGTCCGGTATTCATCTAAAAAAAAAACATTTGGGCTGTTGATATTTAATGATATTTATAATATTTTTATTATATTTAAACACTCGTAATATACTAGTAATATGTTTTGCTACATTATTATCAAATTCACAATATGTTTCCCACTAACTCTCATCATTATTTTCCCCTTATAAAACATTTATCGATGCAGGCCGTCCAATGCCTTGTCAACGAGAACTTTTTGCATCTCAAAAATAATGTTAAACAGATAAATATAATTATTTGAAAAGTATATTTTATTACCCAGTTTTTGCAGTGGCATAGCTATAAAACTTATGGTTTATGGTGTGTATATATATCGCAAACAAATTTATTGCCTTATCAGTGGCTTTTACTGTCATATCCATTATCACATAAATGTGTGTGTACATATTATGCAGTTTATATATATATATATATATATATACACACACACACACACACACACACACACACACACACATTTTATGTGATAATGGATATGGAGCCGAAAGCCATTGATAAGGCAAAGAGTAAAATAAATTTGTTTGCAGGTTTCCCATTAATATATTATTGGTAAGAGTATTCCCGGCAGATGCATTTTTATTAATACTGCAGGAAATTTATGAGGGCACTGTACGCTGGAATGTTTGACGCTTGTTAAAGAGCAGAGAATATCAGCAGATACCATGTACTTGCTCGCATATAAAACAGGCCATCTAATTTAACCACAAGAAAACTGTTACCATACTTAATGCTACAGTTAACTGTCCAGTATTAATTCAACTCAACTCAGGACCAGAGCAGGACCAATTGTTATTTGTTCGAGTTCAACGCCGTTGGAGTTGAATTAATACTGAACATTTTACTGTGTACTTAATTAATAGTACAGCATTGGTAGAATACTGAATCAAGACAATTTTTTTCTTCTGTCAACCAAATAGCCCTGAAATACACTTAATGAAGCTACGTTGCAGCAATTCAGCCTTCCCACAAAGCAACCAAATTCCATCGAGTCAAGTACATATTTAAAGATGTTTTTATATGTTGCGGGAGGACGTGGAGATGTTGAATTCTCGTGATTTTGGTTGAAAAAGGTTTTCCTTTGGAAGAAAGTATAAAGTTCATATTAAGCATTAAAGTATACATCTGACCTATTTACAACAGCTGGTGGAATGTTGTGGTTTTGGGAGTAGTGAACGGAAAAAAGTATAAACACATTACTGGGAAATATTTTTAAAAAATCCTTGCTTAAACCCGAACATTTGCCAAAAACTCACACGTCATTAATGTAATGATGTAAAAGGTTGTAATTAGCATTTTTTTTGCAACTTGAACTTCCCTTGCTCCCACGGGTCCATGAAGTCCAGCATTTTGTTTATAACATTGCTTGCTGGCTGGTAAAAAAATTAATCTGACTTTAGCAATTTGCAATGAAGCTCAGGCAAATTAAATCACTTAAAAATTAATGATGGATTATCATCTTTCCACAGTGTTAGTTAGTTTCACTCTTTAAATATTTTCTTGAATTATAGTACTGTGAATACTACTGAAAAGAAAATAAGAGGAGGATGAAGCCACTGACATGAACACTCCTTTGTGGATAATTGTGCAAATTGTTCACACATATTAAATATTAAACGCCTAATTTGGATGATGGCTAATGATTTCTCATCTCAACAGTTTTGGAACTTATTTTAGTGATTGAATCTAACCTTTGAGTTGCAAGTCAAATTTAAGGACAAATGCTATGTCTCAGCCTGTATAATTAATTTCTAGTGTATACTTGTCAAAACAAACATGAGACAGTTCACATCTGGTCCTTTCTCACAATACCAGAGTACACATCACTCAATGTCCACAATCGGTTCAGTAAGCAGTTATCAATATTTTCAAGGCTTGCCACAGCATCCTTACTTTTACCACATGAATTTCTCTCACTTCTCCTTCTCAATATTTCATTCTTTCCTTCCTTTTATTCCTTCATTCCTTCCTTCCTTCAGTCCAGCCGAAAAACAACAGCGGGACGACCACCTTCTCCTGACACCTGACAAGGCCTTAAATCCAATTTCTGTTCAGCGTCAATCAACAATTAATCAGCTAATTTTGGAACCCAGGTGCGGAAGGAAAAGCGGTAGAACAAGACTTCAGATTTAGCGGCGCGTCAACATGCGTGTAGAGGGAAGTGAAGGCAATCAGACACAAGCAGCACAAATGAAGTTGACACAGTTGGCCTTCATACTTGTTGGCTGGTTCGTCAAGGTGACAGTCACAGCGTTTAGAGACTTGGACAAACTTTCCTTTTCGAGTGTCGAGGGCACAGTGGTGTCAAAACACAACGTCAAGCTTGATTGTGAGGAAATTAGTTATGAACTCGTCCCCAGCTGCTCAGGTTGTTGCACCGGATTAGAAACACAGGGCTAATTTCACCGCGGTCAAACATGTATTTTTTTAATTAAAAAAAGAAATAATCTAAATAATTCTCATCACCACTGAAATACATAGCATAGAACAGGCCATTTCACACTTGAACTGATTGTGGGGTAGAAGCCAATAAAGGTCAGCTCAACAGTCCAAGAGTAGAAGTGTGTCATTTCTTGTTAGTATCTGTTGCTGGCAGGAGTCCCTGCTGCCTTCATGAGTTCTGACAGCATAATCTCTCATATTTATGTTATAATAGGGTCAAGCACGCAGATGGAATTCATCCAACTCGATTTCCCTATACCGAATATGTCAGCGCATTCTTATCAACCCTCTGTATAAGAACATTGGTGCTTTTGCTTTTTTTTTTGCATAGATATGGAAGCTAATGGTAATGTTCACAGAAGAAAGTAAAACACATAGTTGAACTGTTGGAAAAGTTTGGTTGAGCAAGTCCAACCCACGACATTGGATCATTCAAAGGTCACGCCCTTATTTCCTGATCATTGATTATTACTTAATAATATATTATGTAATATAAATTTGCATTTCATTAGTCTTCGCTCATGTTCACTATTATTGATTCTACTGTTAAATAAAAATGTAGACCACACAGAGAAAAGGTAAAAATAAGAAAAGATAAACAAAACAAACTGGCAAGCAGTAAGTAACCAGAGACCTCCGGAGCAACACAACACCTTCCCATAATTCATCTGCAGCTGCTGTCCTGTCACTGACACTATGACACGTGAGAATAAGCAACTGAAAAACGCATCAGGCAGTCAGTTTCTTCGAAAATGAGGCAAGGATAACACCACCTTACACCACCGAGGGTTCTCAGCTCCACTTCCTAAATCCCGAGAAAGCGTAACGGTGAAAAATAGTAACGGGTGTCAGTTCCTTGGCACTCTCCACAGCGTTCACGCATTCAAATATTTCATTTTAAAATTTAATCCGAGGGATTTTCACGACAACTTCTTTTCCCCTCAAATCAAACTAATGGCCTTTTAAGGAAATGAATGATAAAAGAGGTTTCGGGATGATTTTGTCAACAAGAAAAAGGAGATATTTCTACCTGAAAATGCAAAAAAAAAAAAAAAATTATTCAGTTTGACTTAGAAATACAGAACGTGTCCCCAACAAATATAGCTACTTTAGGTAGTGATGCATTAACTATAAGTGTATTGTATAAGTACAATATATGACTTTTATTACAGTTTCTAATCCGTTATGTTTGTTGGGGCAGGAGGTACAAGGGGGTAAAGGGGTTAAATGTGTGTGTGTGTATGTGGTTGTGTGGGTCGGTGGGTGTTTTGGCGGGGGGGGGGGGGTATTTTTGTTATCTTTCATTTTAAAGACAGCAAACAGCCTCAAATGTTATGGGTTGTGTCCTTCTGACAAAACACCTACAGCACTGTTCCATACAAGGCTTCCCATCAAATATACTTTCATTTGATTAGCATATTATACAGTTAAGTGATATTGTAATTTAATCACCAGAAAACAGAACCCCGAGACAAAAGCTCATGATTTCTTATGTCATAATCACACTTATGCATCTGAAGCCACAGTGCGTACATTGCTGCTGTAAGCAATGCATTCTGCACACACCACGCTGCGTGGCAGCCTTCTACCTTGAACGGTGACAGAAAACAATCAGTTCTAATAGAGAAAGCAATGGCTCATCTGCGCTTTCATATAAATAATAAAAAGCAATTCAGCTATGAAGGTTAAATATTAAAAGATAATTGAATCGGTCAATATTAAAGATTTGATAATAGGGGTAATGATCCTTGTAGTTTCCATGGAAACAATGTTTTGTCTCATCTCTGAAGCTCTGAGTTCTCATTACACCCTTTTTATTTATTTATTTATTTATTTTTCTTTCTTTCTTTTTTCCCCTCTACATTCTGAAGGGCATATTGCTAGAAATCGCAGGCTACCGGGTAAAAGAATCTTCTCCAGCAATGGCACGCAGTGTCATGCTTTATTCAATACTGGCCCTTTCGAGTTCAAGGAAATAGTCATAGAAAGCGGTCACCGATGGCTCGCCTTACATCAATTTTAAGGCCTGCTGGAAAGACTATTTTATACATGTAGGCTATCACCTGCTCATCACTTGACAAATGGATGCCGCGCTGTGTGTCTATGAGACAAGGCACTCTCGAAATGCTGGGCTCACAGCAATCCCATTTTATTTTCGCTCTACACCACCGTCTCACCTGCTCACCTCAACAGTCCTGAAAATTTATACTCTACTGTGGCGCTCCAGAATTCACTTCAGGCTAATACGTACTGCACAATCCTGGAAGGAAATATAATATTCATAATGATAACAAATGACTGTTGGCATCATTTTCAAACTGCAAAGCAAATTTTATATGCTTACATGAATATGCAATTTTCTCCAAAAACTCTGTTTCTGTGTTATTAATTGCTTGGCATGCTGTAGTATTCTCAGGACTGTTGTCGTGTAATGGCTTTGAGGTAGATAAAAAGCGTAGCATAGGAAGCCTTGACACAACAATGTTTCTTTCACACGGCAATGACAACAAAATCATATGTATCGCCAGATTAATAATCAGATAAGGGCTATCTGCCATCACAGAAAAAAAATGGCTTCGGTGCAGTTCAGCATTCCATCTAATGGCTGGATATTTATATTTCTAACATCGCATGCATTTGTTTCGCACATTATTAAGTGACTGGATATGTAATCCTTTTTTTGTGACCTAATACTATGAATAAGAACAGTTGTACTGTAGGTTACTAGTCCTCTGAGAAAATGCACGAGGAGATTTTAAATAGCACTACATCATTCACCAGAACAGCGCAAATGATCAATGCCGGGGGAAAAAAGGGGGACTGTAAAGTGAAAAACGGTAAAGAGAAAAAAAAAGGAAGCTTTTCACGTACAGGCACTGAAAATAATGTCCAGATGAAGGCCGTACGAGAGGATGGATCACGTACTTGTTCGCACGTTCTTGAATATCAGCGCAGATAAGGCATTTTGACAATGCCATTGAAGAGGACGATTGTGTCTCAGCAGAGGCATAGCAGAGGTCACTTTCTTTTTTGTCACGTCCCCTTGACAACCGCCCTCTTTGATTCCACCCCCTTCCCTCCCTCCACCTTAATGGCCAATGCTTGTCACTAGACGGAGCACGGCGAAAAGCTTTTACGCGCCACAGGAGCCGACATAAACTGTACGGACGCATAGCTTAAGCGCCAGACGCTTTCCTTGACGAAGACAGCCAGGCTATCGCCCGCCATCCCGCAGAAATGAAACCCGCCATTATTCAGGTCCGAATGACTCATTCATTCGATTGCCGCTAATTCATTTGATTATCTCTCCCTTTTCCATTGGCCTCAGCTTCCTGCATTACAGTCCCGCTTCCTGTTTCAGTGTAGAGTCCCGGTCATCGTCCGGCTTCAAGCGGCTTCACAAGACCCCCCGCAGCTGCCACACGAACGCCAGAGCACGCGCACAGCTCGTGTGCTTGGCTACGCTGATGTCTGGTCAGATAAACAGCAAGCCCGTAATTCCCTTTCTCATTACCGCATAACACACTATTTTACAAGCAGCAGGAATGTCTGTCTTTGCATCATTCATAAATTTGTAAATGGGAAACCAGAGCAGGATCCGTGCTTGTTACTCGAGCTTTTGAGTTTAGTGATATGTCCCCAATTAACAACCTCAAATGAATATCCAAAAGCCTTAGGAAAGAAAGTTTTTTCATAATGAGAGATAGAGTTTGATGTGAACTTGAGGGGGGGGGGGGATAAATTCTCTCACTTCACAGAAATGGAGTCTTAGATTTGTCAGCCTGCTTTACAGTTAGCACTCACAAACTGGGACAGCCCTGTATCCACTCATAAAACTTCTGACTCATTACTCTTCTTTCTTAAACTTTTTAAAACTTCACAAGCTGTGGCTTGCTCTGACAAGTTATTAAAGTCATTATGTTTTGAAATACATGAGCTTCTCAAAACAAATGCACTCGAGCAGTAAATCAATCAAATGATAAATGATACAACAGCCATACAGATCCTTCTCCTAATTTGATACCAGTTAATTTAATGTACTATTGAACTATGTGAGGCACATCACTGAAAAAAAAATGTTTGCCTAGGCAGGTAAATGTTTTAATTTGGGTTTAACCTATTTTGATTATGGTATACCTGGGTCCAGAAGTATCAGATCTCAAAGAGAAAGTATTCCAATATTCCTATAATGAGGCAAACTGGCCACTCTCTCCACTGTCACCAAAAACCAGCTCTTCAGCTGGCCCAGGATTTACCCATCACCTATGCGATGGTCCAGGTGAACATCTGACCCTTTTTTCTTTTGTCAAAGGGATGAAATCATCTGATTGCACAACCTCAAGCCATGTTACAACAGCAGGAAATGGATAATAATTAACTGTAAGACACCACTTTGTTCATAGTTGATAGTAATAGTTGAGCAACATATCCTAATGTATAATTCCAGTCAGTGTATGCATTATGAATTCCTTCTCCATGTCATTTGAATTGAACTTTTGCACATTGGCTAAACCACCATTCTCATTGCGGATTTAAAAGTGCTTCAGCACCCTGCAGAGAGGGGTCTCCGAATGAGGACCATTCACTTTAAATTAGCCCGTAAGAACTCAATTTCCCAAGAGACCGCGTGGCTTCAGAGCTGCTTCAAAGCAGTAACTGCTGACGTCCAAAAATATTGTAATACAAAGAAGTTGCCTGGGGAAAGCGTGCTCAGTTTGTTCTTGGCTGATTGATTGATTGATTTACTGATTGACAGTGAACTGGGGGTTGGAGGTACAGGAAATGATTATTTTTCTAAGAGTGGCAGGAAATAACACAGGAAATTATGTTTTTGATGTAGTGGCCCATTTGATGTGTGATCAAGTGGTTTGTAAAAAAAAGACTTAACTATTGATTCCTATGAAAAAAGAAATCTCTCAATGTTCACAATTATACCAATTAAAAAGAAAACAATACAGGTCACATTCTAAACCATATTAGGACATGGAACTACGTAATCTCATTGCATGCCTCTTTACATGAATCTAGATTAATGTAGCAGGGCCTTATGAAAAAGGATGACAAGATGATAACACAGCACTGGACAGAACCATAGAGCAGCAGTAAAGCAAACATTAATCATAACCACGCAAATAAACATACATCACATTATATTATTTCATACGCAGGATGCCAAATCCATTAGTTGTTTATCTTTTTTAAGCAGACAAAATAATGCAATAACAACCAAGAAGAGACAAAAACTGAAATCACTATTTTCTGTCTGTTCAAGGAATGAACATATTTTATCTGAGATGGCTTAATTTTTAGAGGTGATAATGATATTGAAATGATAAAGTATAGAAAAAAGGCATAGCCTACCAGTTTATTAACCATAAAAAGCAATATATAAGACACGGAAAGTGCAACTTCCTTTCCATTAGATACCTCACAGTCACCACAGCTGTCAAAATTCTCACATATCAGAAGCCGGAAGTTGGAAACAAATCCATTTAACACCTCACAAATCCATAGAATACCCCACAAACAAACCCCACTGGGACTTGTGCGCTGTCTTGAGCTAACTCTCTCTGGTGTAACCACAGTGCAAAGACATGCAAGACCATCTTCCCTCTTCAGAAAAAAAAAAACATGCACAAATATGAAACAGCATCTGCCGACTGCAATGGACAGAAAATGAATATATAAAGAAAGATCTTGCAGGCAGGCAGCCGTGTTAAAACTATTGTTTGGCTCGCTTGTGGGTTGGGGATTTGATCCTCCAGAACTGTGGATGGAGGTTTCTGTCAAAACAAGGCACGAGGTAAGGGAGATAAGGAGAATTGGACACTGGGCCAAGACCTCCTTTGTCTGTCATTAATACTTCTTTTAGATCTAGAGACGCCATTGCGGTCCACTATGGAGACTATCGCATAGCAGAAAGGCTGGTCTTACACTCCTAACAGACTAAATCGAGAAACCAGGAGACACATAACCATATCGATGGATATCATGTGCCATCACTTGCTGATGAATAAAATATTACTTTCACTCTGACACTGCAGAGTATTGAATGTATTTTTATCAGATCATGTGAAAATGCGAAAAAGGCCAAGCCACATAACCAACTCGTATATCCATTAGACCTCAAGCTAACAAAATGAACAATATGCCAAAGTGATGTAACCCAGCCTTTCAAAGCCACTTTCATAGGTCATGTTTTATTACACTTTGCCTCTTCTTCTACATTACATCCAGTGGAATTGAAAAAAAAAATCATTGTAAAAAAAGGATTGTAGAGGAGGAAATGAAAATGCTTTAACGGATTAGGCTGGAGCCCTGTGAACTCATCAGGCAATATGCCATATTTAAAGGGAACTCAAGAATGACAGGGAAAAGTGTCCATGTGAACTCAATATACTTCTGAAATATGCAGTGCCTGCTTTTAATCCATGATTTTTTCTGCCTGTGGCTCAGAATGTGGTCAGGAAGCTCAGTGGAGGGTATGGTTAAGGCGAGATCACTTCCTGTTATGTGACAGGGACAGACTAGCCCTAGGAAGCTAGCTGGGTTAACTAACCACCTTTTTTTTACCTGTTACTTATGTTGTCTTTGTTCTTCAATACAATGCACCAGACAAGTTGTTTTAAGATTTCGCCAGGTTTGTTTGAACTTTCATGCATGGATGCTGTATTAGCCATTACCTTGTGCCGCAGTGAATAATAGCTGTATAATATTATATTCCATGCCTCTTAAGCATCATAATAGACAAGCAATATTCATTGTGGCGCTACAACTGAATCTTTATGGCAAGTTTTGGTTTAGAAGTTGGGGTGCCAATTGCGCATAGCAGAGTTAAAGTGTAATACATTGTGGCACACTGCTTTCACATCCCTTTACAAGCCAGGGCCTGGAGCTGACTCACTGTTTGTCCTTATGCTTTTCAATTAAGTTTTGCAAAAAGATTTCTTTCATTTAGCCTGGTGAATAGGGACAGCAGTGGAATTTATTGGTTAGGGAAGTGGGCTTGAAACTCAAAGGTTGTTAGTTTCAGCCTGGTACTTAACCTGAATTGATTCAGTAAAAAAAATATACAGCTGCATATTATTGATTGTATGTAAAAAAATTAATCTGTGTAATCCCCTCTATATGAGAGCATTCATGTTTCCACTCAACCCTCAAAGGTGTTGTTTGTTGTTTTATTTCATTTTTGAAGGGGGGGGAGGGCTGTTAAAGTTAATTGCGAGTCAAAGTTAAGGATGAATGTCATTCGTAAATGGGCCAAGGGCAGGCCCTTGCTGCACTAACTCACCTGCGGAGGGGGCAAGCCCCCGGCACCTGGAAGGCAGTCAGGGAGCATGATGGTCCTGCTGGGGGTGCTGCATTGGCAGGAAGGAGAGGGATTGGCCATTGTCCAGTTTCCATTGACGAAGATGTCAGAGATGGAAGGATGAACAGTGGGAGTAGTCCAATCTGATCCATTTGCAGCACATGGCAGTTTCCTGCAAAATAAATTATAAATACATCAAAAGTGATATTATATTTGAAATAGCTTCAACATTTTATTTGATACTTTGAGATAATTAACAGCATTGTGTTCTACATGAATATATTAAGACAGCTGTAGCATTTGAAACTGCCTTTGAAACTGGTGCTGCTATGACAAGGAAGTTTTAAAAATAGCAAAGGAATTAGATTAAAAGTTCTGAATTTGTTTCTCAGCACTGACAATGTGTCAAATAAGTGAAAAACTGAATACAAATAGCACCTATTAATTTATGGCAATAGATCATACTTACGGTATGGGATTATTTTCCATGCACCGTGTTCCAAATCCTGGGTTATTCACTAGGGAGTCTGCCACACGAGCCACTTCTATGTTATCAGGGGCATCATTGCTGTAATGAGATACGGCCTTATTAGAAACAAACGCCATTAACTTACAAAGCCTAATCATGCGCTTAATCCAATTCAGTAGCCTAATCTTTTAATTGCAGTCTATCTCTGCCCAACAAACATCCAAGCAACATACCAGACTGGCCAAATGTTAGGAAGATTTAGCTTCTCCTATACTGTTCCCAGGCCACAGAAAGTAGATTAAAGAGGGAACCTATGTACTCCAGAAAAACATTATTTAGATGCTGAGGGTTCAAATTAAAGTTTTGTGTACAGATAAATGTGGACAATTAACTAGTACAATGGTGAATATATCAAATTGCTAAGATTCAGCATGCTTCTTAATGTTTTATAGCCTATAGTTCACACGTGAACTTCTTTAGGAAAAAAGGTCACTCTAATCTGTGTTATTTGTAGGTACATGGAGATTGCCAATTCTTAGGCACAAGCTAAATGTTAACAAACTGGCTTGCATTAACTTTTTTAAACTATACTGGTGCTTGTCAGATGGTCTTATCCAGAGCAACTTACAATGCAAACAATACCATCCCAGACGGCAAGTGTCTCTAGGCCAAAGTCGGTACATATTCCATATATATATATATATATATATATATATATATATATATATATATATATATATATATAATATAGTTTGATAATATAACCTAATAAGTAGTGAAACAATAACCAGAGCACAGTGCGCTCCAATGAAGTAGTCAGTGAAATGTCTAGGATTCATATGTAGGTCAAAAACTATTCGCTGATGTGTCCTGTATGGATGAGTTCACAGAAATAAATTGAGTTTGTTGGCCTCAGTCTGCTCTTTCCTTCACACCAATTACTTGTGATTAATTTATCACCCAATCGTTGTCCTCTCCGGGTCATTACCACCCAAAAATCTCGGCTTTTCTTCTCAAAACAAGGACCTGTAAATTAATTCAATGCGGCGAGGGCACTCTGTTTAATGGGATGAGGGGATCGATCCTGACTCCGGCCACCGCTGGGTGCTGGGAATAATTTCTCATTTATGGCATCAATTCAGAGGCTCTTTCATAAAGGTCAGACTGTAATTTCCCCCGAGATTAGCGGGAGCTATCTTTCGCCAACTTTAAGCAGCTGATTGTAAGCACTGATGATGTTCGATACAGCTATCTGTTTTGCGGCTGAGGGCAGTTTATCTCTCTTCGGAGCATCGAACCGGCTTGTCACCGGTTTTTCGGCTCTCTGTCAAGGAAGGACGTTTACAGAGCGATGGTACCTGCGGCAACATCCTGTGGGATATTTGAAAACTTTTTAACTTTTAAACACACAATGCATGCAACGGGCATCATAAATTTTAATAACAAAAGTTCCTCTCACAAGAAATGGAAACTAGTTTAACTGCACGGTGGTTTCTCCTTGCAAATACAATCCTGTATTTTTATTTTATTTTTCTGGTTTTGTTATGCCTTTCCCCCATTTTCTCAAATTTGGAATTCCTTATACGTTTCTATATACTGTACATGCTGAAAATTAAGAAAAAAAAAAAAAACTACCAGAAACACACACCAAACAATTCATTAAGAAGGAGCACTTGAGCCCTGAAATGTAGGGGCTATAAAATGTATGCTATAATTTCTACATGGTGAAACAAAAGCGAATAAAAACACTCTTAAATAAAAGCTGAGAATGTGCACATTTAACCATACAAATCTAAAATTATGGAGCACAGAGCCAAATCAAGAAAAAATATTTCTGTCCCAAACATCATGGAGCTCACTGGGGCACACTGACAGTGCTTATTGCCGCAGCCTCTGCTATTGATCTGGGAGGGCGTCCTCTGCTCCAAAGCTTGTGATGTCAGCCATTGCTTCTTATCGCACCGCAGTTCACAAGCAGAGCTCCCACAGGCATGAATCAGCGGCAGACGCATCTAGTGCGGCTCTACGGGCAGACTTCCGGGCGCCTGATCGACCAATCAGGTTTACTCCTGAGTGATGAGAGGCTGTCATCCTGGCTGACTCGAGATACTCCATCATCGAGTGACATTAAATCCAATTGTACCCGTTTCCTGAAAGACCACCCACACAGTAGAATGTCTGGTGTTAATGCAACTCTAACAGAGTACATATGAGTCAAACAGGGACCATACTGTGTGTACTCTCTAAGAGTTGATTTAACACTGAACATTTTATTGTTCTGCAGCCCCATATAATCTTGGCAACTGTTTAACTGCGATAGATTGGCGACCTGTCCAGGGATTATTCCTGCCTCTTGCCCAATGCACACTGGGTTAGGCTCCAGGACCCCCTGCGACCCTGACCAGGATAAGTGGGTATAGATAAATGGATGGATGGATGGATGGATGGATAGATGGCAAGAGTTTAATAACATAAATAACAAATAACGACTGTGTCCTGTTGCATATTAAGCTCACCCCTTTGATAAGAAGGGTACAAAGTTGTTGTATGCCTAATGTGTCAGTAATAATATTTTTATAGATAATTATTGTGCAACTAGCTCAAATGTACTGAAATGAAATCACATCTCTAGCTGATATCTTCCACAAAACGCCAATATTTAAATTCCACAATTAATGGTATTTTCATTGTACATAACAATCGGAGGTCTCCACATGACATTTCAATATTTGTTCATTTTATAGTGTAAAGGCTAAAAAAAAAAAAAAGTTTCATCACTCTGATATGTGGAAGTAGTTGCTAAAAAAAAGAAGCTGAGGAAGTTACTCTGCTAACATGTCAGATCGTACACGGAACTGAAAACCCCTTGAAAAGATCAGATCAGCCGATATGCGCTAGAACAGCAGTGACACAACTGAGCTGAACAGAGACGTTATGCAGCAGTAGTTTACAGGGCGTGAAGCCACTGATGAATATTTAATTCTCAGTATTCCTGTTGTGCGCAACATCACAGACGTCCGGATTGGTGATTACGCTCGAGGGATTTGTCACTTCCATGGAGAGAGACCGATGGGGGCCCTCAATCTGACTGGTATTGTGCACGGTCCCCAAACTTTGATTAGCACATTCATGCAAGTATTTAATATGTTTTTTGTTTTTTTTTGTTTTGTTTTTGTTCATTGATCATGGAACTGTTGATTGTGTGCTAATGGTGGCCAACACATTAACAAGTGCATGGGGAATATGCAGGATACTGATGAATGACTGAGACAAAATTTAAAAAAAAAGTTTAACATTAAAGTCTTGTTCACGCTTTGTCAGCGCATTCTAGTTTTCAGCACAGCCAATTTCCCAATCAGTCAATTTATTCATTGGATTGAAATCCATCCATGATTCTGCCTTGAAAAGTGTTTAAATCCGAGTCTACAATTGAATAGGTAAAGGGAATAAAACCCTCTTTTTAAAGAAACAGTGCATGTCACATAATATTAGCTGAGATCTGATGCAACTGATAAGCGAGTTGTTGAAGCGCATACATACACACTCAAGCCTTGGAGTGCAGTTCATTGTAAGTGGTTTCTATATACAAGAGATCAATAAACAGACCCTTGCACTTTCATTATCAGCACACACAATACAGTACAGGACATTCCCTGTGCCAAGTCTGGGAAGCTCTATCACAGCGTTTCATTGAGAGTGAGGTGTACATACAGGTCAAGCTATCAAGCTATAGCTAAATATCAAAATTTGATCCGATGACTGATACTGTTTTAGTGGGATAACTCAATAACCATCACTTCTACAAAAATGTCCTCAAAAAGTACTTCACACATATACTCCAAGTGCAATGTACATTTTTAAAGCCTCTGTTATGAAAATATAAGCAGATTCTCAGGACATTTGACACGTGGACACGTGGAGAGTACTCTCATTGCCCTGTGTTAAGT
Organism: Anguilla rostrata; assembly: GCF_018555375.3. Classification (NCBI taxonomy): domain Eukaryota; kingdom Metazoa; phylum Chordata; class Actinopteri; order Anguilliformes; family Anguillidae; genus Anguilla; species Anguilla rostrata. Next base: position 50,946,888 of record NC_057939.1, on the reverse strand, counting down.
GAAGTGAGAGACGTTGATGACTTCCATTACCCTGACTGTACTCGCAAGTGCCAAAAGGAACATTTATGCATGTTAGGGCTGCAGAAAGAACAGGCTGCTGTTTCCTATCACTCAACGAAATACAAAATGCGTATGCGAAAAAGTGTTCTTCTGTACCATCGTATACTTTTTTTCAGGAAGTGATGTTTCATAGCCACGGATGCTTACCTGAAGAATGTGTTTTGCGGCGTTCCGTACATCCAAGGCTGCAGCTCCAAACTGGGGTACTCCGCAAACGGTGGCATGATCAGGGAGAAGATGAGGGACAGGCACACAAAAACCGCAGGCAACACCACCTGGAGGACGAGAAAGAAAGAGAAAAACAAATTGTTTCCTAATTTATGCTGCAAGTAAACTCACTCATTAGGACCTTGGAGAAAAGTTTAGGCTTGAGGAAATTCCTATTCATTTAACTGCAGTGAAGTTACAAAGAACAGAGAACTACGGCTTCTTCATCATCAACTGTAGAACAGTAAATCTTCCCCATAGCACCTCATAAACTGTGAGCATCCCTGGGTAGAGGATTTTACTAACACACAATTACGGCATAGGGTAATGCAAATGCAGGTCTGTCAAGATTTACAGCTTCTGGTTCAAAACAAGCCATAAGTAGTGTACGCGCATCATCAAAACATTTGCGACTTACAGTGACTGCCATCAATCACCATAGGTCTCCAATTCTGCAAAAATAACCTTTCTCAAAGGGAGAATACGCTGAAATGCACAGATTCTTTCAGCCAACACAGGATGCCAGAGCAAATTGTAGCTACATGAATAGCAGTGTTCAGGTGAAAGAAGACATTTTTCTTGGAGCCCGCGCCACGCATTGTTCGCGGGATCAAACGGCCACGTCGCGGCGCGGCAGCCAGCGCGCACGGTTTTTGGAGGGAAAAAAAAAAACATGGGCCGCCTTCAGGGAGGGAGAGACGCCCTTTGAAATCCGGCGGTATTACAACGGAATGATGAATCGTGTAAGTGGCACCTGGACCCCCTGCTGAGAAAGCGGCGCCTTCAATCCAAAAAAAGTCCCGGCGCACAATAGCCGGCGGGCGCCAAAGCTCATTTCCTCTGGGCACGCGCAGCGACTACAATCGCCGAGCCGCGCCGTTTTTCGGAAGTAGACATCCTTTGGCAGTCCCGAGTTCTCCTCATAAATCAGCGCTTCTGCGTTTGGACAGCATAATCTGCTTTGTATTCCCCGTAGCTCCCCCTGAAGAGATTACTTTACCGCAATCATATCTGCTGACAATGGGAGCTGTTTACAAGATGCTAAAGCTTTCTGTCAGCCCATCAGCGGCTCGAATGTGGAGGAAGAGAGACAGGAAAGCTTGGGTACAGTACGTAAACGCACACAATCCTTCTTCCCCAGGCTAGCACAATATCAAGGAATGTGCGGAATTAACTTTAAGTTTCTGAGATACTGATTGCAGTGCACTAACAAAGAAACGGTGCCACTGATTTATACAGTGTAAATACTATGGCCGATAAAGATGATGTAGGTTGTGGGTAGAAATGCGGGGCGGAAGTGTAGTACAGTGGGTAAAGAACTGGGCTTGTAACTGAATGATCATAGGTTCGATTCCTGGGTAGGCCACTGCCGTTGTACCCTGGAGCAAGGTACTTAACCTTCATTGCTTCAGTATATATCCAACTGTAAAAAATGGATACAATGTAAAAAATGCAATATAAATGTTGTGTAAGTCACTCTGGATAAGAGCGTCTGCTAAATGCCTGTAATGTAATGTAATATGCAATGACGCAATCGCGTAAAATGTATTTTTGCCGCAACACTTTACAAACAATTGCAGTGTCACTCGCGGGTATTCTCTGTATGGTACTGCAAAATATGTGAAATGTGACCTGTAATTATGCGAGTGAAATTCATGTACATTACACTTCCCCCGAGAAAGCTGTCAGAATAATTGCGCACCTTATCATGTGAAATTGATGAAGAACAAAAGCAAAAAAATATATAATTATGAAAACATGTAGTTAGCCAAGTTGCCGCAAGCCTTAGATTATATCACCTTGAATGGGGAAATATCAGGTGTACTGAGCAAAAAGATTCATGTAGGCTGCTGCTGGGCTGATTCCCCCCCCTGCCCCCCCTCCCCCCTTCCCCCACCCTCCATCTCTTGCAGGTGAAAGAAATAGGGAAGAAGCAGACTTCCGGAGATACTTGTTTCATAAAGAAAGCATGTTTACATTAACATTATCTGAAATATTTAATAACCAGATACTGGACGCACTATGAGGAATGCATTTCAGCACAGTTAGCCTTCTTTGCAGTCTGATTAAAGGCAATAGGACTTAAGTGCATTAGTTGCCACTTATTGCCAGTAATAAATGAGGAGGCTAATGGCCAACAGTAAGACCACGGTCGCCTTAAATGTGTGCAGAAAACCCTCCAGTTTGCACCAACTGTCTCCTTGGCAACCAGGGGCTGCTTAAGATAAGATAAGACATTCAGTGCCGTTGTGGACCTGGTGATCGATTGTAAACCTGCAGCAAGCACATAGATTTTGGGAGGCTTCCTCTGGAAAATGAAGAACATTACGGTTATAAGAAGCTTTTAGATGTGATCAGGCTCTCGTGATGACCAATCTAACAAACCGCCTTAGCGCTGATGCACTGATTATGAGATGCATGAATAGATTTCACATTTCTATCTTAGTAACTAGATGAACAGCAGTAAAATATACGCAGAGGAGAATGTACACATTTCATATTCTTTCAGCACAGTAAACTCTTCAGTGTTATACCAACTATCATAGTGTACATTCTACTCTGATACTCAGAGTGGCCTACTTTTGATCCTTCTGTGCCGACTATAAAATGTTCTAGTTCAATTAACACTTAAAATTTTACTAGGCGTTCAAACAAGTTGTTTAATAGTGGTCTGACTCACCTCTAGGTCTATCACACCTCATTGGCCATAAATGGAAAATTACATGGCAGTGGAAATAATTGGGCCTCGGGAATAATTTGGTAATCAGACTAGCTGTTATGTTTATTTACTGCATGGAGCTATTTCATGGGCCATATTTGATAATCAAAATATCCGTGGTCATGCTCGACACCCCAACCCCTGACAGAAATACATTAAAAAAAAGAAAAAAAAGTGATTTTGAGGCAAAGAGTAATCAGGCAAAGAGTAATCAACATAATAAGAATTATGTCTCGTAATGTCCTAGAAAATCCACAAAAATGCTGAAGAAAAAATCTGAAGGAAGAAAAAACTGCAAACTGTGACAGTCGAGTGAGCTACCTGATTAGTGTACAAGTTAGCCGAAAGGTTGAAATTCCTTAGAAATCTTTGGTTAACATCAGCCACCTAGATTTAAATTGAAAGGTTTTTTCCTTATGATACAATGACAGCAGCAACCATTCTGTAGGTTGGCAACTTCATCATTATAAAATAGGCTTGCGATCAGTGCACTACCTGTGCTATAAGTCCAGTACCTGTGCTATATGTGCGGTACCTGTGCTAAAAGTCCAGTACCTGTGCTATATGTGCGGTACCTGTGCTATAAGTGCAGTACCTGTGCTATATGTGCAGTACCTGTGCTATATGTGCAGTACCTGTGCTGTAAGTCCAGTACCTGTGCCATAAGTGCAGTACCAGTTTGATCAGTGCCGTACCTGTGCGATCAGTCCCTTGCGGCTCCGGCGAGCATGGTGGAATCGTTTGATGAAGAGCGCCAGGAACTGCCTCCGGATCAGCTTCCATCCAGTGATCACTCTGGAGCCCTTCCCGTTGTTGCTCCTGACCCTCTCCGACACTGAAACACACAGGTACTGGTCAGGGCTCCAGCTGAGCTGCTGCAGTGTTTGTTTCTGAAGTAAGGTTGATTGGAAACAGACCTGGGTCAAATATGTATTTGTTTTGGATTCAAATACTTTTTCTACGCTTTACTGATCTTCTCTGGTGTATTGGAACCAATGAAATACTCTCGAACAGTGCAAACCCCTGGTCATATTGGCAGGCTCAGTTACACTAGGCAAGATTAATATAGCACAGAAAAGTATTTGAATCCAAAACAAATACATATTTGACCCAGTTCTGATTGTAAATAATAATAAATAAAAAATAAATAAAAAAACATTTTAACTGGATGTATGGACACTCTTGCTGCGATTCCCTGACTCATGGCATCATTAAGCCTCCCACTCTGTGTGTACCGCAAACGATCTCCGAATCTATCTGCACATTCAACGCTAGCCGCTAGCATTGCAGAAAGGCTCAATGTAAAGAAGACATCAATACAGAGAACGCCTATGTAAGCCGTATTTGTCTGCCTGTTTGATGAACTAGAGAATAACACACTGGGGACAGTATGCCACAAGCACTTAAAAGCAGCTTTGCTGGGCGAAATGAAAAATGGGCCAGTAACGGCAACATGCTGATGTTTTGGCAGAAAATGGTGTTTTTTTGGCAGAACACCGACCAGCAGTTAATACCGGCAAGTTACCAGCTTTTCAGACAACATGAAAGGGTCTAATAAAGTGCTTGGGGCAGGGTTCCTCACCTCTGGACATTGAGACTCACAGGTTTTTTATTTTTTATTTTTTGTATGCTGGTTTTTTTCCTTTCACTATAAAATCAGCAAAATATTTAGACCAGGTGAGGTGACCCGTGTATTTACCTGCTTTGACATGTCACTTCAGTGGTGAGTAATAACATAATGTAAATGAAAGATTGGTATTGGACTAAAGGAAATAAGCATGCCATGGCTAGGCGTACCATGAGACCACATTAAACAACCAATAGGAAGATCAATAGCGGCAGGAAACAGCAATTCGACAGTGGACATCAGAGGTCGACAGACTATGATTGAAAACACTCACCTTCAACTCGATTCGCAAATTTTCCCTTCAGCTCTAATCAAATGTCAGCAGTGAAAAGACAAGACAAAAAAAACAGAATGATTTGTTACCCAAGAATGGATAGAAGATGCGATAGTAGACTGAGAAAGCCAATGAGACAACAGGAAGCAGCCTCAATGCATGGTGACAGAAGACTTCCTGTTTTCATGCAGTCAATTTGTAAAGAGATAACAATGAATAATCCATACCACTTTTGGAAATTAAGTTCTCAGAACTCGAACCGGCATTGGCTATACTACGACGTTTGGATTCTCTTGAACTTCTCTTCCAGTCTCTTACTAATGTATCCTTTTTATCTGAAAAGAAAAAAAAGAGACAGATTACATTATCCATCACAGTGTGGTTGTTTATCAATGATTAGGCAATACAGTAAAGCAACATGGATTCTGCATGAGAACAAAACTTACTATTTAAAATGTATAATTTAAAATCATAGATATGTGGCGAGATGTGTAACACTGTTTGTAGGGCAGCTGACTCTCAAGCCATCTATGAGACCCCCACACAACAGAAGTTCCACCCCCCCTCCTCCATGGCATTTTCAGAGCTGTGATCCTGTCTCAACTTGAATTGAGTATTTTTAACTGTAACAGTGTGTTTGGTCCCTACTGGCATTACCTGGCATTTCCACATCTACACCTGTGTCTTCTGCCACTTTCAGGAAGATCTGTTGAATTAAAAAGTTGATTTTCATATATAATGCAAAAAATATTAATCGCAGTGCATTAATTTAAGTGTACATCCACAGATTATTGACATTTTCTTGAGCATTTTACAACAGATTGCATAATTTATTTTGTTAAAAACTTTTGTAAAACGTATTGAAAGTACTGTACATTTATCTTTACTAATACCCATCAAAATTAAGGCACAAATTATAACACAGTAACTGAAAATAACAAAATGTGTAAATGCTCTGAATCTTAATTTAATCTGCATAATTTCTCTCTTCAGAAATACTTTGCCATAGCTCAATGTCAAACACCCCTTATGGTGCTTCAAATACAAATTTATTTCGAGTTCACTTATCTAATTTCTGATGTTGGCGTCTTTCCGAGAAACTTTAAGCTTGCCCCGGGGAACATCCGCAGAAAAACTGTACGATTTAATCAGCTCGACAACTTTCATCTGGTCCCCCCCGCACGACTCGCGCGTCTACCCTGGTGGCAAATGTCTGACGAACTCGAGTTTTGGGAAGCAAAAACGGGGGCCATCTGTTACCTCCTCCAGAGTGGTGTCTGAAATCCCGTAGCTCGCTATGCCCAGGCTCGCCATCTCTGAGTCCAGCTGCTGGAAGAGACGGGCGAACGTGCCATCGCGAGCCCCGCCGTACGGCAGGATGTAGGTGATCTCCTGACCGATGCTCTCGAGGAACACCGCCTCCGGCACGTGTCTCCACAGTAGAAGGCTGACTGCTTTAATGCCTGATAGGGGACCGACGAGGATGTTTTAATTTAGGAACCAGGAACAAGGGACAGGAGACGATGAAAAAAAAAACAACAAAAAAAAACATAACATACAATATGATGACTCTGGCTAGGTTACTTGGATACTTATAATAACCTGCATATTTCAGTTTTAAATTGCAGGGGGGTTGGGGGGGGGGGGTGTACCACTGTGCTATTGCCTGAACTGATGTGAAATCCTTTATTTCCCTTCTCTTTGGTAAAGGCTGAAGTATTTCAGTGAGTAACAAAAAAAAAATCTGATGTGAGTGTACAGCGGTGTAATACTTTCTCCGGTCCTCACAGTGCAGTGTGTGTTACCTGTAAGGTCTTCGTCACTCTCAATCGGGCTTCCAATGCCTTCATCCGGGCTGTAACTTCGAGTGGAGCCACAGTTGTGATTCTGCTGTGGGAGAGGTCGGGACACAGCTCACTGATTGTTCATGCACAGCTCGTCACCATTTTCCTTTGTTTTTGATTTCAGTGCAATCAAACTGCCAACGCTTCCCCTTGGCAACCGATAACTGAATGGCAGTGAAAGATGAGAACCTATCGATCCACACTACTGAGGTTGATTAACCCCTTAAACCTAAGCTGATCATTGCTGCCAACTGCAGCACAGCACATTCCGTATTGGAAAAAAATTTGATGCTTCACCTACTAGTCCCAGCTGATAACTGACATTTGAAGACCTGCGTAAGGCAGCATGCACATCATTGCCTCTGTCTTGCGTCTTGGGTTTGTGGAAAGATGGAAGTCCTCCTCAAAAGCTATTGCTGTTACCAGTATGAAATACACTAACTAAAATGAAGCCCAAGAGTTTTATGGTAATCACTAGTTGATTTTTATTTCTTAGGATTTGAGAGAGGCAACTCAAGAAGGGACAGAGTAAGTGTTTCTTTAAGCTCCAATTAATTTATTTTCATTAAGTACTGTAAATCATTATTAACTATAAAATTAAATTATGAGATCAAAATTACAAGTGATTTATTCAAAATACATTTGGAAAGGTTTGATATAAAACTACACCCTATTAACAAATCCAATCACTTGAAGATCTCAACACAGTTTAAATTGTGGGAACTGAAGTTTTGAACAGGGTCTTCCACTCAAATATCATTAAATGCTGTGTAAAATTTAAGGTCGCTGCATTTCGGTGACTCACAAATCATCAGAAGAAGTTATATATTTAAAAATGAAAAGTAAATGATTCTTTCTCAACAGAATATGGGGGAATATGTACTATTTTAAATCAAACTGCTCAACTCAATCAAATAAATCTACCAAATCGGTGCTGACACTACTAACTGAAGTTTGTAGAAGTGTTATAGAAATATATGAATGCATCCAATACTGTACATGGACAACTAGATTCCCAACTAGCCTTTAAATGAATGGATAATTGCTGCAGTCCTGCTGGCATCCCTGCTCTGTAATCATTTGCTTTCATTGATCACAGTTAACCGAGCAAAGCTTTGCAAGCAGTTGCAGCGTACACAATCAGGTATTAGCTTCATGCTGAAAAAAGCACGCTGTCCCAATTTGCATGCTGGGAAATGAAGTCATATCAGAATGCTGCTGTGCATATGTGTATATCAGCTGAAGAAAGAGTCTTGGAAATCTGTACTTTTAATAAACATATTCAGGTTTTTTTTCCAGCGCATTCATATGTTCCAGTGTATTAAACACCTGGCACCTGCGATTCTCTGGAACCAGGCATTATTTTGTGGTGCCAACCGTCAAATCTCATCGAAACAACACGAGAGCAGGTGTACCTTTGTGATGCCCTCGCGCTGCGTGGACATCTTCTCGGTTCCCGCGTTGACCAGGGTGAGGTAGTACCCGCTCCCGAAACACTTCTTCAGGAAGAGGGAGGAGCCCCCGCAGCACATCTTCCCGTGGGAGATAATGGCGATTCGGTCTCCCAGGATGTCGGCCTCGTCCATGTGATGAGTGGACAGGATGATGGTGCGACCTGCAGGGTGGAAAAACAGACAGCGGTGGATGGAGGTGGATGGATATCCATCCTCAGCATTCAGCAGCGCACTGGTGCGCTGTGGGATTGTAACAGTCGTGTCTGGAAGGAAGAGAAGGCAGTTAAGTGTTCTGGAAGTTTGTCAAAACAGAAGATACAGTGTAAATGTCAACTTTTCAGATTGTTTCTGGAAGAGCATAAATTATAGAATACATATGCAAAGATGCAAGAGATCTGCCTTATTATATAATGTCCATTATAAAATATTAAATAATAAAGACCATGAAGCAATGGTTCTGTAGGTTTTTCATAAATAAAAACTAATATTGCTACTGATATTACTACAATAGTAATAATAATAATAACAACAGCAACAACAACAACAGCAATAATAATAAAACTGTTCATAAACATATCATAAACAAATTATATTTTAAGCAAAAATGTTTCCCAACAAAAATTTCTCTTTTGAATTGTCACCATCTGTAACTTCTAACACCAAAGTAAAAATATCTTCCACCCAACTTCATTTTTTATGACAACTCTGTTTGACTCCGTTTGTGAGGTTCGCACAGTGTGATCTCTTGCTCTTTCTCTTTCCCCACAGAGTGAAGCAGCAGAAAAATGCTGGTAAGCATTTTTATTGATCTTAACAGTCCCGCAAAACTCAGAAAAAGCTGTGCTCAAACGGTAACTCTCAACCTGACAGGACTGCCATTGAACTGAATTTCCAACGAACACAATAAAGTTTCTTCTCCCCCCTCCCCTCCCCTCAAGGTGACTGCATTTTAATTATCTAATTATGACTCATAGGTTTTACCACCTTGAGGTTTCCCTCAATGCAATGCAATGCTTTCCAGATTCACTGCAGCAACAGCTACTGTACCTATTGGGAATGCACCCCTGCAATGCAAGCAGGAACTGCAAGGCAAAAGCTAATGCAAAAGAAGAAGAAGTAGAAGAAGAGGAGTAGGAAGAAGAAGCAAAAGAAGAAGAAGAAAAATAATTCATCCCTTTCTCAGCACCTACTCCACCCAGCTTGGATGGATGGATGTCTACCACACATCTTTTGCCTGAATTGCTGACCAGAGGGACTTCGGTTTTTTAGTTGGAAGTGGTGCTATTATTCTGAAAAGGGCAGCAAGCTTTGCTGAGACCCGTGGTTTTCTCCGAGAGATAGTTAGTTCCTCATCCCCTCAGGTCACATTATCGGCCAAACGTGGACACACACACACAGGTCATTAAGTGTTTGTGTGACGCCATTTTCTGCTCTTCAGCTTGGAGTGCTCAACCTTCTCTCTCATAACCCTTTAACCCTCTTCCCCAGCTCAATGTCCTGCTACACTGCTATTGTGGAAATATACTTTTCACCGATCAGAATATGGTGTATAAAAACCTGAATCTGCCCACAGTCCAATGGAGAAAAAGGATTTTTTTTCCCTTTAAAGGTGCTGGGGTCTCAATAACAGTGAATTCATTATTTAAACCAGGGCAAAGTAACAATTCTCCCTGAATTGATTTTGTCAATATACTGTGCACAATGAACTAGAAATGGTCATTCTTTCCAGATGGCTATTATCCAGCACGATAAAAGGAACTGTCTGAAAATTTCCCGTGCAAAACTGATGTGTTCAGTAACAGTTAGCCTACTTTACATTGCAGCTGTGCCAAACAGAAACAGCTTCATTTCTTTGTTACAATTTTCCCTCAGCATACACCCACATCCTGTTGAACATGTATACCTTATACAGTGCTGTGAAAAACCATTTGAAACCATTCAGTGTGACAAATATACAATAACAGAGGGAATCGGGTAAATACTTTTTCACAGCGCTGTATCTTACATTTTATGCATCTACACATGAAGATTAAATGGTAAATGGACTGCATAATTTAGGGGTTAGGTGTCTTGCTCAGGGACACTCCGACACGCCCAGGGCGGGGGATCGAACCGGCAACCCTCCGACTGCCAGACAAACGCTCATATCTCCTGAGCTACGTCACCTCCTAAGCTATGCAGGTTGATACACTAAATTTGAATATGTTGACATACACTGTATATTCCCTCAACTTTTAATTTGATTGTTACGGAGAAAACCGCCTCGGATGAAGCAGCTTTATGAATAATGAAACAAAAGAATGGCGAGGAGAGAGCAGAGAGATACGGTTGAATGATTGGGGATGATGTTACGAATGTGAAGATTAATCACAGCACTTGTTGTTTTTCCCCACTCTAAAGGTCAGGACAGCTGGGGCCCTGAATTAATTTTCCACCTCTCATTAGATTTTTTTTTATTTTTTAAAAACAGTCAATGTTGCTTGCCTTGTGCTGACTGTGGAGGTCTCCAGACAACATTTCATTTAAGACACTTGAATGTTCAAAGCTAAAAGAGAAAGAAACCTCATTTGTGATGACTTGTGTAAATTTTGTGATAACTGTGGTGTTAAATCATTCAACTGCACATGGAAGTACTTCATATTCTCCTGAAGAGGTCCAGCCTAGTTACAGTCATTATGTCTATTGGTGTGACGTTCATAGTCGAAAGAATAATGCCCTTGAGCATCTGTCTAAAAATCTGGAATACATATTTATTACTTTCAAAGCCTTTGATGTCAAAAGTGCATTTAAAATGGAGGAGCTTCCCTTCATCATTTTTTAAATTAAAACTTGGTTAGTCAAGTTACCGAGCCATTTGATAGCTCCACATGCCAGATGTAGGAAGCCTTAACTGAACCAAAAATTGTTGTTTAATATGCTGTCAGTTATATCCAAAAGTGTTCAGTAATAATTTAATTCTAACAGAGTGTATTGGAGTTCAGGATCAATTCAGGATCACAGTTAACAGTGTGCCTTCAAAACCAGTGTGATAGTGTGCATACTGCTATTAAGCCATATAAATGTTTAGAAGCAGGAATTTGGTTTTCTTTTGTAGCTACCTGGCCCAGATCTTGATGAGATTAACCATGTCCCTATCGGCACTGCTAAGCTCAGATTCAGGAAGTTCCTTTTAATTGCCTTGTTTGACAAGGATGACATGGGTAAGTCTGGTAATTGCTGATAAGGGGGTGTTTGTTGGGAGGGGATTTCGGGGGCAGACGGATATATCGGCAGAGCAGTACTGATGAGAGGCTCATTATTACTGAGGGCCTGAGGCCTACAGTGCTAGGCACAGGTTATACCCTGTCCCCAGACCCCCTGCTGTTCACGCGCCTTTTGCACATGTAAAATTGAATAATAGCTGAACAGTAATTACCCCTCTAAAGAGGATATGGGGAAACTCAACCTCAGGGCAAAGGTGCTGTGGGGAGAGGGAGAGAGTGTGTGGTCCAAACACTGAGGAATACAATATTTTGGGACCCCCGAAAAAGCACGTACACAAAATGGCCCGGGATTTGATTTGCAGGGTATAGTACAAGCCCTGGGTGATTTACAGCAGTCCTGGTCAAGTGTCCAGATAAGAGGGCAAGGGGTGGTGAGAGACAAGGTTAGCTGGAATTGTGCTACAGTTTATTTCCTTTTCCTGTTTATTGTCGTCGTCAGGAATTTTTACTTTTGCACAGGCATTCTTACATAACCGCACAGCTTCATGTGTGCCGGTTTGTTTGTTTGTATGTCTCCTTTCATCTCAACTTTTTTCTAAATTTAAACAGTGCTTTTCACCCAATCACCTTATCTCCTTTTCCAGCCTCCCACCTCCCCTGGCCATTTACCTTTATGACAGCCATAAACAGAGTAACCAGGCATCCAATTCGAGCTGCAATTATCAGGCTCAACTTAGGACTTTCATGTTTATGATTTTTTTTTCACTGACTAACAGCAATTAAAGCTGAAATAATGGGTTATGATAATGCCTAGGTTGCTCTCTTTGCTGGCCCTTAGCAATCAACCAGCACATAATAATTTGAGATTCATTTTTTTTTAAAGGTGCACATCCCTTTGTATACTTTCACTTTAAAATCAACTCTGTAATTATTTTTGTGGTATGCTTCTATAAAGAAAAGATTTATTGTGCAAACAGCTCATTGAAAGACACCCTGTGGTTGGCCTTTTCGGTCAAACAAATTTCTATGATCAACAGGAAAGAAGGAAATGGTATAAAAAAAAATTTTTTTTTTTAAAAGAACGGTCCACTGTTCATTATGATGGTCCACACAAGATTCACACGTGTATTTCATCTGCTAGTCTCAAACTCACCCTTATTTCCATTCATTATAAACCCTTAGTTGTCATGTGCAACTGGCCATTTTAAAACTCAAATGGTTTAAAATTTATGTTGAACCACAAGTAATAAACAAAACTAGCTACAGAAGCTCTCTTATACCTGCACTAAGGAAACAATTGAGCACACCTGACTAATCAGAAACACCTGTGAAACCATTTTGTCCAAAACATTATGGTGCCGTGAAATGGTGGAGACTGTATAAAGAAGGTTATAATTTCTACAAGGCGAAAACAAAATGTACAAAAATACCCTTTAATAATCTGCACTCTAACCACATGCGAATTGTTTGGTTAAAAATCTAAAATTGTGGAGTACAGACCCAAGTCAAGAAAAAAAAAAAAGAGTCTTTGTGGCAAAAACACCACGGAGCTCACTGCACAATGAAAAGACTTAATGAGCTGCCCACTTCAATGGCGGTCACAATAACATTCAGCGACTTACAAGCTGAGACGCGCATTACTAGTGTGGATATAGGGCCACATGATCAAACATTAAACTGAAGCCCGAACCCAGAGACAAGGCACTTAATATTTAAATACAAAGCAATTGGCAAATTGAGATTAAATGTCATCTTATGAATATTACCCATATGGACAACTTCGGAAAAGAAACTGCGGCGATGAATAGCGTTGATCACAGATCACAAACACATCTAATTGTAAACTTCAAAATGACAAGCAACTGAAAGGCTGAAAAGGAGTTCATGTGGTGAATGTATTTATTTATTTTTTTTAATGAAAAGTGAAGAGATATGCTATTATTTCTGACATCTAAACCACAGGCATTTTGCTCTGAACAGATACATTACAAAGGTTCCCTGTGGCATTCCTGGGTTGTTACACTGTGCCACACTTTACATTAATGAAAAGCTGTCTTTAAACAGAACAAATAATAATAATAATAATAATAATATGAAAGAGTCCGAAAATTGGTAGATGATTTATTATGAAGAGGTATAATATGTTTCTCAATAAAGTGAAATTAATATATTCCCCAATAAAAGTGAATAAATAAATAAATAAATAAGCAGATCACCCAAAAAGCAATGACCTACAGTGTATAGCAGGTTTGCCCACTGAAAATGATATAGTGCATGGGTGCTTCGTTTTTTTTTTTCTTTTTGTAGTTTGCTCACGTTTGTCCTTCCTTCTGCTACTGCAGAGTTATTTGTAAAAAGCCTGTCTGCCATTGCTGACATGCCATACCTTGTTTGTATTTTAACAAGAGTTCCCATATTCCTCTTCTAGCATAGGGGTCCACACCAGCAGTAGGCTCATCCAGGATGACTATTTTTGACCCTCCGACAAAAGCTATGGCCACTGAAAGTTTTCTCTGCATCCCACCTGTCAAAGCAAAACAAAAAATGTTTTTTTTAATTATAATAATCAAATGAGAACAGTGTGACAAGGCATCATTCATGTCAAGCTACACAGTGCCTCTGAAATGAAATTTAAAAACACACAAAAAAAGAAATTGCAAACAAAAGCTCTGCTCTGCAGGTGCAGGTGTTTGAAAGCTAACAAATCGCTGACATTTTGTCTTCCGGTCCATGACCTAAACGTTTGATGTGGCAAAAGTTACTTGTGTTACTTCATGAATTACATAAGTTTCTATTTTCATGGCACTGAAGTGTGGTCAGAACAGAAAATAGCTCTGGTACATAATGTACTCAACAATCAGTTCTATTAACCAATGGGGCTTGTCATTCTCTCTTAGTGTCAATATTCGCAGTGTGGCATCATGGCCTCTGTGCAGATTACATAAACACTCATGTTCTCTCTACACCATACATTAATCACAAATTTGTTCCAGCCAACATGTGACTTTTTGCCGATTAGTAAAGAATAATGATGAGTTCTACTGATTATCAACTTTGGGCCATACAACAATATACAGTATAAAAGGTTTTTCCATCTCCTGCAGTATATGACTGAAAATGAGAATATTGAACACATTTTTGCGGTCCCGCGTGATTGCACACGCAGAAGTCTGAAAGAGCATGCGCACTTTATTCTGCTAATTCGGTGTAAATGTCAGAGTAGATGAGCCATATCACAACTGAACCATAAAAAGTCAAATTTCTCGGATTGGGATCGTTTGGATCCAATCAATTCGACCGACGCCACTTTATCAGACACACAAGTGATTACACACACAGCAGGTGCTAGTTGTTGAATAAAGGTTAACTCTTGAGAAGGGACTGTTATCATCGGGTGAAATAAAGGCTTCATTAAGAGCCCAGAGGATAGGGGCTAAAACATTCATGGTACGTACCAGACAGGTTTTTGGCTTGTTCTTTGCGTTTGTGTGGCAAACCAACATCTTTAATCATTTGGTCCATCTCACTCTTCACTTCTTTTGAGCTCCTTCCTTTCAAACGCGCATAAAAATAAATATGTTCTTCCACTGTCAGCCTTCGGGGGAAAAAAAAAACAATATCATGTACAATGCAAAATTCACAAACGTTCCTCACGGCAACCAAATGCTGTGTGGAGGTGGGTGACCTATCATACTTATTTTAAATGAAAAAACTGAGAAGACTTTGTGTATACAAGCAAAGTACTGCTGTGCAGCCAGCCAACGCAGATGAAAGCAACTATCTAAAACTGTTGCTTCTGCTGCTATTCTTTTACTATTATTTTATTTCCATTATCCAAGTCATATAATTAATTTAGCAAGGTAAACAAAAACTTGAATTCTTGAATGGCTATTGCGGTCCTTGTTGATGTGTAGTCTTTTCCTAAAGTCATTCATTCAAACTAGATACACCTGTGGCAAGACTTCACAAGCACATCTTACTTGAACAGAGTACATACTGTTCTTATCAGAGACTATAAAAACACTGTTAGTGTTGACTTAACACTATTAGGGTTTATTTAAGGGCAGGCTTACATTACATGAGTTGCAGGCTCCCTATTGTTTTTTTTTTTTCCGATAACATCAGAAAAGCCTAGTGCACCATGGGAAAGGTAAGCACTGGTTCAAATAATAATAAGAATGATCGATTGTTTACATAGATCATAACCTTTCATATATTAGTCCACACCAAATCATATATGGCACCTCTGAGTTTCAGATATTGTTTGACAACTCCAATCATCAGGAAAATGCATTCTAAAGTTTATATATATAAACAGACTGTCAATATTTAACCATTTTTTAATGACTGATGACATTTGCCAAATCATTCCTGTGAAATTGCTAACGTCCTCAGGGGACCTTTCTATGCTCATGTGCTCTCTCGATGACTAAATATGGATGGATAAAGGATCAAATACTTTCTCTTTCTCATTATGTAATATAATACGACCTTTACAAGTGATCATTCATTTTTAGGGACAGAATAGACAAAGCACAGTTGTGAAAAAGAGAGAAATTCAATTCCCTTTTTATATTAAAGAAAATCAGCAAAAGAAACGCATCTTGTTGTGTATGACATTAAATGATATGCATTGCTGATTTATATTTTATATTTATATATACTGACTAAAAAAATGAAATTGGTTTCAATTTACATTCTTAATAAAATCAAGGCGGAGTTATAGCCTGTGTGATAAAGTTAGGCTTCTAATATTATAATCTCCTTTCTAATATCTATAACATATTTTCCAACGGTACAATATATAACCTTGCTGTGTCACTGATGTATTCAAAATTCTTACAATATTAAGATTCAAGAGTCAAAAGACATTGTTCAATTGAAATTATTATCTTGAACTAACAGTCTCACTTTGACATAAAACCATATTACAATGCAAATGCATGAAGGTAAATGGAATTTGTATGTACTCATTGAATAAAACGTTGTGTTGGGGACACATCCCCAAGTGCTTCCTGATGGAGTCCATGTCCGTGCGGATGTCTTTTCCGTCTATGAAAGCAGTTCCTGACGTTGGCGCGAAAAGTCCTGTCAGAATAGACCTGAAAGAATAAAAAAATAATAATAATTTATATATATATATATATAGGCATTCAAACTTAAAACGAAAAAAAAACTGTGATCCTCTGTGGCCACACTCAATAGCTTTGTGTTCTTTGTATTCTCAGCAGGTAATGAAACCATGACACACCCAAATTTGTATATTTTTACAAGACCCTCAGCATGACTTTAATTGGCCAAAGACATCCCTCCCCATGCCTGTGGGGGGAGCAGAGAAGACAGACAGAGAGAGAGAGAGAGCTACTCAATCACAAGTGACACTTCCTGGACTATGAGCGTTTGCCAGATCAAGTTATATTGTCTGTTTCTCAAAGGCAATAATCAAACTAGATACCCGACTATATAAAGCACACAATAAACCAGGAAAAAAAAGCATTTTCCCTCCAAATTCGGCCCTGCTCTGCTCTGTTCTTTCAACGACTCAAAGCTTGATTTATCCCATTTGGCTCTCATTCAGCACTCTGGACTAAAACAGCACTTGTGCGCCTGATTTCCTCCAGACCCGAACAGTCCCCCCCCCCCACATATCCCATAATCCCACCCAAACTCTTCACTCCCCTCTGCTCTGTGGGTCACTTGAGTTCGCTGTCAACACTACGGTCTAGTTAAGACTGTGACACTGCACCTATTAGAAATGGAACAGACTTTTTCTGGATCTATTAAACAACGCGCCACCTTCATTCCATGACCACAACTTCAGAGCTCATTTTAACATCTGCACACCAATACATGCGTGACATGTGGGGACTAATATATGTTGCTACCTAGCCATATAATCATGTCAATGGACAAAACCACTCTTAGACAGCGTTACTCTGTATAGAACACAAACCATTTATAAATGCCTACCAGCTAGAAAATGAAGTGATATCTCACTGCAGTACCGAGGGCAGAAGTAACGGGTAAGGACAGAAATAGCCACGATCACCCAACAGGATGCATCTCCAACGGCCCACTCAAACGGTCCACTAAAAAGATAAAGATGTAACTTACATTGTGGTCGTTTTCCCCGCTCCGTTATGTCCGAGGAAAGAGGTTATCTGATCCTCGTAAAAGTCCATGCTCAGGCCATCCACCGCCACCTTCTTTCCAGTCTTATAGATCTTCACAAGGTTCCTGATGGACACCCCTGCTTTCATGTTTGGTGGTGCTGGTTCCATGTAATCTGAATGAATACAGGGCAGGAATTACAAGTTTTGAGTGCGAAAAAGAATTTGCATTGACATGCTTTCTGTGTACTGGTCCAGTACAATGAGGAATGTTGGTAGAACCATTATATCACACTGCAAATCTGATTAATACATGGTTTGCTAAGACTTACTCAAATAAGAATTTCCCAAGACTGTCGAGAAGCCCTTATTAGGATTCTTAATAACTTTTTGAGTAATTTTATGAAACACATCTTTAATAGAGCTATGTTTTCTCTTCCCTTTCCAGCAGTGTAGTATGTACTGTAACATAGAGGTCACGGGTTTGATTTCCAGGTAGGACACTGCCGTTGCACCCTTGAGCAAGGTACTTAACCTGCCTTGCTTCAGTATATACCCAGCAGCATCAATGGATGCAATGTAAATGTGAAATGTAGTGTAGGCCGCTCTGGATTTACAATAGTATAGTATAGCAGTTTATTATTATTCCAGCATCAGATTCTCTCTGCAGACTGTTTTCAAGGGTAAAACCACTCAGCTTGTCATTGTTTTTGCGCTGATTACAGTAAACCCAATATTCATACCTCTCAAAGGTATGTCGCATGTTTGTAATTGGTGTCTTTCCTCTAGGACTCAGCCACCATGTTGTTTTCCCCCCATCGTGCCGCAATAATGAAACTAACTAGCAAGTATGACCCGTTAATTAACCCAAGTTATGAAAGTTATGTTTCCTAAGCAGCGGAAATAACCTACATAAATGGAGCCAATAAATCAAACTTACACGTTGGCCGCTGGAAATAATTAAAAATAGTACTTACCATTCAGTTCCCCCGAGACTTTCAGCAAATCTGGGCCAGCGTCTAGGGTTACAGACGTCCCACACCAATAGGATGCAGAGAAAGGGAAATACCAAGGTTTGGGTATCCCAAACTGCCCTGTGAGGGAACATAAGGATCATCTGATACAGGCGTGTTCTCATAAAGGATATGGCACTGGCATGAGGTTTAATCTCACAAGATATTGTGTATATTTGTGCATAAGCTCTACTGTGAACCCAGATAAGTACACAACCACACGCAAGCACACACACACACACACACACACACATCCCTGCACAGAGACCCTCCCCCAACACACACACACACACACACACACACACACATATCCGTACACAGACTCCCCCACATGCACACCTGCACACACACCACCCTACACACATACCCACACACACATACACATGAATAACATCATTGTGGTATTTGGGGTTACGTTTATTCAGAAGAACGGCACACTGAGAAAAGATGTGTTTATTGCAGTCCTACCTGAATCTACAATACACTCAGACTTATGAAATCCGACAGTTAGTTTAAGGCAAGTACCTGGGAATACATTCTCGATGTACCAGGTGATCAGCCAGTAAATGAGAGAGTCAACGAGCATCATGATGATGGAAACCAAAAAGGAGTAGCGCTCCCCTTCTTCCGGACTCGACGCGATGTTGCTCCACTGAATGCCAATGCCTTGCTCCTCATAGCGTGAAAAGTTCTCACAGCCATAGCCAAAGGCCACACAGGACAGGAGGCTCTACAGCAACAAAAAAAAGAAATATATGGGTCGGAAGCATTAACCAGAACAAAGGCCGTATGACTGTGCGTGTGTATGTGTGTATGTGTGTGTGCGTGTTTATTTTTCCCATGCTTTTTGGGTCTAATGCAACATCACTGCTTGTGCTACAGACTTTCAAACCAAAATCGTCAACAACAAAAAAAAAAAAACTCCTTAAAAACAACTTTCCTTACTTGAGTACTAGCAAATTAATTTTTTAAGTGTCCAGTTCTGCTACAATGATACTCACATCTAGCATTACTCACTTCAGATTTATGCTCCACTTAGCTGCTTGCAAATGACAGGTTGTCATTGGGCATCAAACCTTGTCCGGGCTGACGCACCAAATTACAGGCTTTCAGACATTCTACTCAGAATGAATAATTATTTATTTTAAATCAACATTGTTTAATCAGTCCGTCATTAGCTCTTTTTAACTTTGTGGAAAAAACAAGCAAGTCAGTGTGCTCTTTCCTCCTGTTAGCTCACCAAAATCATCCAAATGTACCTCCCTTGATATTAGTCATTGATCACTCCAACCGGAACAGCACATCATCTGATTAGGGGTGTTGGTCTGATCTAGTTATTTTAATAGTTCCCTTTCAGATTTATGGGTTGCTGAAGTACTGAAACCACACCTTTCTCATCCACAAAATAAAAAAGGCAACTTTTCCAGGTGTATTTACTGAAAAAAGGAACCCCATAAACATAAACTATTTAAAAGTTGATAGCATAGTTTATTTATTCATTTTACCAAATTTTTTTTTTCAGTGAAATAGTGTTTTTTTGAAGGTGAGCAGCAATGACACACAGGCTACACAAAGGCCTCAGGATCTTGCCAGACGAGCTCACGGCCTCTCATTGTCCGTCCATCAAAGCGAGGATTCCCACAAGGACCGTTGAGCCGTGCCAAACACCCTACGGTCAACTGCCAACTGTTCCTCGTCCAACCACGACGCCAGAATCAGCAGGCTCGGCCCCGCCCTCTGGCCATGCCATCGCCCCTGAGTGACAGGCGGGCCGACGGAGCCGTATGGGGGCTGCCCTGACTTTCAGGAAAGGACGCGACTGGATTTAAACCAAACTGCCTGGGATGAGGTGTCCGAAAAATCAAGAGCATGGCAAGCGATGTAGAAGCACACACATAACCTTGATTTTAGCTTTCCTGGATATATCAATGAGACTAGGAACAAAAAAAACATTGGTTTGTAGGGGGGATGGGGAACAGATTACTTAATTAATGGGCATACATGCAGTTCAACAGTAAAAACCCTTTGTTACTGCAAAATAACTCATAATTGTGACACTGTCAAATGTAAATCTGGATAATATCTAAGACTGCTATAAAGAATGGACACTTGGTACAATCAGAGAGTGTAAATCCATAAAATAAAAACAATGCATAAACATTGCTAAAATACTTGTAGTGGAGATGATAAACTAGTTGCTATTTTGGTTGGAGACATATTGCTCATGCAGATGAGAAGAGTGTCCCATCCATCTGAAAGTTGTGTGATATAATCTGAATGTCAAGGGCAAGGTGTCCTGCAAACACATTCAGTGTGTACTGGAAAAGTTTACATATAATTTGCATGTGAATACCCTTTATTTAACTTGAGTGAACAGTGAAGCCTATATCAGATTCCATGTGGTTTCTAAGAGTGTCCTTTTGTGTGGAATTTCACATTTATTTAAGAACAGTTGGAAGTTGATTGGGAAAAGCAATGCATACACGAAAACAGTGAGCATCATTTCCAGAAGCCAAACCAAATATATTTTTACATACAAGGAAATGACCTCACCTGGACTCGCTACTCATGCACATGTAGGTGTTCAATGCTATGAAATGAATACGTGTACAACGGAAGAAACTTTAAAGGCTGCGTGGAAATTAGCGACGAGCAAATGCACAGAATACAGCCGCTTCGCCTCCCTCTCTTAGAAGATTGCCCTGGATCGTACCTGCTCTCTCCCTGCTGTGCGCTCGCGGGGACGTTTCCCTAGGAAACGCTGGGGCGGTTCTGTTTGGTTCTTTTCGGAGAGGCCGGCTGGACGAGACTCACCACCAAGATCTTGACTCGGAAGGCCATGACATCGCGCCAGGCGAAGGCCAGCACGTGGGGGAGGTAGAGCACGAAGTAGATCAGCCCGCCGCAGGCCGCGGCCAGGTTGGCCTTGGAGAAGAAGACGCTGATCATGAAGCACTGCATGATGGTGGCGATGCAGAAGACCAGCAGGAAAACAAAGATCACGGAGGGGTCGCTGTAGCGCAGGACTTTCCCGTACTGCGTGTGAGGAAGATGCCAGAGACGTTACGGCAAAATACCACACCACACCGTCAACATTTACAACACAAACCTTTAGCCAATGAGCGATCAATGAGCGATTAAAGATTGCATCTGCCAGCAGCGGATTGGTTTAATCAGGAATGTGCGTTGATTGGCCCCAGGGTCACGCCATCCGTAAAGCAAATTTGCAGTCAGCGCTGATATTTATTATTTTCACCGGATCAGGCAGCAGGGAGGAAATGTTCTGGAAGCGAGCCAGCTAGTCTCTGCCGTTGCCCTTTTGATAACGCTCACGGATCACGGCATTGCGCTGCAAATGTGCCGTGTCTTCTGTGTACGTACGCACACCGCTTTCTTCACAGAATGACCTCTGTATTTCTTACTGTGCATTTATGACCAGAAAAGTGAATTCGGTTCCAATTCAGCGGCAGGGCCGGGGGGGGGGGGTCAATTCAGTCAATTAATGAATTAGATTCTGCAGCTGAATGCACCCAACACTCTAGGCAAATGCTGAGTATGCGCCTTCAGATAATTTGGTGCCCAACGTATGGCTGAGCATGTCCAGTTCCCCCCCTAATTTGGAATTCCCAACTGCCTGCAACCTAGGCTGCGTTCACGCGCGAACCCCGCCGCCAATTCCGGAGAGTGTTAGACAACCACAGTTGGTTTTGCCAGCTGCTTCTTTTCACACCACGGGCTACACTTAAGCTCGCACAGAGCGGAGTCAGAGGAAGACCTTTCATATGCGGCTTTAACATGCAGTCCATCGACCAATGGGGGTGGGTAGATAGCAATGAAACGATGACCCATAACCGACTGAACCCTTCCATACCTTGGGTGATGCAATCGCCAATTGTTCGACACCCTATGGAGCTACAGGCCACAGTCCTAAACCGCGGGGCTCGTCCATGCACCACAGGGTCAGGCCCTAACTGAACAAGCAATCCAGCAGCTCCAGGTTTGCCTATTATGACGTACTATATACAAGCAGAGGAAAAGTCCTCCACCGTGAGGTCCCTGCCGTGCGAGGCCAGGGGTCTGGAGGGCAGAATCACCTTGAGGATGAGGGTCAGGAGGAGGGCACTGACGCTCAGAGGAAGCGCACTGCTGACCAGCCAGCTGAGCCAGTAGGTGCCGTGGTTCAGACCCATCATCCGCACGGTCTCCTTCAGACGGGCCTCCTTCTCCTGCACGATGCCCTTCACGATCATGGCCACGGAGTAGATCCAGGCCAGGGTCATGTACAGGGGCATGGAGCGCGACAGGGAGCGGAGGAACCTGAGGCGGAGACGGGGGCAGGAGCCAGCGACGCAGCCAACAGATCAACACAATCACTCACAAATAAAAAAAAAACCATCATTTCGCCGGCGCTTGATTTTTTTCTTCAGTAGTAGCCCCCATGCCACACAGTAAAATGTCCAGTGTTAATTCAACACTAACAGAGTACATCCGTCCATCCATACACTTATACAGTGCTCCTGGGCAGGGTTTCGAGGGGGTGCATGCATTGGGAGAGAGGCAGGAATACACCCTGAACAGGTCGGCACTCTATCCGCAGGACACGCTCACCATTCTAACAGCATACGTATGAGTCCAATTGGAACCTTATGCGCTCTGTTAGTTGATTTAACACTGAATGCTTTACTGTGTAGAAGTCATTAAAATGTGTCTTGTAATCATCTGTCTTTTGGCACACTCAAAATAAGCTGTGATTCAATAAAAATGATTGCACATTGTGGCTGTTTTTTGATTACATGCATACACAATTGGTAATAATAGAACTAAAATATCATTAGTTTGATTAAAAAAAAAAAAAAAACCCAGAATTTATTTACAAGATCAACATAACTGCTGCATGTTTCCTTTATTCAACAGAAGATGAATAAATACTATGACCAAACAGGTAGCTTATCATAAAAAAAATAATGTTATGCTTCGATCAAAAATGGCAGAATATTGACACTGATTTGATTTGAGATTGTTGGATTATTTTCTTGATACCATGCTTATAAAATGTTTCACTTGAGTATATAGTGCTAAACAGGGAAGTGTTTACTAGACAAATTAACACATTTACGAAATGAATGAATGAATGAATGAATGAATAAATAAATAAATAAATAAATGCTTGTTAATAAATGAATAAATAAAACATTTATATAGAAATCGAGGGTAAATTGAATACAGGCCATGCTATCCCCCCTAAAATGTAATATTTATTCTAAAATGTTTTTTTCCTATTTCATCAAGGTAACTGGATATTATGTATAAAGCAGCCCTTAACTGAAGTTATGATAATTGTAAATGTTTTCACTTATATGCACAATTGACTTGCTAATCTCAATAATTCTACATTTATTATTTACCATTTATCAGAGCACTTCAGCAGCTGTTTAAAAATGGATTTTGCACACATAGTAAAAGAATTAAGTTATTTTTTTCAAAATGATAACGCTCATATTATACTCATGTCTATAATGAAATATGATGAGGAGCATGAACTCAGAGCTATTTTTAATATGAAAACTGGAATTTCAATGGAAAGGGAAAATCATCTGAAGAAAATGTTTCAGATAACACACAAAACGTAAAGCTTGGTGCCACTGTCATTTAGTACGGACCTAACTTAGCACGTGCATATGCAAAATTAGCAGGTTCTGCCAATACCTGACACCTGCCCTTGCCTCAACCTCAGACATATACTGTATATATACACAGTGCAGTCAGCACTGATATTCAGACATGCATATTCATATTCAGCATCTAAAGGATACAGGTATTTATCCGTTTTTTATCCAATTTTCAAGTGATTTAAATAATGATTGAGACATTTGCACAATTTGTTATCAATTCCCAACAATTGTGATTGTGATTTTTCAATTTTTTGTATTTGGTAATGATTGTGATTTTTGAAAGAAAGGTCATCAAACCACCGAGCACCAGTTTCTCTGCTAAACAACATATCAACAAAAATGATTTGTTCTGTCCCAGAATGTTAGTGTAGTAGTACAGTTCTGAATGAGCTCCAGTTTCGTGAAGCCAATTTATTTCTCGTACTCTATATACCCTTTATGAATAAGTTAGAAACAGTCCATGGCATATTTGATCAAGTTTCACTGGTACACTGGCAGTAAAACACTAGAAAGATTATTCTGGCTGACTCCTCTATTTAAGCCAATAAAAAATGTTTAAAATTGAACATGTGACTGAGGTGCCAAGTGGTGTGAAGAGCAGTAGACTTTCCCAGCCGCGTTGACCGCTCAGCACTGACCTTGACCATGACACTTATGATCGCGCAGGGGACCACGAGCAGGGCGAAGTTTTCGATGAAGCGAGCCAGCCAGAGGGGGCCATTCCCCACGCCCACCGCCCTCAGGACCTCCTTTAGCCGGAGCTCCTTCTCCAGGACCAGGCCCTTCATGGTCATGCAGACCGTGAACATGAACGCCAGCACCAGGAACATGGGGAGCATGCCCCCGATGCCTCGGATGAAGCTGGCACCGGAGGCAAGCGAAGAGGTCAGTAAACAAACCGGCTCGCGCGCCGTCGGCCGGCCGGCCGGCCAAGACCCTGTCAGGGATGGGCTCGCCGCCAGAGGAAAAGCAGCACATCGCGCGTCGATAATCTTTATTTCATTTCATGCACTGGTGTGTGTGTGTGTGTGTGTGTGTGTGTGCAGTACATGGATGGCGAGTCAGTTTTAAATGGATGTTGAGAAGGAAAAAAAAATTGTGGATCAGAAAAGGGATTCCTTTGAAAAATGAATAATCAGAGGGCTGGTGTGAGATCTACATTTTTATCAAGTTAACAATACTCTTGTGTGGTAATTTTTCCAAGTGAACAAGGGAACATTGTGTCATTTTCTATAATTTCCATAACAGTGCCTTTTATGTCTGGGTATGCTTAAAGAATGAGAATTAATAGACAAACTATGGTTGGGTAATATCCCATAGTTTCATGGATACATGACTTCTTAAAACAATGTTACCTCTTCATTTGCTTTATTATCTCCATATATTCGAGCCCATGAAATCACAGGGAATTTGTAACTGGCTCTCAACAAACCTACTTTTCAAACAAGGACAGTCTCACCGAAACCACCTCAATCCAAGGACCCAGCATGTATGTATGCCACTCAAAACACAAAAGACATTTCTCCACAACTTTGCTCTCTGCCACAGTAATAGCAATGTTTGAACTGACATGTTATAAACACAAAAAACACTATAACACAGAATATAAAATTTCAGTTCTATAACAGTCCTTTCAGACCTTTTTTTTCCACACATCAAAAAATTCTTTGTGAACACTGTCTCAGCCAAGGTGAGCTGCTCACGCAAACACAGATATTGGCAACAGAGCACTTGTTGGACATACTAAGGCTACCTATTGTGTGTGCAAAAGGCCAGGGCTGATTGCTGCTGACAAAGGATTAGCACCTCTGCCTGTATGCCTCCCTGACGGGTCACCGCGGAGAGGCAGCGTGGCATTTGCATCGCCCCGCAGACGAGGAGACGCCGAACAGATTGGGATTACAGTGGCAGCTTGTCGATCGAGGGTCAGAATATAGCTCTCTCTCTGTGACAGGGCTGTACGTTTCTGGCTTCGGCACACACTGAAACTCCACTCAGCGCGCGGTCGGGGTGGAAATGGGATCGCGTCTCGCGGCGTCTAACGGCCAGCAGACGGGTCAGGTCAGCAGACATTTTGTAACCTCGAGGGTTTCTCTTTTGGCTGGGAGACCAGCAGGACGGCGATATATTGATACAGCGGGGGGGCTATATATATAGCCTATACAACACAGGCAGCAACAACTCTTACCAGCCACATTGCTATCAACACACACCAGTTGACGTTTTGTCATTTCTCGGGACACTGGAAGTCATAACATGTCTGACACAGGCAACCTTGCCACTGAGCAAAAATGTCGACATTTCTATTGATATGATTTAAATTATTTCACCACTCAATGCTAAAATGGTTAACTTGGCATTCATGCCATAACCTAAAGGTTATATTGTGCAACAGCTAACTGGTGATGGGCTATATATTCTTCAAAAATGAAGTCACCAGTAATACAAAACCCAACAGGCTATAAATATTACAAACTTGTTTTCCACTTGTCTCTCTCTGCATAAATGAGGTGTTTTCGGGGGAATTAAATGTACTGGTTTTATGATATACTTGAGTATAATATTACACAATAGAATACAACTTTTTTTAAAATTTTAATCTTCGTTCTCAAGCAGACATAATATGAAAAGCATAATGCTGCAGCATCGTTTGTGTATTTGGAAAGTAATTTAAAATATGACATAAAAAGCTGTTTAGAGGGTTAGCATCAGACTGCGAGGTTACGTGAAATATGAGCACTAGTTCCTTTTTTTTTTACTTTATGCCAATAT
Organism: Anguilla rostrata; assembly: GCF_018555375.3. NCBI lineage: Eukaryota > Metazoa > Chordata > Actinopteri > Anguilliformes > Anguillidae > Anguilla > Anguilla rostrata. Next base: position 50,919,933 of record NC_057939.1, on the reverse strand, counting down.
TGTCGGACATGAGGCTTTTTTTCAGTAATGGTTATGTCTGTAAAGCACAATTGCCATACCACACAGACAGACAGACAATATTAACAGTCTGCTTGTGTCTTGTTCAGCTTCATTTCATCCTTTGTGTCTTACCTGTGGGTAGTTCTTCTACTGTGAGGCAGAACCCCCTGCACTAGGTTTTTTTTATTTCTTAGTCTGCTCGGCTTGAATACTCTACTATTCCAAAGCCCTTCACCATCGCCGGCTCTACCGCTTCTGTCATTTTTAGGCTTTTAGGCTTTTGGGCTTTTTTCCGTCGGGAGAACGTCCCTCCACGCCACTTTATTTCCTGAGTGGTCACAGACCAGAGTTAAGCTTCCTTTCTCTCTCTCTTTCCCTCTCTTTCCCTCTTTGTGCACGAGAGAGAGAGAGAGATAGAGAGTGAAAGAGAGAGAGAGCTAGACAGAGAGAGAGAGAGGGTAGAGAGATAGAGAGCGAGAGAAGAGAGAGAACAAGACGGATACAGAGAGAGAAGAGAGAGAGAGAGATAGAGAGACATGGTTCTGTTGCTTTCCACCAGGGTAATGCCTGTGAGGTTGAACGCTAGTTATTTATTCATCCCTGGTGAGTGTATGCATCCATCCCCCGGAGCTGCAAAGCAAAATGCTCAGCGCTAATCCACCTCTAAGGGAGTTTACACAAGTCCAGTAGGGATCACACGTGGTCTGTCGGAATGAAACGTAAAACGCAAGAGTTGATTTAATGCCGATTTAATACAGCGCAGGAGCAGGGACTGCAGGAGGACGAAGTTCTTTATTCCGACCACTCCTTACATGAGTGGCTTCCACTCTGGCAATCTGTGGGGCTCTGCTTCACAAAACGCGACCCAGGATTGAGAGCCCTGCTTTTTTTTTTTTCTTCGCTGTGCTCTTTTCTACTTTGCGGAGGCTTTTCGGCGCGGCCTCACAGATTGCACGGGACACGGGCGCGCTCGAATCGCGGCTCGCAGATGGCTCCCTGGCTCGCTCCGCGGACGTCTGCTGGAATTTAACGTTTCCAACCTCCGCCATGTCAATTACCGGCGACATCATCGCCTTGAAATGTAATTTCACAACCGCGCCACGCGCTGCATTTTTCATAATTACGATGACCTTTTCGTAATTGCACTTGCAGTGGTGTTTCTCCTGCTCGCTGTTTTCTGGGTAAAATGATTCCCCTACACAATGAAACAGTTCAGCTCTAATTCAGCTCTAAAAGAGTCACGATGAGATAAAGTGAGTATTTGCGTAAAGCTTCCTCATTTGGCTGTGTACTGTGGTGAAAAGCGCCACAGTATTTTGAACACTATGCCAATTTGTTTGAGCTGGTGTGATTCCTGTCTTATCAATTATGCACTTTGAGGCCATCACACGACTTCTAAATTAAGATGTTAGGGTGATGATGATAATCATGATTATGATACATATTTGTAGTATTAGTAGTAATGGCAGTAGTAGTAGTATTTTCTTTAAAATCATAGCTTTACCTCATATGTGTGTGTGTGTGTGTGTGTGCCTGTGAGTAAGTGTGTAGGTGCACAAAACACCTTTTTACACTCCCAATGTTTACAGCACCGGGGTACTGAGACCTGTGTACCAGAATTTTTTTTAACGTGGGGCAGCAGTGCTCTGGCTGCAGTTTAAATAGGAACGGGTCTCATCAGGAGTCCACCATAAGAGCACGGAGTCCGGTCAGCAAAGAGGATACCTTCTGCGGCCCACACTGATGGAATGGCCGACGGACACCCACCGGCTAATCTAGTTTGGCTCCTTTGATTGCAAATGCCAGAGTGTCTGCTGGCTACGGCTGATTCTTAATCTGCAGGATCAGCCACGGGAGCAATCTGCAGCTGTTAACCATGAAATACAGATTGTGGGGGGCCGGGGGGTGGGGGGGGGGGGGGGAGCAAAGAAAAAGAAAGAGAAGAAGTGAGCGAGAGGTGGAAGGAGGCTCGCTGCCAGCAGTCTCGCCCGCACGCGGACCTGAGAGGTCAGCCGTCGGGGTGTCCCTGAGCTGATTTAGCCATATTGGAGGGAGACTTCCCATTACGTCTGAAGGGAGCAGAATCCTTTCCCGAAGATAACCTATCAAATACCCCTGTCTGCACAATCAAATGCGCCCGGCAGGCGCTGAGGGATCCATTACTAATGTCTGCTTTATTGTTCCGAAAGTGGGGAATTCTGGGTTCGAGGTAAAAAAAAACCCACCAGGGTTTCGGTAGAGCAGAACCTTTGTAGGAAAACATCTGAAGGAAAACTAGAAAGCAACTGTCATTTTCAGTGAGGGGGGAAAGGGAGAAAAACCCAAACGTGTATTGCAGGTGTGGGGATCTACAATGGTAGTCTCAGGACTCCAAAAAAATGGACAATGTATTCTCTACCGACTTTGCTACTCTTCAATGAGTCACAGTCTTGTACTGATATAGCTCCTGATAAATTAATAGGCACACGATTGGGAATTCTACATTGAGGTGAAAAATGAAAAGAAATAGGAAAAGGTATTTTTAAAAATGCATTGTATATGGAATCTCAGGTTCTTATTTGAGCAATACAATATAAGGATTCGGTTTAGGTACCATTCCACTGCCTCCATACAAAAACATGTGCTGCTTTCCTCCCTCACAACAAAGTGCACATTTTTAAATTGTTAATGAGCCAGGACTTAGCAACATTTAAAATCCCCCCGGTTCTTAAATTACATTTTAAATTCAGATGAGGTCATTTTCCAACCTGACAAATGTGCACAACTGTTTACAAACTGAACATCTGAATGCACAATGCTCTGCTTTCTCCCGGCTGCTTTTAGCACAAAACTCTTGATCAAAAATAATTACTAGAAAGGCCCTCCGCATCACGCCTCTGTGCATCTCCACGATCCGCTCTTCCGGTTCCACTTTCAATTATTTATGAATGAAATAACCGTTTTCAAGTGTTAATAATTTACCGCGATGCCCAAATGGCTACGAAAAGGGAACCGAGCAAATGGCGAAAGGATCAGGGGTTTTGTAGTTTTTATGGCTCTCGTTCATCTTCTGCGATTATTAATCTGTTGCTCTCAGACGGAGGAAACCATTTGCAATGCACATTTGGCGTGAGTGCCTCAGCTGTAGAAATCTCTATGCATTTCCGCCTAATACTGCAGCTTATTTCATGTAAGCCCGCTAAAATTGGAAGGAAATATAATCCAATACTCGACTGAATTTGGAACCTGGAACCCAGAATTGCAGAAGGGAGCGGTTTGAGTTTTCATATCTGCATGTCATTTTCAGCTTTGTGGTCTAAGTATCATTTTTTGACTAATTATGTTCATTTGACCTCTATTGTTTAAAGGAGGTAGGACCTTTTTTGTTCACTGCACCAAAAATAAATAAAAATAAAAATAAATAAATAAAGAACGAAATGAAGAATAAATAAATAAATAAATAAGAAATGTAATGACCACCGAAAATAATTCGAGGAAGTAAGCGCCTGGAGGAAGAAAAAAAAACATCCACAGCTTTTTTTGAGTGGCAGCTTCAAAAAAGTATATTTACTCTTGTTTTCGTCACACCCAGAAACAAATATTTAAAATGCCCACTCACCCGTCATCCACGTAGCAGGGGTAGGGCATCTGCTGCACGAACACACCGAGTGGCTGGGACTTGGCCGTGTGCGTCCGTATGATGCCGTGGTCGATCATGTCCTTCAGGTAGGCGAACCCTCCCCACACGTAGCGCATGTCGTTGTAAGAGTGGTCCCGGGCGCCTGGGGCCCACGACCTGGACCACACAAAAAATCGCAGCGGGAAGATGATCAAAGAAGCACGCAGTCTGTGGAGCACATTCATTCGGGCCCTCTCCCTTTGAGTGGGAAACCTGTGTTTGATTTTGTTGCGTAACAGGACATCCCTATGGTCATCCTTGTGAACGATACTAGCTCGCACTAGTAACAAAGGTGTTTTTTTGTATGTCAAAAGAGATGAAGATGCTTCTATGAGCCAATACCAATGCAATGCAATGTTCAGACCATAGAGTTTGTAAGAATATTATGATTATATTTTTAGTAATAATAATATTATATAATTTGTTATCTTTATAGAAATCACACGCACCAGATCATTGTAAAATCTATTTCAGATTGCTATCCACAGGATAGCAGAATAGAGCAAAATCTTGACATTTTCGCGGTGCACTGTGTCCATGCTCTATGTCTCTGTGCTCACCTGTCTTTCACTTTATTTGTTCTCTCGACTTCATCGATGTCCATCCTGATTTTATATTTTACCAAAGGTGGGGGGTGACTGGCTTGCGGGGCGATGTCTTCAAAAACAATTCCGGCCCAGAACTTCTCCTCTTTCAGCAGCAGTTGGGACTCCTCAACCAGGATCGCTTCTGTGGGGGCAGCTTCAAACTTATCAAGGTCGAGGCACTGTAACACATAAAGAAAACCAGTGAAACCATTTGAGAGCACAGTCACTCAGTTTGGACATGATGCTACCAATAGCACGAGAGGGAAAAGTATCAGCAAATAACAGCATTATGCAGCACTGAAGCATAATGGTAAATAAACAATATGTGGAGTATGGAAATCATAATCACGATAACACTGCTTAGTGAGACGACACATTATTTAATATGAATAACAGTCAACTGCCAATGGCGCCTGTTTAATTCAGCAGTTGTCAGCCAGAACTCGACAGTTATTTCACTTGTGATACAGCCACCTGTTTACAGTATTTGTCAGCTGGTCCATCTTACAAAGCACAGCGCGTGGATCTATCAATGGACCTCTTTTAAAAACAGAAAAAATCGCGGCTGTGAGCGCAAGTCCTTCTCCACCCACTTTGCCTACTCGCTGCGTTCGGTTTTTTCGAGCATTGTAGAGCGTAATGGTCTCACACAGAGACTTATTTGTATGTGCACTCGCACAGTAGTGCCTGCATAGCCACTGTGTAATTACTCAGGTATGAGGCCACTTCTCACCATGCAAATTATTAGGTGACTCTCTGTTATTGAGCATTCATACTGTATCAAATGCATTAAACTGCTAACATGCTAACTGTACACTGAGCTTCCCGCTGTAACTGCAGCACACCTTATGTTCCCTCAAAACTACTGTCCTTAAAACAGAAAATCAGTCCCATCTTTTCTTTTCATAATCGTTTGTAAGTATTTTGCTCTCTGGAGCTGCAAAACTCTGGAGGGAAAAGATTAAATTCAGAAAGCATTCTATGTTTATACAGGGCTAGATAAGGTGCTGATGCCTAATCTGTGGTGTCAAAAGAGGTTTTGTAAGGTTTGGTGTGCTCAAAATACGCAGATTGTTAGTTTTAGCCATGCGGCGCATTCACTGAGATAAAAAAAGTAATGTCTTGTTTGTCTAATGGAGGAGAACTCTACAATTGATTTTTACTAATTTCTCTAGTAAAAAATCCTCTACTAACGTGCCATCTTCATTTCAATACCAAAATAAATAAACAATCTTTCCAGCAGTCCACAGATCTTGAAGCTGAACTGGGCTTGAGCCCCTCATTAGTTCTTTGGGGAGGATATTTTCTTACCTCACCTCCTTGATAAATCCCACCTATTCGCTGGTTTATTTTATTCCCTACAAGTGGCTTTATAACAGCGTGGTAATTTAGAATGCATCAGCCGAAGCCTGGATTGCCCACAGATCTCATTTATAGGTATTGAACCCTGAGCGTATCGATGCCAAGCCTCATCTTGCATGTTAAAGAGGGCTTCTGAAGGGAGCTGATCCTCTAGGCCCAGAGAGGCAGTCTGCCAGCTTGTGAATCTTCCTTCGTCGGTGTTGCACGCTGTCAAATCAACTCTGATAGAGTGCATTTCACACTAATAGAGTGCACTTTATCTCTTGTGGAGATTTACAAGCAATTTTAGTGCTTAACACTGAACAGTTTACTGTTTTTTTTTTTTTACTGGCTCTCAAAAATCATAACAGAGAGGTGAAAAAGGGTTATTTTTTGGAAGGCATGACACAATCATAAAACGTCCAAACCTTGAACATACTACCAATGGAGAGTGGGAGGTACAGAAGGCCTATTTTCTGGTCTGTGTCTTTTAGGTTAGTTAAAGAGCCAAGTTAAGTTCAAACTTAATATCCTAGCAACCTGTTTATGAGAACACACTAAATGAGATATAGAAGGTTTGGCCAGGATTTGTTCATCATGTTTGTAATTTTTTATGTCACCCATCTGTATCACGGCGCCATGGTTTCTATGGCCAATGTAATCCGTGTCATCATCAACCTGTGATACTCATAACTGAAGCATCTTTAATTAAGTACAGATCTATAAAATAAATAAGGGGCATTTTTACGGGCATTCCCTACCCTTAATGTTTGCAACATCTGGTATTACATTACCCATCATCCACTGGGTACTGAATCTTTATTTCCATCTCACTGTGAAGGCCAGGGGTGCTTGGGAATGTTTCCTCCCTCCCAACCACCCCCCCCCCAACCCCAATTCCCGGAAAAAAAATCCAAATGCAGGTTCTGCTTGTAATCACACCCTGTTTGCATTCATATACGCCAGTGACTAGCCAGAGAGAAGAGAATAAGGGCACAGAAATACTGAGAAGGAAATCAATGATGGGCACATAATTAGGAGTGAAAAATTGCAATCCATTCTCCGATATTAGGCTGTGTACCATTATACATTCCAATATTTCATCCGCAATGTGAAATGGAATTGGACATGGTAGCTTCATGGCTGTGGAGGAAATGCCCATGATGCAGCAGACTGATATCCGTGTAATGAGATTAACATAGGACAGCATTTTATAGGAAACTTTTTTTTTTTTTCTCACTGAAGTGTCTGCATACACATATTAAAACACCAGCTGCTAGGTGTGAATCTGGGACGGTATTCATAAAGTGTATTGATTCCCCTGTCCCATACCTTAACCTCCTACTCCATTCACTCCTTCTCAGTGATGCATTATAACTATGTACCCAGGAGTCACCTCTGTGAGAATTAATGGTTGTATCGCAGATTGTGGAAATACCAACAGTCATTTATAAACCCTATATAAAATGTAAGAAATATTCAACCCACTCGGTGTGTGTGTCTGTGTGCGTGTGTAGGTGTGTGTGTGTGTATATGTGCGTGTGTGTGTGTGCATGTGTGTGTGTGTGCGTGCGTGCGCGCGTGCGTGTGTGTGTGTATGATTACAGGAGCTCTTTTTGGAGTCACCTTTTTGACAAAATTGCATGCTGGGTAATATGCATTTATAGCATCCAATGAGGCCCTTTGGGCTTGGCTGTTTCTGTGACCCTCTAGTCGACTATAAAATCACCCAGAGGTACAAGGAAATATGAATGCAGCACATGGATTACGTTCATTGAGCCAACCATTTTTTTTTTTTAAACACTGTGCCAGGGATAATTCCTGGAAGATCTTTGACAAAACATAACAGGTCCCATGTAACATGTTAATATCTAATTAGAGTATCTAAATATCAGACTCCATGTAACCAAATTCCACCATCTGTCTTGTAAACCAAAAAAAATTCCAAGGAATGGAAAATAATTATTAATCATTTATCAAATCCCACAATAAGAAAGCAAAATAAAATTATTTACACAGGCACAACTGGCACAATACGATGACGTGTTCGGAAGGATATTCCACCATCACTTTTTAAAAATAATAAGTGAAGGGGAAGGTGACATACCCCTATGAATTGGGCGAGCATCTCCAGGGCTTTGCTGGTGCTGTTGAAGACGTCTCTCCAGTCGTTGGCAGGCATTCCGGGGGGGCGGTCCTCCGGAGGCCCGTTGTACAGGAAGTTGGCGAGGCTCTCGGCCGTCCACCCCGTCCGGCCCAACTGCAGATTCAGGGCGGTGGCGAACGCGGGGTTCTTCAACAAGGCCTGCGTTAAAAAGGCAAAGATGCAAGTGCGGTTAGAGCAATCGCGCTATTCCTCCAGCAATGGGGTGGGGGTTGGAGGCACCAAACATTCTTTGGCTTGTCTCCCTAGCGCTGCGTTCACAACATTTTTTTTTCCTTCTCCTTTTCAGTGCTGACACGTTTTCCCCCGCTTTCCCCCACATAGCCCTACCAATTAAAGGCTTCAAGCTAGATGGCACTGTTGTACTTCAGCCCTGTGGATGATAGCCAACCCCCACCTCCACCGGCTCTATCGCATTCCATCACTGTGAGCGTCTCTCCTCCTTTATCTGCCACTATGCATCTCTCTCTCTCGCTCTCTCTCTCATTCTCTCTCTATGCCTCTGTGTCTCTCTTCCTCCTTTCCCTCCTTTATTTTCTTCAGGGACAAGAGCAATGGCTGCACGTGCACGTGGTCCCAAAGTCGGAAAGTGCACGTAAACAAGGACGTCCATTCTGTTTGGCATGCAAAGGGTTAACGGAACGATATGTTAATCTAAATGCAAATGTGCTTTCTGCTACAGCCCTCTATGTGAGTCATTCAGAAGTGAATGGAAGCTAGTCCTATTGAGAAAATTCAGATAAAAAAAACATGAATACTTTTCATGCACCCATTTCACAACTGCTATTAATAAACAGGTGCATACTCTACTGTGTTTACCTAATGCAGTTACAACCACCTCAGAACATTTTCTTTGACTCTGTTCACTATAATATTTATGTAGAGTGGTTGTGCTAGCATACAACCACTCTACATTATGTTTCATCACCTATCTTTAAAATATCGCAGAGGCATACAATGGCAATGTTAATAACTGCTCTTAACTACTCTTAATTACCAAGATGCCATGACATAAATACAGTGTGTATGGGTTACACTCTGCATTATCAGGGTCTTGTATCTGGTGTAAATGTACAAGTACTAAGCAAGTTTTATGTGGATTCTACTGCATTGTTACAAGGGTTGCCAGATTTAGAAACATTGGTGGAGAGCTATCTATAGGTAAATTATTTCTATTGATTACTGTGACCTGTACAAATAATTTGAAAACTGGACATACTGGTCAAAAATGGGCATCCAGCAAACCTAACTGCAATGCTAAAACCCAGCAAATTTAAAATATGCGCATGTATCACATAGCATGATATTCAGGTGCGAGTATGATGCAAACAATAGCAACAGTGTGTATAAACAAGGAATGCAATTTTTATTGAGCTAGTATTAAAAATGCATTGCTCTGGGAGGTGTATTCATTGAAATTTATACCAAAAAATCAGCCAAGGAAAAACTGAAATATTTACTACTGGTGAGCTTTACTATATCATATCAGCACCGCGGCGGCAAGTTTCTTATACTTCCAAAGAGGCGAGAAGCTGGCTTCTTTTCTCTGAACCTCGCCTGTAAAGGGATCTACACAGGCTGCTGGGCCGCCATCCAGCAGGGCGAAGGACCGGACGTCTGAAAAACCGATTTTGAAGAGCCGTAAACACGGAAAAGGAGCAATACCGGGAGGGGCGAAGCGTAATTAGCGTCGGGTAACGGGAGCAACGCGGAGGCTATTGAATATCAGACGACCTTTAATCCGTTAAGACTCCTCTACCTGCAACGGGGCTGAAACAACAGCCTGCTGATGGAAAATGGAGGGCAATTGGAAAAGCGAGAACGAGAAGACGAGACAGCGCGTCGTCTCATTGGCTCCAAATCAATCAACGTTCGGCCTTAACTTCGACGAGCGAACAAATACGCAAAATTCCCATTTTTCCAGTCTAGTCATCGAAAAGATCACATCACAAAACTTAAAAAAAAAAAAAAAAAAAGAACGCATCCTTTCAAACTGAGTCAAAGTAAAGGATAGATGCTGATTTAATGCAGGCGTTAAATTAAATTGCCTATTTGTGCATCAATCTCTCCATAATTGCGTGGTGAATATACAGTGCGTGTGCTAAACCATCATGGACAGAAGCATAGTGGTATTTTGAATGCAAATGATCAAAATATGTCTCCCTCAGTAGAGTCAATGAAGCATTGCAATAACATCATTTCAATGAATGCAGCTGTAACAGAGAAAATCCTTTTTTCAAATTGATACGAATAACATAACTTGATTTAGCAATCATGATTTTCAAAGCATGGAGGTTCTGTTTACCGGCCTTATATAATATAGCACTTAATCATTTTGACACCTCTTCGCAGAAACGCTAATTACTTAACAAGAGCTTTTTTATGATGAGACCAGTAAGACGCTTCGGTCCAGTAAGCCAATCTAATACTCGTATACATTCAAGGGGTTATGTGATAATAACACTGTTCGGAGGGGTAGTGTGAGTCCTCTGGTAAGGATGAGTGGGATGCAGAATGAGATCAGGCTGCTGTCAATTAACTTTCGTCTGCACAGTGAAATATTCCACACCACACGCTGAGAATCAGGTCGCTGTTTGTTTTTGTGAGTTGCTATTATTACCGAATGAGAAACTGCGAAATGTGAGAACTGTCTTTGTCCTGTGAACAGTGCTTTTGAGTTCAAATACAAAGGCCCAATCCCTGTTACGAAAAAAAAAGAAATTCCAGCAATTCCAGATTCATTCAACATCGTTAACCAAATTACATGATAAAATTAACATGGATATACACGCACGGTTCAAATTCTCCAGTAAAACCGTGCATCAATGGTAGCGACCTGAAATTAATATTCAACGGACGTCCGGGAGCGCGGAAAGGCGCCGGGAATGTTTACCCGAACATCGCCGGAATGTCAGCCGCTTCTTGTGTGCACTTCTGCATTAACCGAATTCTGCATTTTAACAAAAGAGACCAAATCATTTGGGTGTTCCGTTTATAATGCAAGAGACGCCTGTGGGTTTCACTGACAGGAACGGGGCTCGGGATATAACGAATAAATAAAACGGGCCCGACGCGCGTACGCAAAGGTTAGGGCTAGGCTAATGAATGCTCAGGATGTGCGAGGCTCGGTCCTCCAGATGCCAATAAGCTCATTGGAGGTGACACTGGAACAATGTCATCCTGGAGGGGAGGCGGTCGCGCCATAAAAGGTGTGTGCTCACACGGTTCAGGCTAATCCCCTCCTGTCTGTCTGTCTGGGTGAAAATTATCCCGCACTTTGCGGTAATTACTTTTCCATTCTGCTTCTGCTTATGCGGAGGGAGAGAGAGAGAGAGAGAGAGAGCAACAGTCTGAAAATAAACACATTTTTCAAAAGAATGTTTGCTGATTAGCACATATAAGGAGGGGTGGGGGTTGGGGGGTTATTCGGCATGAGGGGGGCTTCGGGGGACGGGGGTATTTGTGGGGGGGGCGGTATTGTCTGTCAAATAGGACTAGGAATATGATTTCCTCAAATAAATATGCATATGTCTACAATGAGTGTGTGTGCATGTACAGTGTGTGTGCGTGTGTGTGTATGTGGTATGAAAAAGTATGACAGTAAATTGTGCCAACATTATATACACATGTGGATAATTCATGTAGTGGCCTGACCTTGATTGTCTTATTGAAATATATCTAATTTTCCCCATAAATCTTCCCCCATTTTCACCTGTCTGTGATGGTTTCCGATGAAAATTAAAATAAAATAGAGAGCTTTCCTGGATTTTATGAGATATGATATTTGACCCGCCCAGAAGTGCTTCATGCATATATTCAATATACATGCAGTGTATGTACTACGGTTCTTTCTAAACTCATATCGAACTTAACAGAGTTCTCTGACTTCTTGATTAATTTTAACAAAAATGTGATTCACATTTAGTGAAGGTAGCCTTGCAATTACCTTTCATTACTCTGCGAAATTAACTTTCTGAAACCTCTTTTTTTATTTTCAGTCTGACGTTAAACCATTGTTTAGATAGTGGCTTAGGCTTGGATTCAATCAACATTTGTCATTTACATTGACTGACAATTAAATTCACTTTTCCCTCTTCACAAACACAGTTTGGCATGTACATTTTGATGATTGCTGAGCTGTCCAAACAGTGTTTATTAAATAATATTTCCACCCATTCCTGTTAAGAACATTTGTGGCCCATTTATCTTCTATGGACAGACTGATATCCTAGGATCTTTGATTGCAGTAACTTCACAATGCACCAAGAGAGAGCATGAAGCCTGATTTTTTCCCCCCCATCAAAACATAGTTTGTTAAGTTTGTTTTTGCAGTGACTGAACTTGTTAAACAACGTGAGGAGGAAAGTAAGCAGGAAAAATTAAGCAGATCTCAGTGAGGGCTTAGTAACCCCAATATCTGTTTTGAGGTGTCAATTTCTTACTGAAATAAGTCAGTTTCACATGAAAATGAAAGCAGTTCTCACCTCTCATGCATTTCTCTTTCCCTCCATCTGGAGCTACAACCAACTCTAGTACAATTCCTGCCATTTAGCTCTTCTACACCAATCAAATAAGCACTAATATACACCAACAGTACATAAACAGTACATAGTAAACATCAACAACAGCAGAATAACAAAGTGGTGTTATTAATGCTTATTGAGGTATTAATAACTGATTTATAACTCTTTCCAAGATAAACATTGCATCCCTGCATGCACACCCACATACAGAAGCATTTGTCAGCAAGCAAGTGCTTTTGAATACTAGTCAATGTTCTATTTGTGAAGGAAACATAAAAAGAGGACATGGAAAATTAAGTTATGGAAAGTCTGTTTTACCAGTAACTATGCTTGCTATCACTATAGGGTTAGGGGTCACTACAGTGAATTCATTAAAATCAATTAATAAAAATTAGGAGATCAGGTTTTACCCGCAGTGAATTGATCTGTGCTCCGTCCTGCATGAAATCCCAAATTTTGTGCCCCTGCGTTTCCCAGGCTCCAGCGAGTTCTTTCAACATTGCTATTGCGTTGAAGGTCTTGTTTGCCTGTTCAGAAAAAAAGTAAAAAATAATTAATAATAAAATCAAAGGAGACAATGGAGTCATTAAGAGTAATTAAGATAAAAAATTAATTTCATAATAATAAGTGTGGGAAAAGCATTCTATTTCTAATGTGCACTCTGGTTCAGTTATGTACTTTTTGTCCAAAGACATTTTTTATCTAATCATGTATTGGTAGCACGTTTGCATATTTAAAAGATCGTGCATTCACATAATTAAATACATTCATAAATGATTAAGCGGCAATGTTGTCTGAGAATTACTTTCATAAATATCAGCCCAGAAGATATAAACATGCCAGCAGACTGTCAGTGGAATAGCGCCTCACTGCTGTCAACAGTAATATAAAACAAAACCCAAACTCTGATGCTTTAGCACAAAAGATCACGGGGAAACCGACAGCCAAAGTAAAGCTATTACCCAGCTGATGTGGTAGCTGTAGCTCCATCAAAAAAGAATGGTGCATTACCCACAATCCTTTAACTTTAGCTTACAGCCATCTGCAAGTGCTCACTGGTAGTGTTTTAGTTAGAATACCTCATTTACTGAGGTTTTATTGAGCATGTTGCCAATTTATGATAATCATATTTTTGTCACTCTGAATCCACCTATAAAGCATTTGTACCAGTACAAATATAACATGAACAACTGCAACTGATTCTGGCGAGGAAAGAACAAGATGTCTTCGGATGATTGGCTGGGGCAAAGATTAAAAAGGGAAAATTTACTGAGCCTTCACACTTGAAGGCTTTTTTTCCCGTCGAGAGACTACCGCCTTTGGCCAGTCCACTGTTTCCCAGACACACTTCTTCTCTTCAAACTTTCTAAAGTAAACTTTTTTTTTTTTTACGGGTTCAGAGGCATGGCCGCTGGACAATGAAACAATATGGAGGTACTTTACCTCTTTCACAATGAGTCTGGTGGCAACTGTGTCGGGAGTGTAGAGGACCTTCCCTTGCAGCAGCGGTCGAAATGTGCTCCACGCGTAACGTAGTCCAGGCGTATTCTCCAGGGTGTCGACAAGCGTCTGACAAAAATCACCTGACAGGAAGGAATTTAAATAACAGGTTTTTAGAGGCAATCGAGCTGTGAGCCAAACCCCAATCAAATCCATGGTAAGTAAATGTGTCCTGTGCTGGCAGTTGATAAGCAATACAGATTGGTCATTTGCATTTGAGCAACTATCCTATGGAACATAAAATACTACCTTGTCAGTTGCTCCCTTTGGTACATTTACAATTAATCAAATTAATTCAACCACACATTACCCTTCAGGAATACTTGATATTATGCTAGCACCAAACAAAGAAATAGAAAATAATTATTTACAAATAAACTAATGAGTTCAGCAGTAGAGCTTTGAAACAAGTTTAATTTAAAATAACATTTTACTCATCTTGTTGTAGGCAAGGAATAATTATTTTGAATCACAGGTCACTTTCGCAAGCACAATTTAAACAAAAAAATTCAATTAAAAAATTAGTAATTTAATAAGTAATTTAACACCATCACATTAGGTTCTCACACTGCATTTCCACAGATGGGAAGTAGGTGTGTACACAAAATATTGCAATTTTATTTTCATTAGTACAAGGATAATATTTACACTAAAGCAATTCATGAGATTTTAGCAAATGACAGCATACTCAATATTAAAATATTGACAGAATTCTCCTTGTTGTGCAAAAATTGCTAGACTTCACACAGACAATATTACAGTAAATATTATTTACGGGGGCTGAGACAGCAAAGAAAAAAAAAGCTTTGCCCTAATCATAAGCTGAACCCTTTGCTAAAATGCTAAAATACAAAACCACTCATGAGTGCCTGTGGTCTGCAATGGTTCCATTTAATGCTCTCCACTTATTTATATACAGTCCTTTGCTTAATAGACTAGGAAGAATCCCAGGGTATGAACGTATTTATGGGATCATAAAATGCTGCATTCATTTGGGTGTTAATGAGCAATCTGAAAGTCCAATACAATGCCAAGGATATCTGACACAGATGTATACCGCAAATAATATGTAGCAGTGTATAAAAATGGTATTCATAATACTAAGTAGAATTATTTAAATATGTCCTTTTAACCCCCAACTAATGCTGTGGTATTTCCACAAATATGAATGAGTACCCAGGAGATGTTGCCTTTTGATTAAATAGTTCTCATGGACGCTTGCTCTGTGACAGGTTACAAATCTGTGCCCAATTTTACGATCTCCTTATACACTGATCCCAACTAGAACATCATCCATTAACTCAGAGATTTAAAATATTGGAAATAATTATTTTACAGTTCTCCCCTTAGAACTTACTGATACCCCTGATACCGTCCTGATTTAAGAATTCACACTTGTGGAGGTGCCCCCTTCCTCCCCCAAAAAATAAAATAACCATTTTTCATACATGTTAGGTTGATCATCATACTGCAGTCTGTGATCTACAATCTTTGGTCAAAGTAAATAAATCAATTTTATAACTTATCCAGTTGTCTAATATTCATAGATCTTGCCCATTCAGCATGTTAGTTGCATAGTTTTATGGTAATTAGACACATATGCATAATCAATAAGATATACTATTAATTGCATTTAAATTAGAGGTATTTAAAATGGCAATATCTCAGAAGGTCAATGCTGTCAAAAATGTTAAATTATGCCATGTGCCTTCAGGGTAAGGTAGTAAAGCCTGTCTGAGTTTATGCAAAGATAAAGAAACCATGAAAATATGCAACAGAGAGTGTGGATCGAGAGGGCTTTTCCCCCCAACAGGAAACGCCAGCATCCGCAAAGATCGGCGCTATTGTTGTCCAATAATTCAATCTATTAATGAGGTGCTGAATCCACAAGTGCTGTTGAGAAGACAAGGGAAAGCAATCAGCAGCGTGCACGCAGTAAGTGAAAAATAAACAGTGTGTTTAACCACCAGGCCACCCCGTTAAAGCGATCCCTCAACTGGTTCAGCGTTTAATCCATTTCGGCTTGCCTTTTAAGGGGCTCCCATTTGACGCGTCGTCAGGAAACAGACGAGTGTTGTGTTTACAACCTTTCTGAAAGCGGAAACAGGCCGTTCAGGCCCCAACCCTGCTTGCCTAATTCACATCTCATCTCATGCATTAAAAACACAAAAAAACGGCAGTACTCAAACAGTAAAAACATTTTAAAAAACGGATTACGGTCACTGCAGCATTAATACAGAAAAAACGCACCGATAAAATTGTTTCATTTTACACCTGAGATGACTACAAAATCAATAAAAAATACAAACATTTTATATCACAGTCTAATTACGACTCTTGAGTCTTGTGTTAAGTAACAGAAGGGTGTCTCAGTCCACAATAAGCACTGGAAAGCTATTCCATGCAGAACACGGAGCATGTTAGCTCTAAATGAATACAAAATAACCTTATTGTATAAGAGCAAAAAATGATTTTATTTAATTTCCACATTCTATTGGTAAACCTTAGCATCAAACAGATTTCACAGACCACTTTATTATTAATGTTCTTGAGAAAAAATGCTAACCAAAGGACTGATTCAACATGTGTCCTTAACTGACAGAAAATTAGATGCAATTTTTTAGTAATCACCAAAATGTATGTCAAAAATAGGCCACGTTTATTATGTGTGTTTGTGTCTATGTCTGTCTGTGAGTGCATGCGTTTGTGTGTGTGTGTGTCTATGTGTCTGTGTGTATGCGTGTGTGTGAGTAACTCAGTATATCTGCAAACTGAAAATATTGGCAGTTAAGGATAGAGGTTGATGCAACAAGGTGTAAGCACTTCTGGATTCCCTCAGTCTTAATTCCAGTTAAGGCTTGGAAGCCATCTTTCTCCCTGCTGGAACTCGCCCAGGAGCTTCCAAATACGCATCCACAGTTTAGAGACTGGAGGCAGAATTCTCTGGACCATTCATAGAAAGTGCCGCCAAAATACATAATCAGTAATGACGACACACCGCATGAGGCACCCTGACAAATGATTAAGCAATTGCATCATGCAGTCATCAGACCGACTCTCATTACTTTAATATACGCAGAGAATGTTTTCCTGAGAACAAATCGCGGGCAACGGTTTGCAGGCTCGTCCCTGTACACCACCTGAGACCAGAGTGAGAGCACTTTAGCATTTGTTCCTGATGCATAATGCATCCTAATGCATAAATTGCCCCGTTTCAGACATTTTGCATTCATTATACTATTGCAGTGTCATGGCCACATCCTTTCACTCATTTTTCTGTGAAAATATCGCAGGAAAATTGCAGACTGCAATGCGCAGCCATACAAGCGAAGCAGAAACTAAAAACACGACAGCGATTTGTCTGACATCCCTGTATCTGCTGAAAGTACCTCTGTAGAAAGTAATCGACCATAACCTTTACCACAATGCTATTCAATAACCTGTCTGCATCAACGAGTTCCCTCAAGAACTATTAATTTCCGAAGGAGGGTCATGCGAACAGACGCGTCGCTCTATTTATACGCATTTCGAAAAACATTAACGGCACATCAACAAAAAGGCGACTGTTGAATGTTGTACTTAGTTCAAATGGATTGTCCTACAGTAAATTATATTTGAGTGGAGGAGGCCTACGTCCCTATATTTTAATATAATATATGCAGTCTCCTGAAAGCCCAGCATGGGGTGTGAAGAGCTACTAATGGTTCTCAGGATTAGTCACCATCCTTGACTCCTGAACATCCTGCCATCATCTGTAAAATTTAAATTAGCCCACATCAAGGCCGAGCTCTTCTGCTTCTTTTCTAATACAGTTTGTTCAATCGAGCACACAATACATTTGCCTGGTGAAGACCAACAGGTGAGTTCTTATTTAGTGTGTCCTTGAGAGGGGTTCAATGTACAGTATGTAGGGCAAATGCCGGACACACACACACACACATACTCTATGTGTCATGTTTGAGCTGTATTTTTTAAAAAGCGGTATTATAAGATAAACCATTTAGTTCTTAAGTCAGGTTGTACCAGAAGGCAGTTTGCACCGTCTGTGTTGATTTTCTTTGCTTTGAATTATTAACACGATCTCCATGTCAGCTAGCTTAGAAAATTGTTTTGGCCATATGAGAGAGTCATGCATTATATATTGTAGCTTAATTGGAACTGAAGACAAAAAAGACATGCCTTTCCTAGAGAAAGTAACTGAAGAAGTTAAGGAATTTAAATCATTTTCCACCGGCAGCATTTGGGGTTATGTTTACTTATAGTCTGCAATTATCATATAAATTAGGCTCAGATATTAAAGTACTCATCCAAAAAAACCCACATCGCAAAGCCCACTAAAATATGAGTCTGTCTCACTCAGGGCCACCCTGGGATAGACAGGCAGGGGAGTATGGGTGAGGGGGGCGGGTCACCTGAGATTTTGGGTCCCACCACCCCAGGCCACCCCATTCCGGCACAATTTTTTGCAATCAGCAGCCTTGGGGTCACCTTAAGTTCCACCCCCACCACCAACCCCAACAAACAGGTATGCTTCACAGAATACACATTCAACCCAGGGAGCAGAGAACTTTCAGCCTGTATCAAACCCCTCCCGCCAAGTCAAACCCCCCCCACCTTTTCAAGCTGGAGACCGGCGGCGAGAAACCACACACTGGGTGAAAATGTAAGCATGGGGGAAGTGGGAGTTCTGAGTGCGAAAACACGATTACAGACGCTACGCTAGTCCCAGGTTAAAACTGCATGTGTAACAAGGTGCGCTAGAGTCACAAAATCTCTGCTGAGGAGAGAGATTCTCTCTGCAAAATCTAAATGTCAAGAGCCAAGAGAGGTGCCACGATCGCCTTGGCATTTGGGCAAAATTAAATGTAGAACAGTTTGAAGGAACAGCAACATTTAAGAACTACTTGTGGTATTAGTAGAGTTGTAGTAGTGGAGTTGGCATAATTTTTGAATTCATTGCCGTGTTTTGATTGGAACACTGACATTTGCAGTTACAATAACACTTTTACTGACTGGTCAGAAGGCTATATGGCAGGCTATGTATATTCATTGAAAATGAAAAATTGAAACATAATTCCAGTAATTAAAAAATACTTGATTTCCAGATCCACCTTGTCATTTGGTTTCAAATTGGAGATTTGTACTTGTACTTGGAAAACTACATTGTCTTTGTTTTCTTAGCCAGTTGGCCTTATTCAATGTGTTATATTGATATTACCCAGATATAATTAGTCTAAAAGAAAAGGCACGATTTAAGGCTGTGCTTTTTATGTCCTGAAATAATTTTAGACCTATTTATAATTTAGTTTAATCAGAGACTGTGCAGAGAAATATCTGTGGGTTTACGGCTGAGAACACTTTTCCCCTAATTTAATTTTTTTTTTTTTAAACGTTTTCCCTGAAAAAATATGTATATATTCCATATCTGTTTATGGTCATAGGTACCTATACTAGTATATACAAAATTTTTGACTTGTCCAAAATCAAAAAAGAACCAATGTCCTAACCTTTCTTTAACCTGCTGAACACAGCCGTGAACTTGCCGCGACCCTCAGACTTATCGTTTTCATAACCCTAACCCTAAGTTGAGCCCTAAAACGTAATTGAAGCCATAGGAACTTTTGAAATCATGTGATTACTCATTTAAAATTGTGGAAAAACTAAGTCAAGACTGTGTATTACATAGTACAAATGCTAAAAAATATATTTGAGGCATTAAAAAAAAAATGTATATATTCCATATCTTGATATGGTCATAGGTACCTATACTAGTATATACAAAATTTTTGACTTGTCCAAAATCAAAAAAGAACCAATGTCCCAACCTTTCTTTAACCTGCTGAACACAGCCGTGAACTTGCCGCGACCCTCAGACTTATCGTTTTCATAACCCTAACCCTAAGTTGAGCCCTAAAACGTAATTGAAGCCATAGGAACTTTTGAATCATTGATTACTCATTTAAAATTGTGGAAAAACTAAGTCAAGACTGTGTATTACATAGTACAAATGCTAAAAAATATATTTGAGGCATTAAAAAAAAATGTTTTCCCTGAAAAAATATGTATATATGCCATATCTTGATATGGTCATAGGTACCTATACTAGTATATACAAAATTTTTGACTTGTCCAAAATCAAAAAAGAACCAATGTCCCAACCTTTCTTTAACCTGCTGAACACAGCCGTGAACTTGCCGCGACCCTCAGACTTATCGTTTTCATAACCCTAACCCTAAGTTGAGCCCTAAAACGTAATTGAAGCCATAGGAACTTTTGAAATCATGTGATTACTCATTTAAAATTGTGGAAAAACTAAGTCAAGACTGTGTATTACATAGTACAAATGCTAAAAATATATTTGAGGCATTAAAAAAAAATGTTTTCCCTGAAAAAATATGTATATATTCCATATCTTGATATGGTCATAGGTACCTATACTAGTATATACAAAATTTTTGACTTGTCCAAAATCAAAAAGAACCATGTCCCAACCTTTCTTTAACCTGCTGAACACAGCCGTGAACTTGCCGCGACCCTCAGACTTATCGTTTTCATAACCCTAACCCTAAGTTGAGCCCTAAAACGTAATTGAAGCCATAGGAACTTTTGAAATCATGTGATTACTCATTTAAAATTGTGGAAAAACTAAGTCAAGACTGTGTATTACATAGTACAAATGCTAAAAAATTATTTGAGGCATTAAAAAAAAAAGTTTTCCGAAAATATTATATATATCCATATCTTGATATGGTCATAGGTACCATACTAGTTATACAAATTTTGACTTGTCCAAAATCAAAAAAGAACCAATGTCCAACCTTTCTTTAACCTGCTGAACACAGCCGTGAACTTGCGCGACCCTCAGACTTTCGTTTTCATAACCCTAACCCTAATTGAGCCTAAAAAGTAATTGAACATAGGAACTTTTCGAATCATGTGATTACTCATTAAATTGTGGAAAAACTAAGTCAAGACTTGTAATTACATAGTACAAATGCAAAAAATATATTTGAGGCTTAAAAAAAAATGTTTCCCTGAAAAATATGTATATATCCATATCTTATATGGTCTAGACCTATACTATATATACAAAATTTTTGACTTGTCCAAAATCAAAAAAGACCAATGTCCAACTTTCTTTAACCTGCTGAACACAGCCTTGAACTTGCGCGACCTCAGACTTATCGTTTTCATAACCTAACCCTAAGTGAGCCCTAAAAAGTAATTGAAGCCATAGAACTTTTGAAATCATGTGATTACCATTTAAAATTGTGGAAAAACTAAGTCAAGACTGTGTATTACATAGTACAAATGCTAAAAAATATATTTGAGGCATTAAAAAAAAAAATGTTTTCCCTGAAAAAATATGTATATATTCCATATCTTGATATGGTCATAGTACCTATACTAGTATATACAAAATTTTGACTTGTCCAAAATCAAAAAAGAACCAATGTCCCAACCTTTCTTTAACCTGCTGAACACAGCCGTGAACTTGCCGCGACCCTCAGACTTATCGTTTTCATAACCCTAACCCTAAGTTGAGCCCTAAAACGTAATTGAAGCCATAGGAACTTTTGAAATCATGTGATTACTCATTTAAAATTGTGGAAAAACTAAGTCAAGACTGTGTATTACATAGTACAAATGCTAAAAAATATTTGAGGCATTAAAAAAAAAATGTTTTCCCTGAAAAAATATGTATATATTCCATATCTTGATATGGTCATAGGTACCTATACTAGTATATACAAAATTTTGACTTGTCCAAAATCAAAAAAGAACCAATGTCCCAACCTTTCTTTAACCTGCTGAACACAGCCGTGAACTTGCCGCGACCCTCAGACTTATCGTTTTCATAACCCTAACCCTAAGTTGAGCCCTAAAACGTAATTGAAGCCATAGGAACTTTGAAATCATGTGATTACTCATTTAAAATTGTGGAAAAACTAAGTCAAGACTGTGTATTACATAGTACAAATGCTAAAAAATATATTTGAGGCATTAAAAAAAAAATGTTTTCCCTGAAAAAATATGTATATATTCCATATCTTGATATGGTCATAGGTACCTATACTAGTATATACAAAATTTTTGACTTGTCCAAAATCAAAAAAGAACCAATGTCCCAACCTTTCTTTAACCTGCTGAACACAGCCGTGAACTTGCCGCGACCCTCAGACTTATCGTTTTCATAACCCTAACCCTAAGTTGAGCCCTAAAACGTAATTGAAGCCATAGGAACTTTTGAAATCATGTGATTACTCATTTAAAATTGTGGAAAAACTAAGTCAAGACTGTGTATTACATAGTACAAATGCTAAAAAATATATTTGAGGCATTAAAAAAAAAATGTTTTCCCTGAAAAAATATGTATATATTCCATATCTTGATATGGTCATAGGTACCTATACTAGTATATACAAAATTTTTGACTTGTCCAAAATCAAAAAAGAACCAATGTCCCAACCTTTCTTTAACCTGCTGAACACAGCCGTGAACTTGCCGCGACCCTCAGACTTATCGTTTTCATAACCCTAACCCTAAGTTGAGCCCTAAAACGTAATTGAAGCCATAGGAACTTTTGAAATCATGTGATTACTCATTTAAAATTGTGGAAAAACTAAGTCAAGACTGTGTATTACATAGTACAAATGCTAAAAAATATATTTGAGGCATTAAAAAAAAAATGTTTTCCCTGAAAAAATATGTATATATTCCATATCTTGATATGGTCATAGGTACCTATACTAGTATATACAAAATTTTTGACTTGTCCAAATCAAAAAAGAACCAATGTCCCAACCTTTCTTTAACCTGCTGAACACAGCCGTGAACTTGCCGCGACCCTCAGACTTATCGTTTTCATAACCCTAACCCTAAGTTGAGCCCTAAAACGTAATTGAAGCCATAGGAACTTTTGAAATCATGTGATTACTCATTTAAAATTGTGGAAAAACTAAGTCAAGACTGTGTATTACATAGTACAAATGCTAAAAATATATTTGAGGCATTAAAAAAAAAATGTTTTCCCTGAAAAAATATGTATATATTCCATATCTTGATATGGTCATAGGTACCTATACTAGTATATACAAAATTTTTGACTTGTCCAAAATCAAAAAAGAACCAATGTCCCAACCTTTCTTTAACCTGCTGAACACAGCCGTGAACTTGCCGCGACCCTCAGACTTATCGTTTTCATAACCCTAACCCTAAGTTGAGCCCTAAAACGTAATTGAAGCCATAGGAACTTTTGAAATCATGTGATTACTCATTTAAAATTGTGGAAAAACTAAGTCAAGACTGTGTATTACATAGTACAAATGCTAAAAAATATATTTGAGGCATTAAAAAAAAATGTTTTCCCTGAAAAAATAGTATATTCCATATCTTGATATGGTCATAGGTACCTATACTAGTATATACAAAATTTTTGACTTGTCCAAAATCAAAAAAGAACCAATGTCCCAACCTTTCTTTAACCTGCTGAACACAGCCGTGAACTTGCCGCGACCCTCAGACTTATCGTTTTCATAACCCTAACCCTAAGTTGAGCCCTAAAACGTAATTGAAGCCATAGGAACTTTTGAAATCATGTGATTACTCATTTAAAATTGTGGAAAAACTAAGTCAAGACTGTGTATTACATAGTACAAATGCTAAAAAATATATTGAGGCATTAAAAAAAAAATGTTTTCCCTGAAAAAATAGTATATATTCCATATCTTGATATGGTCATAGGTACCTATACTAGTATATACAAAATTTTGACTTGTCCAAAATCAAAAAAGAAACCAATGTCCCAACCTTTCTTTAACCTGCTGAACACAGCCGTGAACTTGCCGCGACCCTCAGACTTATCGTTTTCATAACCCTAACCCTAAGTTGAGCCCTAAAACGTAATTGAAGCCATAGGAACTTTTGAAATCATGTGATTACTCATTTAAAATTGTGGAAAACTAAGTCAAGACTGTGTATTACATAGTACAAATGCTAAAAATATATTTGAGGCATTAAAAAAAAAATGTTTTCCCTGAAAAAATAGTATATATTCCATATCTTGATATGGTCATAGGTACCTATACTAGTATATACAAAATTTTGACTTGTCCAAAATCAAAAAGAACCAATGTCCAACCTTCTTTAACCTGCTGAACACAGCCGTGAACTTGCCGCGACCTCAGACTTATCGTTTTCATAACCTAACCCTAAGTTGAGCCCTAAAACGTAATTGAAGCCATAGAACTTTGAAATCATGTGATTACTCATTTAAAATTGTGGAAAACTAAGTCAAGACTGTGTATTACATAGTACAAATGCTAAAAATATATTTGAGGCATTAAAAAAAAAATGTTTTCCTGAAAAATATGATATATTCCATATCTTGATATGGTCATAGGTACCTATACTAGTATATACAAAATTTTTGACTTGTCCAAATCAAAAAAGAACCAATGTCCCAACCTTTCTTTAACCTGCTGAACACAGCCGTGAACTTGCCGCGACCCTCAGACTTATCGTTTTCATAACCCTAACCCTAAGTTGAGCCCTAAAACGTAATTGAAGCCATAGGAACTTTGAAATCATGTGATTACTCATTTAAATGTGGAAAAACTAAGTCAAGACTGTGATTACATAGTACAAATGCTAAAAAATATATTTGAGGCATTAAAAAAAAAAAGTTTTCCCTGAAAAAATATTATATATTCCATATCTTGATATGGTCATAGGTACCTATACTAGTATATACAAATTTTGACTTGTCCAAAATCAAAAAGAACCAATGTCCCAACCTTTCTTTAACTGCTGAACACAGCCGTGAACTTGCCGCGACCCTCAGACTTATCGTTTTCATAACCCTAACCCTAAGTTGAGCCCTAAAACGTAATTGAAGCCATAGAACTTTTGAAATCATGTGATTACTCATTTAAAATTGTGGAAAAACTAAGTCAAGACTGTGATTACATAGTACAAATGCTAAAATATATTTGAGGCATTAAAAAAAAAATGTTTTCCCTGAAAAATATGTATATATTCCATATCTTGATATGGTCATAGGTACCTATACTAGTATATACAAAATTTTTGACTTGTCCAAAATCAAAAAGAACCAATGTCCCAACCTTTCTTTAACTGCTGAACACAGCCGTGAACTTGCCGCGACCCTCAGACTATCGTTTCATAACCCTAACCCTAAGTTGAGCCCTAAAACGTAATTGAAGCCATAGGAACTTTTGAAATCATGTGATTACTCATTTAAAATTGTGGAAAAACTAAGTCAAGACTGTGATTACATAGTACAAATGCTAAAAAAATATTTGAGGCATTAAAAAAAAATGTTTTCCCTGAAAAATATGTATATATTCCATATCTTGATATGGTCATAGGTACTATACTAGTATATACAAAATTTGACTTGCCAAAATCAAAAGAACCAATGTCCCAACCTTTCTTTAACTCGAACACAGCCGTGAACTTGCCGCGACCCTCAGACTTATCGTTTTCATAACCCTAACCCTAAGTTGAGCCCTAAAACGTAATTGAAGCCATAGGAACTTTTGAAATCATGTGATTACTCATTTAAAATTGTGGAAAAACTAAGTCAAGACTGTGTATTACATAGTACAAATGCTAAAAAATATATTTGAGGCATTAAAAAAAAAATGTTTTCCCTGAAAAAATATGTATATATTCCATATCTTGATATGGTCATAGGTACCTATACTAGTATATACAAAATTTTTGACTTGTCCAAAATCAAAAAAGAACCAATGTCCCAACCTTTCTTTAACCTGCTGAACACAGCCGTGAACTTGCCGCGACCCTCAGACTTATCGTTTTCATAACCCTAACCCTAAGTTGAGCCCTAAAAGTAATTGAAGCCATAGGAACTTTTGAAATCATGTGATTACTCATTTAAAATTGTGGAAAAACTAAGTCAAGACTGTGTATTACATAGTACAAATGCTAAAAAATATATTTGAGGCATTAAAAAAAAATGTTTTCCCTGAAAAAATATGTATATATTCCATATCTTGATATGGTCATAGGTACCTATACTAGTATATACAAAATTTTTGACTTGTCCAAAATCAAAAAAGAACCAATGTCCCAACCTTTCTTTAACCTGCTGAACACAGCCGTGAACTTGCCGCGACCCTCAGACTTATCGTTTTCATAACCCTAACCCTAAGTTGAGCCCTAAAACGTAATTGAAGCCATAGGAACTTTTGAAATCATGTGATTACTCATTTAAAATTGTGGAAAAACTAAGTCAAGACTGTGTATTACATAGTACAAATGCTAAAAAATATATTGAGGCATTAAAAAAAAATGTTTTCCCTGAAAAAATATGTATATATTCCATATCTTGATATGGTCATAGGTACCTATACTAGTATATACAAAATTTTTGACTTGTCCAAAATCAAAAAAGAACCAATGTCCCAACCTTTCTTTAACCTGCTGAACACAGCCGTGAACTTGCCGCGACCCTCAGACTTATCGTTTTCATAACCCTAACCCTAAGTTGAGCCCTAAAACGTAATTGAAGCCATAGGAACTTTTGAAATCATGTGATTACTCATTTAAAATTGTGGAAAAACTAAGTCAAGACTGTGTATTACATAGTACAAATGCTAAAAAATATATTTGAGGCATTAAAAAAAAATGTTTTCCCTGAAAAAATATGTATATATTCCATATCTTGATATGGTCATAGGTACCTATACTAGTATATACAAAATTTTTGACTTGTCCAAAATCAAAAAAGAACCAATGTCCCAACCTTTCTTTAACCTGCTGAACACAGCCGTGAACTTGCCGCGACCCTCAGACTTATCGTTTTCATAACCCTAACCCTAAGTTGAGCCCTAAAAACGTAATTGAAGCCATAGGAACTTTTGAAATCATGTGATTACTCATTTAAAATTGTGGAAAAACTAAGTCAAGACTGTGTATTACATAGTACAAATGCTAAAAAATATATTTGAGGCATTAAAAAAAAAATGTTTTCCCTGAAAAAATATGTATATATTCCATATCTTGATATGGTCATAGGTACCTATACTAGTATATACAAAATTTTTGACTTGTCCAAAATCAAAAAAGAACCAATGTCCCAACCTTTCTTTAACCTGCTGAACACAGCCGTGAACTTGCCGCGACCCTCAGACTTATCGTTTTCATAACCCTAACCCTAAGTTGAGCCCTAAAACGTAATTGAAGCCATAGGAACTTTTGAAATCATGTGATTACTCATTTAAAATTGTGGAAAAACTAAGTCAAGACTGTGTATTACATAGTACAAATGCTAAAAAATATATTTGAGGCATTAAAAAAAAAAGTTTTCCCTGAAAAAATATGTATATATTCCATATCTTGATATGGTCATAGGTACCTATACTAGTATATACAAAATTTTTGACTTGTCCAAAATCAAAAAAGAACCAATGTCCCAACCTTTCTTTAACCTGCTGAACACAGCCGTGAACTTGCCGCGACCCTCAGACTTATCGTTTTCATAACCCTAACCCTAAGTTGAGCCCTAAAAAGTAATTGAAGCCATAGGAACTTTTGAAATCATGTGATTACTCATTTAAAATTGTGGAAAAACTAAGTCAAGACTGTGTATTACATAGTACAAATGCTAAAAAATATATTTGAGGCATTAAAAAAAAAATGTTTTCCCTGAAAAAATATGTATATATTCCATATCTTGATATGGTCATAGGTACCTATACTAGTATATACAAAATTTTTGACTTGTCCAAAATCAAAAAAGAACCAATGTCCCAACCTTTCTTTAACCTGCTGAACACAGCCGTGAACTTGCCGCGACCCTCAGACTTATCGTTTTCATAACCCTAACCCTAAGTTGAGCCCTAAAACGTAATTGAAGCCATAGGAACTTTTGAAATCATGTGATTACTCATTTAAAATTGTGGAAAAACTAAGTCAAGACTGTGTATTACATATACAAATGCTAAAAAATATATTTGAGGCCTTAAAAAAAAATGTTTTCCCTGAAAAAATATGTATATATTCCATATCTTGATATGGTCATAGGTACCTATACTAGTATATACAAAATTTTTGACTTGTCCAAAATCAAAAAAGAACCAATGTCCCAACCTTTCTTTAACCTGCTGAACACAGCCGTGAACTTGCCGCGACCCTCAGACTTATCGTTTTCATAACCCTAACCCTAAGTTGAGCCCTAAAACGTAATTGAAGCCATAGGAACTTTTGAAATCATGTGATTACTCATTTAAAATTGTGGAAAAACTAAGTCAAGACTGTGTATTACATAGTACAAATGCTAAAAAATATATTTGAGGCATTAAAAAAAAAATGTTTTCCCTGAAAAAATATGTATATATTCCATATCTTGATATGGTCATAGGTACCTATACTAGTATATACAAATTTTTGACTTGTCCAAAATCAAAAAGAACCAATGTCCCAACCTTTCTTTAACCTGCTGAACACAGCCGTGAACTTGCCGCGACCCTCAGACTTATCGTTTTCATAACCCTAACCCTAAGTTGAGCCCTAAAACGTAATTGAAGCCATAGGAACTTTTGAAATCATGTGATTACTCATTTAAAATTGTGGAAAAACTAAGTCAAGACTGTGTATTACATAGTACAAATGCTAAAAAATATATTTGAGGCATTAAAAAAAAAATGTATATATTCCATATCTTGATATGGTCATAGGTACCTATACTAGTATATACAAAATTTTTGACTTGTCCAAAATCAAAAAGAACCAATGTCCCAACCTTTCTTTAACCTGCTGAACACAGCCGTGAACTTGCCGCGACCTCAGACTTATCGTTTTCATAACCCTAACCCTAAGTTGAGCCCTAAAACGTAATTGAAGCCATAGGAACTTTTGAAATCATGTGATTACTCATTTAAAATTGTGGAAAAACTAAGTCAAGACTGTGTATTACATAGTACAAATGCTAAAAAATATATTTGAGGCATTAAAAAAAAAATGTTTTCCCTGAAAAAATATGTATATATTCCATATCTTGATATGGTCATAGGTACCTATACTAGTATATACAAATTTTTGACTTGTCCAAAATCAAAAAAGAACCAATGTCCCAACCTTTCTTTAACCTGCTGAACACAGCCGTGAACTTGCCGCGACCTCAGACTTATCGTTTTCATAACCCTAACCCTAAGTTGAGCCCTAAACGTAATTGAAGCCATAGGAACTTTGAAATCATGTGATTACTCATTTAAAATTGTGGAAAAACTAAGTCAAGACTGTGATTACATAGTACAAATGCTAAAAAATATATTTGAGGCCTTAAAAAAAAAAAGTTTTCCCTGAAAAAATATGTATATATTCCATATCTTGATATGGTCATAGGTACCTATCCTAGTATATACAAAATTTTTGACTTGTCCAAAATCAAAAAAGAACCAATGTCCTAACCTTTCTTTAACCTGCTGAACACAGCAATGAACTTGCTGCGAGCCTCAGACTTATCGTTTTCATAACCCTAACCCTAAGTTGAGCCCTAAAACGTAATTGAAGCCATATAAACTTTTGAAATCATTTGATTACTCAATTAAAATTGTGGATAAACTAAGTCAAGACTGTGTATTACATAGTACAAATGCTAAAAAACATATTTGAGGCATTAAAAAAAAAATGTTTTCCCTGAAAAAATATGTATATATTCCATATCTTGATATGGTCAAGGTACCTATACTAGTATATACAAAATTTTTCATTTGTCCAAAATCAAAAAAGAACCAATGTCCCAACCTTTCTTTAACCTGCTGAACACAGCCGTAAACTTGCCGCGACCCTCAGACTTATCGTTTTCATAACCCTAACCCTAAGTTGAGCCCTAAAACGTAATTGAAGCCATTGGAAGTTTTGAAATCATGTGATTACTCATTTAAAATTGTGGAAAAACTAAGTCAAGACTGTGTATTACATAGTACAAATGCTAAAAAATATATTTGAGGCCTTAAAAAAAAAAATGTTTTCCCTAAAAAATATGTATATATTCCATATCTTGTTATGGTCATAGATACCTATACTAGTATATACAAAATTTTTGACTTGTCCAAAATCAAAAAAGAACCAATGTCCTAACCTTTCTTTAACCGGATGAACACAGCCGTAAACTTGCCGCGACCCTCAGACTTATTGTTTTCATAACCCTAACCCTAAGTTGAGCCCTAAAACGTAATTGAAGCCATAGGAACTTTTGAAATCATGTGATTACTCATTTAAAATTGTGGAAAAACTAAGTCAAGACTGTGAATTCCATAGTACAAATGCAAAAAAATATATTTGAGGCCTTAAAAAAAAAAAGTTTTCCCTAAAAAAATATGTATATATTCCATATCTTGATATGGTCATAGGTACCTATACTAGTATATACAAAATTTTTGACTTGTCCAAAATCAAAAAAGAACCAATGCCCCAACCTTTCTTTAACCTGCTGAACACAGCCGTAAACTTGCCGCGACCCTCAGACTTATCGTTTTCATAACCCTAACCCTAAGTTGAGCCCTAAAACGTAATTGAAGCCATAGGAACTTTTGAAAACATGTGATTACTCTTTTAAAATTGTGGAAAAACTAAGTCAAGACTTTGAATTCCATAGTACAAATGCTAAAAAATATATCTGAGGCCTTAATGGACTGCTTTGTCAGACACCTAATATAGAAGAGATGAAGGAAAACATTATGGCAATAAAAAAAAAAACTCGAAGCATTAAAGAAATTCATTAATTACCAATTCATTAACTAAATAATTATCTGTGTATTTGCTAAGGACAAGTTCAATTAAAAACTGATAAAACATCAAATCATTACCCACTGCATCATACACGTGTTTATAGCCTCAGCTAATCTTTAATTCCAGACCCTTATTGGACATTGATAGTTTATCTAAAAACAGGAATATTGCCATATTACTTAAGGAAATAATGCTTTACTAAACTATGAACAAAATTACCAGTATTAGAGTTATATGAGCAAAAATATAGTTTTTGTAGAGTTTTTTTGGGGAAGTTTTGAGAAAACCAGTGAATGAATTTTACTCAAACATCACCTTCTTTGTCATGTTTGAGGGATTCCCAGACCTTTACCCCATTCGACCCCCAAATCGCAGAAAAACCGTGCAAAATGCCCTTAAGCTTCGAGCCAAATCTGACTGTTGCCACGCTTATGTATTATTAATTGGCAGAACAACAGCAAAATCTGTCTTTAACGGTACACAAAGGGGGGGGGGGGGGGGGACGGAGGCGTATCTGTCCCAAAGGACCCTGTATGGTTCTGTACATTATACTCAGTATTCATTAATCATCTGAACTGTGTTCTGCCTTTTCTCCTCCTCCTCCAGGTGTAGTTCTAAACATCATTCTCTCCTTATGCAAGCTCCTGAGTGCAGCCGACCGATGTCCCCTGACAAGCTAATGAATGCTCATCACCAGGACCCTTACTTCGTATTATTAAGGACCTGACAGGGGTGGAATCCATCAAGTGTCTTCCGGAAAAAATAACACACCAACACACGCACACACACACACACACAAACACACACACGCAAATGCATGCACACACACCTTTCAGATTCCAGACGCATGCTGGACTGCTCTGGCTAAGAATTAATGCACACTACTTCATTAAACCCAGATTCATGTTATCATTCAAAAATGATAAAATTCTTCACTCCGAAGTACTCACAAACACAGGACTGTTACTCATTCACCAATAAGTGTCTGACTGGTCTTCCTGATGCTCTTTTATCAAAGCTCCAGTATTGTGCATCTGCATACATTTACTGTAGGGGCGTCGGCTTATGAATATATAACTATTATACATAATTCATTCAGAACACAAAAAAACTGTGTGAGGAAAGGACTTAGTTGAGAAGTTGCGCTGCCATTTATCCTGCAAAAAAATGTCTGGGAGAAAAACGTGTGCTAAAGCAGGGCACTATTTAACAATGCTCTCAGTCTCTACATGATGTAGTCATGACGTCAAACACGAGTGGAAGCGTGTTTGCAATGGTTATATTTTCACCGTATTTTCAAGTGTTCTTCTGAGTATAATCGAGATCCAATTCAGTCACATTTTCCGAAGATAGAACTATTTTCCGAAGATAGAACTCACAGGGAGAAAGTTGATGGTGGATTGTTTTACTAGATTACAGTGTCAACAGGGAGTAGCGAATGGGATATAACTCTATTCTGTGAGAGAGGTGCTTATTAAAAACCTTTTACAGACTCTCAAAGAGCAGGCAATTAGTTGTGCAGGGTACCATGGCTTTTAATTAGACTTTTCCTTTAAAAAAAAAAGTACACATGAGTAATGCTGTTCTGAGATAACCTTCCAGACAAACAACCTGCTTTAAAAATACAAGTGCTGTAAGCCCATGTTATTGTCATATTGTCTGTTTAATTAGCTAAATCCATTTATACTTTGAATTCACATTTAGAGTGGCTATGGTTAAGGTCATACAATCTAATAATAAAAAATAAAAAATAATCAGAAGTTCATTTTAGGATGGAACGTGAATGCTATTTGATCCCTTCATTATTATAAAATAAAGGAAACAGCTTTCAACAGAAGGCTCATTATATTACAAATAATTACAAGTTGTTAGATGTTCCTTTGGTTACATGCTGTAAATTATTTCAATTTACTATGTGCCACCCAAGCACACACTGTAGCTCTCATGTCAACTTTCAGGGGAACAACAAACAAGAAATTTGAATTGGGAGTTTTTTGGGGGAACACTAACAGTACCAAGTAATTCACCATAATAATATTTGGGGGATGGGGGGTGACAATTTAATGTTTTCCTAAATTTGGTCCCGCTGTCCCCTACAAGGAATGTCCATGTAGTCACAGTAACATATTACCAGTACATATAGCAGCTATCAAGCTATTAAAGGCATATGTACAGTATTCAACCTAGGTGACATCATACGCTCGAGCTAAGTGAACTGACGATTTAGCTACCTTACAAGTAATGTGGCAGTTAAACACCAACTTGCTTGTGTGATAGTGGAGCTGTCATGGGTGACACAAAGAACCGGGCAGATCTCTGTTGTTAACACTTCTGGCTTTTTCAGAGAATGACAAAACAGAGATACTGTAAGATAGCTGGGATATCAACTTCCTGGTAGAAAACAGAGAGGAGTTCCACCAATCGGCACAGGCTCTGACCAGGCTAATGTGACATCATACAGCCGGTTTCAAGCTCCACCTCTAATTGCCATTAGCATTGTTTTCCACCATTAAGCTGATGGCCTAGGGATTTCTTATCCCAGTTTTGCAATCCCTTGTGGTATTACGCTTTCAGACCTGTCTGGCTGGTTTTCTGTATGATGAACAATGAAGGACAGCTGTGTCAGGTACTCAGGTGGGTCTCTCCCGCGCTGTTAGAGGCTAAGGCTAGCAGGAGCACCTCATTAGACACCTGTGAGGCCTCGCCCGGTACTCCCAAAGGAAGCCGCGCACTGTACACTGCGCTATGGGAAAGCAGTCGACTAAACCGTGCGCTACTCCATTAGCGGGGAGCCAAAAAAAAAAAAAAACCCACTCCATATCCGAGTGCGTTTCTGGGTAATGCATTCATGGCTGCCTTCTCTCCATGGTGAGCGACGGCCCCACCCATGTCCAGACCGTACCGTCAAGCGACTCCCAAAGACTTCATAAAACAAATGATGCATCCATCACGATCCCAGCAGCCCTCTATCACTGCCCCTGGGCAATAATTTAGCATTATAGCTAATTTGTTTTGCTATCTGTCAAGCTAAAAAAAAAAACAAAAAAAAAAAAAACATATTCTATGACGAACTGGGGACACGGCAGCAGTAGCATTAGCGGCCCGGCGAGCTAAACGTGTCGCGTCGGAGATAGATGTCCTTGCGGCTTCAGTGGTTTCTCGTGGTGAAAGGCTCCTCTCACCGGGAGCAGAAGCTCGGCCCTGCGGCTGAGACGTCGCCGGGTCTCATCTAGCTCGCCCAGTCGGCTATGACCGCGGAATTCCACCGCGGCGGGATTTAATTAGATCCATCCCGTCAGGGCTGCCGTGGCGTTCGCTTGACGAGGACCGCTCTCGGGTCCAAGCAGCGATCCCGATGAGATGTGCCAAAGGCTATTAGGGGTTATCTGTCCTCCGATCGGCTCGGGCCTTCCCCCCTAATGTGACTTGCGAGGGTGATGGGGAGGGGGGGTTAGAGTCAGCAGCTCGTTTGGCTCTGGTGCTTCTCAAAGCGCAGACTGGACAGCGCTAATTCAACAGAACGGGCGATTTCAAATTAGGGAGAACATTTTCTGGAATGACCGAAGAAGGCACAGGAGCACTGGAGATTTTTTTTTTTTTGGGGTCTGGGGGGTTGGTGGTTCAGTCAGGGATAACTTAAATTGGAAGGACATTGACATTGATTGTGAGAAGCCTGATATGATCGCATGGCGCTATCTGTGATATTGAACGGTTTCTGGGGGAACAAAGAGGCAGTTAATGGTGTTTATCAGTGTCTATTCAGAACAAAATCATGTGTTCTTCAAATGAGAAAAATCATTCTGGTCTTGAAAATCCCTGAGTTTTCTTCTTCGTATTCAGCTTTTTTTTTTTTTTTAAGCTTCCATTTAGACAGGCCAAATGAGGGCAGAATTAAGCACATTAAGACGTGACTGCTAGTGCTCAGATGCAAGGAGTTGACTAGAACAGTCCAGGTCTCATTTGAAAAAGAGAGGACAAAAAAATAAAAAAATTGCTTGAGCATTAAAACCCTGTTCAAACCACAATATGGCACAATATGGTGCACAGTATATACAGTATATATATATATATATATATTACCTATATATATATACAGGTAATATGTAGTCACACTGATATTCAAGATTTTTTAAGGCATTTTATGGCTAGCACTGCTGTTGCAGACATGTCACCATCCCGGCACATTAAAGCTGAGTGACCCTATTTTCAAGACAAAACTGAACTTCCAATGTATTGCGCATCGCCTTCAGATACTTACTGGAGCTATTGTTATTGGGGTTTGTCTGCGTCTCGTTTTTTGTGAAGTTTGCCATGAATCCCGAAGTGGATATGTTTCTGGAGTTCGTAGAGTTAATGTTTGGCTCTTTGCCGCACAGCAGTAAGTTTATGCTGCCAATCATATCTGATCTGAAATCCAGCGAATTGGCTGCATTAAGCAGCATCGAATTCTGCAGCTTGGAAATCTGTAGAAAGAACCAGAAAAAGGAAATTTTAGTGTCACTTTAGTTGCTTGTAAAGATTATTTTTAGTAGCCATTAGGGGACCAAATTAAAATTACTTTTAGTTTTTTTAACATATCAAATAATAGCATATAACATAAAATATTACTAAATATTTGTCATAGAGTTAGTTATGTTACATTGCTTATTGCTTATTTATTTACTTTATTTTGTGTCAAAGCAATTACGCCTTTCGTTCCAAATTACATTCACTATAATTTATGATCACTGTTCTCAGAAACAGGCTCTGTGAATCAATCTATGCCATTCCATTGGTGAGAAATGTATCAATTACTACATAATTCACTTGCTAAAAACAAATCTAACAAACATACATAACATATGTTTGAATATTTCCCATTTTTTTACTATTAAATAGTTTATTAATTCTGACATTTATATATATTTTTTATAGTGGTTACAGTTATGTTGGTTGTATGGACATATATACTGAAACATATTGCGGCTCCTTCTTCATATATTTTTAACTGTTGCATTTCAAATATCGGAGAAGAGTCACACAAACCTCCTGAAGCACTGGCAACACATCTGCAGTTGTTTTTCTAACCAATCCAAAGGTTTCAGCTGGATTCAAATTCGTAGCTTGGGCAAACTGGATGAAAGAAAAGTTTGTTAATTTGGTCTACATTCTTATACTGCACCCAGCGTAGCATAGAGTCCAAAAAGTATTGTGCAAAATATCAAATTCTCAGGAATAGCAGAGACAGCCTAATTTTTTCATTTACTCAGAAACATAGCAAATTTATCATTTGGGGTTCAACGTTAGCAGCTGAGTTATGAAGTTGAGTCGTGTTGCAATGGAAAACAAATAAATTGTCTCTTCCCAAAATGTACTAGACCCTGAAGCACACGACATAGAATGGAATGTGTTAACTTTTGTTTGTATTTGCTTTAATACTGGGGGCGACGTAGCTCAGGAGGTAAGAGCGGTTGTCTGGCAGTCGGGGGGTTGCCGGTTTGATCGCCTGCCCTGGGCGTGTCGAAGTGTCTCTGAGCAAGACACCTAACCCCTAAATTGCTCCTTTCACCGTTGGTGTGTGAATGGGTGAATGAGAGGCATCAATTGTAAAGCGCTTTGGATAAAAGCGCTATATAAATGCAGTCCATAAAACTATTTAATTTACTTTCCTCAACTACACCTCAACCTTGCCCACATAATCACGCTCAAGCTTCACGGATGTACTGAAGACTCTGCCGACAATGATACGGCCAACAGCACAGCGCACATTATTTTAAAATAATGCAGGAGTTCCTCCTGCGTAAAAAGGAAACGACCCTTTATAAACCCTGAGAGGCAACTTTGGCAAAAAGCAGACTCCTTTTAAGTCTTGAGAGCATTAATATTAGTCTAGCCTTACACAAGGCACTGACACATACAGAGCATGAAAGGATGCCATGAATAAACAAAAAAAAGGTCCTGTCACCTAGTCTGAAGGGAGGAAGGAAGAAGATACTTTGAAAAGTTCACCTCTTCACTTCTCTATGCCATTATTCTTCTTTTCTTTCATAATAATGTGAGTAAGAAATGAAGCCGTGTGCTTTTATCCCCTTTTCCCATTTCTGTGGCAGACAATTTATGTAAATTTGCCAGTAATGAAAAAATGCTCGAAATATCCACTTTGTAGTTATAACACAAATGAATATGATATGATATCATAAGTAACTCACACACGCACGCACGCACGCACGCAACACATACACACACGCACACACGCACACACACACATACACAGTTTTAAGCAGCAGTACTAGACTGTATCAGTACAATGGCAGTGTTATAACAGCTCTGTAGGGTAAGTCATTTGTATGGACGTGTTGTTATGTTAACTACTCACAGTTGAGGCTAGCTTTTGTGAATCCACGTTTTGTCGGAAAACGTTCCCGGTTTCTGTAATCTCTTTCGGTGTGAGGGAGCAGCTGATTTTCTCAAAGGTCTCTTGGTCAGCTGTTGAGTTAAACTCCAGCACTGTCCCATTGCAAAGGATGTCCTTCAGGTTATCATCCATTGAAAGACCCATTACCTTCACACACAAAAAAAAAACAGTTCAAATGAAAAGTGTTAGAGATGACAGAGGACACTGTTCCTTACAGTGTTGTGATTGGGAGTAAGTGTTTTAAATGTTGGATTACAAATGAGTGTTATTTTCTCAACAAGTAATACCAGAAACCCTATCAATCAATCATAAATTTACCCATGGGGATGCAAACACAACTCACATGTGTTTAATATTAATTAATTATGTTATTTATCATTATTGTTATTGTTATTATTATCATCATTATTTGGGTAATGCAATAACTTTCTACATTGAAGATGTAATGAATGTAATGAATGCCTAAAATTGAATTATCTTCATTTTTTGGGTAATACGAGACTATTTTTTGAAGGATATGGGCCAAATTTAAAGGGACAAATGTTACATAACACATGGACAGTCTGAACAGAGTCACACAGTGACTGTAATGTAAAACCCCCTTTTTTTTTTTACATAGCTGGCAAACAGGATTTGCGATTTTGGAAATTGATATCATACAGATATCAAACAGATGTCATACTGCATTATGCACTGCTGTTATGTCCATTTTTTTCACATGATGGTGAAACTACGTTTTTTTAATGAGATCCTGACCCAAGGTGTGTGTATCATCAAAAAGCACTTATGGGCTTTTCACACACATACAATGATGAAAATATATGCAAGATCAAAACACAGCTCTCGTTCAACTCTGCTTGATTCATGATCGTGTGGAATGCATACTGTCCTGGTGTCCTTCATGAATAAACATGATTATGCAGGGCTAGGCAGAGACCGCATGTAGAACACATGATATTGCTTTGCGTTATATTTGTATTGGAATTATGGATAAAAGGTTGACTCACCTTACTGGGCCTTATTTGTGCTGACATTATGCTTTCCGCGTCTGATGCTGAAATTGAAAGATTCTCCTTCAAATATCTGGTGAAAGTCTCATTGTCTTTCAAAACCCTTCTCAGAGGGACAGGACGGCCTTGAATAAAGAATGAAAAGAATAAAGAACAAATGAATGAAAGAATGAATTGCCCTGAGACAACAGGTCTTTGGAGTAATTTGTTTGAAATATGCCCTATCCAGATTCTACAAAATCTTTAAAAAAATAATTGTAGATATTGAATTGTAGATGAGTGCATAACCAGATGCCAAAGCAAGCAACTCAATCATATTTATGCTTGGATAATACATACACAACAAAGGTTTCGCTGGCTAACATTTCCTGGGATTATCAATATATCCATTTTTATCCAAATAAAATTAAATGCTATACTGGAAAGCCCATTTTGCAGTTCATGTGTGATTGAGATGTATCTTCAACTTTGTCAAGTCATTTATTGATATGACTTATGTCAAATATCCTTTCACTTAATATAGCATTAAGTAATAGGATATTTTTGAAGGTTGTCCAAAAAAATCACGAAGGAAACAAGTGTATGTACAGGTTCGGCAATTTAAAACAACCTGCTGAAACAACAAATGAATAACTGCTGTCATCATATTATTTATTATCCTTATGAATATCCTTTGCATAAAGACCTTTATGAGGTAGTATTTCTCATTAATTATTCTTTAGCTCTGATACTTTGAAGGATTTAATTTTGCAAACTACAAGCACAATGACCTCAGAATGCAAATTCTCAGGAAGTGCTGTCAGCTTTCACAATGGTGGGATTCCATTGCCTATTTGTAAATTAGGTTGCTTATGAAAAGCTGAATATCATCATACTAAATGAGCTTACTGCAGAACAACAAACTGTGAAGATAAACAATCTGCCACTCCGTAATGCAAATGACACCATAAATAATCAGGTGCTTTGGTTTTCAGAGTATCACAATGAAATGACAGACATTCACCATGTACTCAACCTCACAGTGTTGAAGCTGAAGGAGATGTCATTGTCTGGTAAGCAATAGGCCGTTTTATACATTGAATATTTGGCCAATATACCATACGTTTATAAGCCAAACAATCATCATTCAGTGAGGGATAATTGCATTAATGTGTGTTTGTGTATGAGAGAGAGAGAGAGAGAGAGAGATGTATACCATTTCCTGGGTTGGTATTCTGCAAAAGCAAAGTCAATTGGTTGATATCATTGGAAAGCTGCCGAAATTTGGAAAGGACGGTCTTGTTTGATATCGTTGACTGCAGTTCAATCAGCATTCCAGCAAGTCTAAATGTAAAAACAGGACAAACAGAGGAACCATAATCAGAGTGCGATACAACAGGGAAACAAACAGGTGACAGTATGATCGAGAATATCACGCACAGTTACATTAGATACATCAAGAAATGGCAGAAGTTTCTGTAAAGCTTAGTACTGTAATTATCTGAATTATCTATGAACTGCAAATAAGCAACAATTTCTGTATTAAATGGCAGGGGAAAAAAGTTAGGTTCGGTTTTTCAAAGAAAGGTCATGAGCAGGGATATAGCCGGACGGTATCTGCCAATCACTTTTAGGTTTGTTCTATTTGTTGTTACCAACATACACTGTGATTGGTGGAGAGCTGCTGTCTAGTTTTTCAGAAAACAATGATTATGCCTAATGTCCAATTTTATTATCTCAAATCAAGAACCAAATGGAGTTGGACCATAGAGGCTGACTGACAGGCTCTCGGCACTTGCTTCATTAAGAGGATTTGGTTTAATATTACTAGCTTAGGTCTCTACTGGAAAACCTTCCCAGAGAGTAAGAAACTCCAGGCCGGGTTTATGCCGATTCTGGCCCAGCAGTGCTGATTGCAGGCTGGAGTCAGCCTAGATAGAGTTCCTAACTATCTGGGTTGAGTTAGGGAGAGGTAAGTAGTTGCAACAATATGCACAAGAAGAGTGAAATGTTAATATAATACAATCTTCAAATGTATAAAAAGGAGAGGAAAACGGATGGTGACTATTTCTAAAAGGATATGTGGGAAATTGATGTTTTTAGTGCTCTTACATGGATGAATTGAAATTGTTGACTTGTCCTGGTGTCTCTCCTGGAGTTGGATAGTTTACACAAGGGTTGTCAATATTGCACATCATGCTTTGTAACCATGGCAATACACCAGCTGATGGCATGGCCTTATTAGGATAATGACCTGTGGGAAAAATAAAATAAAAATAAATAAAATAGTAATAAAAATAATGAGCTCAAGAATTATTTGGCTCATTTCAGCTACTAAATGTGCTGTATATTTACTATTCTGATAACACTTTCCAGAATATAAACTGTGTCAGCATGGTAGATTTACACTGAAACTCTCGCTACCACAAAGCTAACTTCTGTAGAGAACAGATCTTGAGTATACACTTATCTGAAGACAAAGCAGAACAGCTCTGGTAAAACATAGAGGCATTTGAGAAAACTGAAGCTTTAGAAAATTGTCCTTACATTGTCCCTTGTAAAAAGGTTGATTTGTTGAACGAACCCAGACCAGAATGAAGAACAGGAAAAGAGGCCATATCAACTCAATAACCAGTCGGACCTGCAAAATAAATACAGCTGTCTTTAATGATAGCGGGGGGAACAAAACAGAATTATGTCATCATCACATCAAGCAGATGCTTTTAACCAGAGTGACACTGCTCACATTTCACATACAATCTATTCATAGGATTGCACATATACTGAAGCAATTGAGGTTAAGTATTTCGCTCAAGGATACAATTGGGAACGAAACCCACGACCATTGTGATAGAAATTGAGTTCCCTAACCATTATAGTACACGGAGATACAGAAAGAGCACATATTATCCCCGCTAGTTAATGTGCAGTCTGTCATGAGTCACCGCTGCCCATGGTGCGTCCAATTACTGCCACAGTCGACAGAGGAAAAATGTAAAAAAAAAAAAAAAAGATTAAATGTTCAGGAGCTCATTTTTTAGACTATAAACTTGTCATTGTAATACCTGGATTGAGGCCAAAAAGATTAGGTTCACTGTTCCACTTGAATAAAATAATAATTTCATATAGATTTTTAGTAAGTGCTTGAGAAGAATGCATGCTTACCACGGCCGGACTCAGGCTGCAAAATAAGTAAAGATTTGACAACCAGCTGTCTTGCAGCAAGTAGGGCGTGTTATTTGACATGCGAAGGAAGTCAGGTGCAAACCTAGCATATGCTCTTCGCTTGTAGCCCCAGAACATGCGGAAGTAAAGCGTATAAAGATTTTTTTTTTTTTTTTTTGGCCAGAATAAAAGTTTTTATTCACAGAACTTTATGTGTACACATATGGTCACTTCGTAATTAATGGTCACTTTGTGCATTAATCAGATACCTTAAAACAAAGAGCCACAATATAATTGCTAGTTTTTTTTTCCCCCCTCTGAAATTATTTTTTCTTTATAGGCCAATACGATAAGCAAACACAAAAACAAAGAAATAAATAAATGTTTTGTTGACCGCTGCTTGAACAGAAGTAGATGAAGTGCCTCTCAAATGCCAGGTTTGAAAGACGGTGGTGTCCCTGGCTGATCTCGCCCGTATCACTGGAGATGGTCAATCTAAGATGGAGGATGAAAGCCTCGGGGCCGTCCCTCTGCGTGACCTTGAGCAGGGCGACGGCCGGTTTATTAAAGCTGGCCGCCTCCCCGCCCGCCTCTTCTCGGTCGCCCCGGGGCCATCGTAGCCCGCCGCTCGGGTCACCGAGTCACTTTCATTTAGCCGAAAATCGGGCCGGCTCGGGCGCTGGAGCGACGCTCCTCTCCCTTTAATGGGGTCCCTTCACTGCTCGGGTCCCTAACTGTATCGAAAGTCCCCGACGTTTATTTGAAATTACCCCAGGGAGCGACTGGATGCAAGACGTAGGGGAGACGCCGCGCTTCAGATAGGCCTCTGTGCTCTTTTTAAATAGAGCTGATTTGGGGAAGTGTTCTCCTGCTCATTTTGTTTTCACCCTTCAGTGAATGCCATTCTGTGTCTCTGTTCCACTCAGGAAAAACAACAGGTTCTGCTTGCCTTGGTAAATGAGAGGTTTTCTTTCTTTCTCTCTCCCTCTGTCTCTCTCTCTCTCTCTCTCTCTCTCTCTCACACACACACAGTTTTTCCCTCTCTCTCTCTATTGCATACTCACATAATCTCTCTCTTGCTCTCTCTCTCTCTCTCTCTCACACACACACATAAAGCTCTTCCCTCTCTCTCACTCTCACACACACAATCTCTCTTTCTCTCTCTCACACACACACATACATACAGCTCTTCCCTCTCTCTCTCTCACACATCTTGCACATATTTTGGTCAGTCTGGCTACCATCTTCACTGCTGCTAGGACAATGTAGCTTCCGCTACCTGTCATCCTGTCTCTCTCCCTCATCCAAGGCTGAAGTCAGAATCGGGAAACCTGACAGCGGTGCCTTAACAACCAGCCATAACAGCAATCTACCTAGCAACACATTCCTAGCAACCCATATTACCCCCTTTTTCCCTAGCAGACTTGCAGATGGACTGCAATAACATGTTTGTGCATAATGCTATGCACATACGTAACTCCACACCTGTTTAATTCCCCCACCGCAGTTTGTATATCAGTTATGGGTTCAATTCCATATGCCAAAATGTATTCATATCTATATACAGTCAGTATATATTGCTTGCACTGTAAGGAATATGATAGTGAATCAATTCAAACAGAAAGCCTGCAGAGACCATGAAATGAAATATATACCAAGTTTTGTAATATCGCGGTAATGCATTTTATTTCAATTTTAATTCCAAGTTTTAGATTTCCATAAGGAATCTCAAAGAATTTTGAAGAAATAAGATATTCTATTTAGTGCTTAGATTCCACGGACAGTATGTCATGTTCTTCAACATACCACATTCTGTAGACTTTAGAAGAACTAACAATACATGACCTAAAAAAAAATGTCTTTTAAAAATATGTTATTTTGCTTAATTTTTCTGCAGCAAAAGAAAGTAATTAACGCTCCTGTAAACACAGGTTATCATCCGAACGGTTTTAAATATTATATTTAAATATATTTAGAAAAACTCCGGGGGGAAAGTTCATATAATTTCAACAGTTCAACAGTTCAGTTTGTGGAAAAACAAATGTAGACATATTTCCGTTGGCAATACTCCATAGGACATCTCTAGGATATCTTCTCCTCCTTTCTTGCAACAGCTTGCGGTGGTTAACCCGTTCCAAAATACAACTCAAAAGATGTATAAGTAGTTTTTTTCCATAGAATTTCTATTCAAATAAATAAATAAATAGAAAAAGTTTCGTGAACACTTCTCTCTCAGGTCAGTTCCTTGGCTTTTCTTCAATTGAGAGGCTCACTGAGGAACGCGGTTGATCTCGAAGGCGCCCAGTGGGAGACTGTTCTGAACCAATCTCCAGCAGAGGTCTGTAGACCTCCTGTAGTCACGCCAAGGCTGGGATTCAATCAAAAATCTTGGCTCACCCAGGATGAATGAGAAGGGATAAATTGGTACTGCGGATGCAAACGATGTTTATTTCCTTTTTTTAATTTTTTTTTTTTTACAAATGATTTATTTTTAAATCACAGGGCACCGTCACCTTATTTCCACATTAATTATTCCAGTCTGTCACCCTGCGTCTGGTGACATCACACACAATGAAAGCAACCTAGATCATTAGCTGGTGCAATATGCCAGTGCGTGAGAGGTGATTATTAATAATGAGAGCTAGGTGAAGAGGTAACGAGTGAAACCATGGGAATTGTGTTCTGATATGTGCTAATGAAAACACTAATGAACCTGGGGTTATATGCAAATTGGACGATGACCACATATCCAGATTTCATCATACAAGGCAAAAGGATTTTTTAATTTATATATATATTTTTTTTTCTGCAGAAAGGCTGAGATTTGAAATAGTCAGTTATATACTTTTACTGTATTAGACGCCGTTGGCAATACACTGACTGTGCGTCCGAGGCTTCCACAGTTTGTTTACGGATTCGGGCCATATTGACCTGTGTGAAATAAGAGTCCTGCCAGATGCACAGGTCATCCGCTCAGACTATAGTCATCTGTTCTATACAGAGTTTTCTGTTCTTCCTGTGCGCTCACGTTACAGATGGCCTAGATTGAAGTGTAATCGATACAGGCACTCATTTACTCCAACTGCAATCAAATTAATTAACAGATCTTGGAGACCTTTGAGTAACTTGTACACTTTTTTTTTGAAAAAAACTCTCTGCAGAGATTATTCTTTATCTGTGTATTTCTGCTGCCTGTATGTTCTGTATTGTTGTTTTCTGCCGATTCTACCATGGGGATTGTCATTAAAGAACTGAACTGAACTGAATACTGCTGTTACCATAAATCACATGGCCATTCGCCTGGTTACGAGCCACCCTCCCTTAAATGTGTAAGGAGACGGTTCATCCGGCGATGAATCCCAACCCCTGAGTACTTAATTCCAACAGGGGTCTGGATTTGTGGAGCAGATGTGATGTGTGTAGCTATTGGAACAGGGGGTGGAGACAGTTTGGACAGCGGCCTTGTCTTCCGAATAGGATTTCTCCTGTATCCTTAAGCCTGCCCGGGTTTCGTTCATGTTTAAATCCAGCCATGTAAGAAAACATTTGAAAGTAATAAATCTTTGGAAATTGAAGGTGACATTCCCTCGCAAACACATGTCAAGGAGAAAGGACTCTTCCAAGGCAGTGGAATTAAAGCTGCTTCAC
The DNA here is from genome assembly GCF_018555375.3 of Anguilla rostrata. NCBI lineage: Eukaryota > Metazoa > Chordata > Actinopteri > Anguilliformes > Anguillidae > Anguilla > Anguilla rostrata. The sequence goes on along the minus strand of NC_057939.1, from coordinate 50,875,185 downwards.
TGGTGTTAACCTGCTCCAGGTCAGCTGACCTTTCTGTCTCCTTCGCAAACAACATAGAACCCCCCCCCCCCTTCCAAACTCCGCCTAGAACACAGCCTCAGAATATATTTATTCTGTAACCTTTATTGCCAACATTACAGATCGCTCCTGATTTCGGGAGTTTGAGAGAGATAGAGAGGGAGGGAGGGTGTACCTTTTGTCTCTTTCTTAGAAGGAAGTTCTTCCACAGGAGAAGCCGAAGCTGTCCCAGGAAATCCATTACAATTTACCTTGTGATGTTCCGCCAGTACATAAATCCTAGAGGAAATACATGCATGTTATTATTATTATTATTATTATTATTATTATTATTATTGGAGCAAACTATCAGTAAAAAGTAATCACTGACAACTCATTCTTTCTTTCTACTTGGTAGGAAATGCGGCTCATATATTCACATATATTTCACATTCACAAGCAGACTTTCACAATATTTCACAAGTTTAATTCAGTTCACATAAACACATCAAACTCTGTGGCGCAGTAAAACATTAAAGTCTTTTATTCTGTTGTATAAACAAAGTATGCTGTTATTAGCTCGTCACAGTTGCACATTTTACCACATCGCATATCATTTTTAATACTTATGTCAATAAGTCTGTACGTACTGGATATGCAATAAAATGGGCTTAATTACATTTTTTTTTTTGACATTGAGTAAATACATTACTGTTTCTTCAGGTAAACCCATATACATCTGTCCTAGTTCTCAATGCTTTGATTCTTTCTTTTTATTATTTAGCACAGTGACATTAAAGTTTTATGGCTTAAACTGAAAAAGATGCGACCGCTTTCCCAGGTCATTTAAAATAGCCAGAGCCAAAAAATACCGAAGACTTTGTTGGCGTGAGTCATGGGGGAAGTGTCTTCACCAGTACTAGATCAGTCCTGAGCAGATTTTCCCTAACATCCGAACAAGAGTACACAAGGATAATTACTGGATTACGCCTTTATATCATATGCTGTAAGTGCTTGAGTAAGTGTACTTTATGGATGTCCTACAGTATTCAAGTAGTATTATTTTCTATTTAAATTTTTTTTAATTTTTTTTTTTTTTTAAGTTTTTTTTTTTGGGGGGGGGGGAGATGAGATTGGAAAAGATTAAATAATGTTAAGTAGGTGTGAACAAACAGTAACTGTGCTGCCAAGTATTTGTTTCCTCTAACTGAACCCACGGTGTATAACAGGATATGCCTGGGTTCATCCACCAATCCCCACGGCCCTTCTCCGCAGCACTGCATGAGTATAAGAAAACCCCCAATGGCAAATAATAATGAGTCCTCGCTGATATAAGTGCCCATAATGCATCTGTCACCGGGGAACGGCTTGCATAAGTTGTTACTATACAGCATCATCAAAGACACAGAGCTGGCACCTGGTTGAGACGTGTCAGTATAGGTATCATGGCAATAACAATGTTGTATCCATTCAGGCTAACAAAACACTTGCCTTCACCTCAGGTGCCACAGAAATGTTATAAGCAGCTGACTAAGCTTGCAGCAAATTGTCTTGTATTATATTCAATATAGCTAGGTCAATTTAGTACATTTACACATTGACACAAATAAAACACCACCTTCCAGAATGGCGTACTATTTTAACCGATGGGAATTTACTACAGTGTTTAGTATTGAAAGTACGAAAGTTGAATTTCACAGTTACCCACTAGCAGTTTGGTCAAGACACCGGGGATCATCTCACTCATTGTACCACGGACCATAGGATCTGGGCTTCAATACCACAGTGTCCCCATCATTTGATTGGTTACTTCACCCCTACTTGGCCATCCCACAAAACTCATTTGAACTCCTCCATGTACTCACATGCTAAGCCACTGGGAACCAACCCTCTTCCTGGAGATCAACCGTCCTCTAGGTTATAATTTCAACCCTAATTAGCCACACCTGACTACTAATTATCAGCACAAGGTCTCTAGCTGTTTAATGAGGTGTGCTTTGTTAGTGAAAACCTACAGGATGGTAGATCCCCAGAAACAGGGTTTGGGTACTACTGTGCTAAGCACAACCCTACTTATCACCCAGTATTCAACATCTATTGAAATACAGTATATACCTCTGACCTGAACTTGCAAATTCAGGTTTGGAAAGCAGTTGTTCATTTCTCATAAAAGAAATCCTCAAATACTGTGCTGCTTGTCAACATTTTAAGAGGTGTTACAATGTGACCACTTTCTCAAACATAAAAGAAAAGTAAATACCAAGGTATGGAGGACTGGGCACCAACTTACTTTACATACTAATGAAGCATCGTATCCACACATATGCTCATGCTTCTCAAGAGAAGCTTTCATGTGCAGCTCTTTGAAGCACTGCTTAGTTAAAACAAATCGCATACAAGCCTGCTTTTGAAAACATCACTTACATGGATCAAAAGAGCATGTAAATAATCAAAGTGCACCCTGGGAAACGTTGGATGGCATGTTGGAGGACCCAGGTGGACTCTACGGAACTACAGAAACACAGCTCTCTCAAGACCCTCCTTTGTGCCTAATTTCTCCTTTTGGCCACTCATACAGTTCTGCAAAATTTTGTATTATAACAATAAAAAGTGTTGTCATGTTTCTTTGAACCCATAGCACATATATATATATTCCCAAATTTCATTGACGATTGTGCACTTGTAACAATTTGCATGACGGTATTCGATGCCAATATTATTACATTTTTGTACAATGATGTGTTGCAGAGAAAGTTGGGGGCAAAAGCTGGCTTGATGACCTAGATGCTTTGCTTCAGCATTCCCATTAACAATTAATACAACCACACTGATTTGATGCAGGGCCTGATAACAAATTAATGTCGTTGACAGGATTGAATGTTGGGCTGAGTCATTCCTTCCTTCAACTCCAGACATTTTCATAACAAAACACACACAGATATAATGCATGCAAATCCATTCTCTGCCCCTGTGCCACAACCAATGCCACTGGCAATTATAAAGTAGGAAAAGGTTAATGAATCTTAACACATTCCATCATCTCTATGACTTACAGACTTTAAATATGTGCTGGGGTTTGTTTGCTGATAAAATAACACCCACATTTTTGTGTCTAGTTATGATTTTTTTCCCCACCTCCAATTAATGTGGAAAGTATTCACACGTGAACAGTACAAACACTGTGAGAATATTCTAACTGGTCATCTCCCTGTCTAGGTTGACTGTGAACCTAAACTGAATTAGAAGCCAAAGAAAAGTGGTTGTATGGGGCTGCCTGGTGACCCATCCTGTAAAGTCACCATTCACCTTGGGAAGGGTGGCCTGGGGTTTCCGCATCACAGCATGTACTAGTGCCACCCCTGATTGAGCCGATCTGCCTGTTGAGAGGCTCATGAAGTGTCTTCCTCCTACTTCTGAGTACGCCCTGAGCACGGCCAAATACTGCTGGATGTTTCAAATTGAGAATAATGGGACAAAGCGTCTAAAAAGAAATATAGTTGAGGTATTGATTTGTACTGTGGACATAATTTTAAAACTCATTGCGGGGGTGGGGGGGGGGGCGGGTAATAAAGGCAAGATACATTCAGTAATAAGATGGGATATTCAGCACTCTGTAAGGAAGGTGACACTGTAGTATTTTCCTTTCTAAAAATAAGCCACCATCCAGCAGTGAGAAAATATATGGAACATACAGAGAGATTTCACATTACTGTTTCTCTTTTTTGTTAAATGTGAAGCACCTCATGGACCTGGCTTGTAACCCACTCACTCACTCAGTCACTCACTCACACACTCGCTCATCCACTTATTCACTCACCCACTCACTCACTCACGCACGTTTAGCAGACTGAAGATTATCAACAAGGAGGAGCTCTTAGCAGGCAAAGTACCGATTGGTGCTTCGCATAAATGACCCGGTGTGTTCTTGTTTTACTTAAAGGATAGTGGACAAATGCATGTTAGTTGACATAAACTCAGAGAGACCTGACCAACTGCATGTTAAATATATCTGGATGGGCACTTAATTAAAATTGTAATTAAATGAGGACACAGCTGTGTTTATCTGATGATCTCATGAAAAAAAGGTAGTATTTGTAATTAACTTTAAAAAATGACTTTGGCCAGAATAATTATTTTACACATGGAACCCAACTGATAAATTCTGATTTCATACATTTCACGCGTTAATGCAATATTGCACTGTTAAAGTTTAAAGAGAGAAAGTGAGAAAACATCTATTTTTACTTCATTGGCTGGACTAGTCTGACGCTTTAAATAAAACAAAACTTTTCCCAGGAGAATCTGAATTGGAGAGTGCCATTCCGCTGGTCTGGATTCTGCAGCTCCAGCACCAGATAAGCAGCTGGTGACTTACTTTGGATGAGTTGAAAACATTCAAAACTCATTTTCAACACAAGTAATGATTACTCTGCTCTGCTGCCCCTAGAAATCTATATGACCAATACACTGCAAACCCAGCAACCACTTTTTTAAAAATGTTGCCAATGAGTTCTTCACTCAATGAACCACCACTTACTCTTGCCTAATTTAGCTCTTTGCAATCGCCCTACATTTCCCCACTGTCTCTGACTTGAATGGTGGTAAGAAGACCTTTCGTTTGAGGCGGGGAACACACACGCTCAGTGCTTTTGTGTCTGTCTTGTAATTGTCTCTCATTACTTTTAATATTTCATCAAGCATTGTGCAGAGCAGTGCACTGGAAAAATCTCAGGATGGAAGTCAAATATAAAATATGCAAAATTCAATTTCCTTTTCATATGTCATATTTCACTCTAACATGAGGACACACACACACATGCGTGCACGCACGCGCACACACACACACACGCGTGCCCACACACACATGTTTTAATCAAATTGAAATGTAATATGAAAATGGAATTTTGTCCCTCAAACTCACTGAACTGTAGCATAGCCTGTCTTGATGTAGAGCTATCAGACAGTACAGAGGTGGTGATGAGGGCTGAATCTGTTTCTGGTTTTCATGCCAACTTCTGCCTTAATTACTTAATAATAAACATTTACGGCACCTTATATTTTTGCTACATTTCCTGACATGCCCAGAAGTGGCATCCAAGCACCGTTCCTGTGTCCCTATATGAAGCGTTTTACTGTGATCTAATCTACGAGTGAAGCAGTGTTGGTGTATATAGCCAAATAGCTCATTTTAGCCAGGGTAATTGGTGGAAACAAAAATCTGCACACACACCAGCCCTCCAGGACCAGAGTTGCCTAACCCTGATACAGTATTTAAAATCATTTAAAGTGTCTGTTCATGATACAATTGTTAGACCAGCCATGGAACTGCTTCTAAAACTTCAAATTTCAATATGAATATGTGGAATCTGTGAACTTAGCAGGCTCTCATAAGGTAATTTTTCAAGATTTGATAGTGTTAAGGTATTTATTTTGATGATGTGTCATTCAGTCTGACTCACTGCAGCACTATTTGATAAACCGTAAAATTATGTTACACAACATTTTCAAACAGATATCAAAGTCCTGTGCCATATATATGTATAGAGGGCAAAATGAGAGTTAAGGTAGGATTGAACGAACAGAGTCAAAAACAGGAAAACCACTGAGCTACAACAAATTAGAAGGCAAGAACTGGAGTCTAAAAGAATAAGCCAGTTGTCAAACACAAAATTCCAAGCGTGAAATTCAAAGAGCTAGCCTCCGCTGGAAAATGGCAAATGGCGGCTTTTTCAAATCCGAAACAGAAACACCAATCTGACGACAAACTGGAAGAACAAAACACGCACGCAGCAGGAATAAATGTAAACACAAAACTTACGACAGAGGTCGTACTGTGTGTGCATATTCCATACAAAGGTTCTTTGTGCTGCCGAATCACACTTCTTTCTGTCTCTGGATTGCCAGTGAAAAAATTTCTGACAGATAGCAGCGGACAAAGATGAACTGATACAGAAACACAATAGCATGATAAGTGACTTGCGAAGACAGCATGCCCTACACACGAGTATACGAACATACAAGCATATACACAGCCACTGGCATTGGGAACATCAACTTATCTTTGTTTTGTTTGCATATTCCGGGAGTACTGAATTCTATGGCGTGGGTAAATCATTTAAAAGCACAGATTCTGACAGTGCTTCCAGGTCAAGGTCCAGCGTCATTTCAGTGACTTATTTCCTTGCATACTCTCTCAAATTCATCTGTCATTCACTGTTTGAAAAACATTTATTTTAACCAGCTATAAGTTAATACCGAAGGCCTGTTTTGGTATTTCCCTGTAAATATTTTTTGTGCAGTTTATTTTCAAACAATTGCCTATGCTAGTTGAAATGGAAAATCCAAATTTTGTTTTGATCAAGCGATATTACGTTTCTCAGTTTTCCTGTCAGTCAGAATATCACTTTTCATGTCAATAACTGAAAAACACAAGGTAAACAATCTAGGCAAAATTGTGTAAAATGTAAAACATTGCAGTTTTTCTGTTTTCTGAAATTCATGTACATGTACTGACTGTGTCTTTTAGTTAAGCAGAAAAACAATTTCTGCTTAACAACATTTGACTAATATCCTTGTAAACTTTTTGCCACTATTTTAAATCCTATAAATGCTGTGATATGGCACCATCCTGACAGTTGTATCCCCAGTCCTCCACCCCAACCCCCCCCAACCAGGAAGTGCCCTCTTCCACAGATTAGCTTGAGCCCTATCGCAAACAAAAAACAAACGGTAAGGCAAAGCAATATCCCTCAACAAAACAGGCCAAACCAGGGAAGGTTTCCATTAACGTACCTGTGAGTGCTGTGTGTGCGGGGTGTGGTGGGGTGGGGTGGGGTATCTTCAGCTGGTCCTCATAGTTCCTCACCAAAACTGACGCATCAGATGAGAGTGACTTGCGCTCAGACTCTCCCCTCAACCTCTCCTCCGACGCGTTCGCCCTCGCTCGCTGCTGTAAAGTATGCAAATGATCCCTGCGGAGACTGCCATGGAGACAGGGCCCCAGGTAATAAACTCAGGTAACACGCAGGTGGTGTAAGTTACACAAGCAGGTAACTGGCGCATGACCGGGAACACGTGAACCGAGTGTCATAATCGCCTCTCTTATCGCACTCCAATCTGATCCAACAGAATTTCTTTTTTTAAAGTTGTGCAATGAGCTGTTTATGAAGATAGCAATACTGTTGTGACCTATACATAAAAATAATTTTTTTAAGAAAGAGAAAATTGTTAATCACATTTGAACATCTGGAGGTTCTGAGGTTTCGTGTTTCATAACAACTCTGTAATGACTTACATAAACACTAAAAGAAATGTTTTGCTATGCACTGAAGTCTGTTATTTGAGAGAAAGATGCATAATTTATACATACAATACATGCCCAGAAGTAAGTGGACACACTGACATCGAACATGTCATCCAAAATGATGGGCATTAAAATGGAGCAGGTCTACACTTTGCTGCTATAACAACCTCCAATCTTCTGGGAAGACTTTATACTAGATGTTTGAGCATTGCTGCAGGTATTTGCTTCCATTCAGACAGAAGTGCATTAGTGAGGTCGGGCACTGATTGGGTGATTAGGCCTGGCTTGTAGTTGGCTTTTCAGTTGATCCCAAAGTTGAATCGGGTTGAGGTCTGGGCTCTGTGCAGCCCAGTCAGGTTCTTCCAAATCGTTCTCGACAATACCGTTTCTATATGGACCTGACTGCGTGCCTGGGGACATTGTCACGCTGAAACATGAAATGGCCTTCCCCAAACTGTTGGAGTATCGCAGAATCATCTAGAATGTGATTGCACGCATTGAGATTTGCCTTCGCTGGAACTAAGCGGCCTAGCCCAAACCATAAACAACAGCCCCAGACCAAAGGGTGTCCAGATACTTTTGGGTCATATAGTGTCGTTCATGGGAGACAGCTACAAATAAACATTGTGACATTTTTTATGTGCAACACTTAAAGAACCCTAGATAAACTTTAATTCCAACAACTTTCCTTGGCAATAAGGAAATGCTATGCTCCTAAAAATGCCAAAGTCCAACCTATTCACAAGCTACGTAAATGTCTTTTTTTATCACTTGTCCCAAACCACTTCAGGAACAGGCTCATCATTACCACATGTGGTCTCGCAACTTGGCGTGCCCTGCACGGCAAAGAGCTTCTGTCAAAAGTCTATAAAAATCGGTGCATTATTAATTAATAATGACAGTCCCATCGGTAGCTTCATAGCCTGTTTTATATTTTGGTAACTGAAAAGAATATCTGCCGTTCCAGCTGGCCTAAAGGCGTTCTGGACTGTCTGTCAGATTTATATTTCTCTCTGCCACATTCTTGCTTATGGGTCTTCTCTGAAAGATTTTCCCTCCTGTTCCTGTGCTTTACACAGCCTAGCAATGTGAAAGGAGCACTATCTGCATTTATTCCCAAGCTTACTGAAGGAATGGAGTGCAATAATAGTGTTTTTATTATTATTATTATTGGTCAAGTGATAATGAATTTTATTTATTTATTTTAAATTCTATCTGTGGACAGGGAAATTTCGAGTGATTATTAACAATCCCAACTTCAGTGATTGGTATTGCCAATACTAGTTATTTATTTATTTATTTATTTATTTATTTAATTATTTGGTGTTAATGACCCACATGCATACACTTAGGTCAAATTTCTTAAACAGCAGTGGGACCTAAAGTATGGTATGCACATGTTGACTGAAGATCATCCTGAACAGCCTAAAATTAGCCATAAATGCACTCGTGGTAAGACTACCATGCAAATGAAGCACATTGAAAAGTGCTACTGTGAAAGAGGATTAACAGTGTGAACAATGTGTTCTGCTATTTAATTTAAATTATTATAAATAAAGTGGCCCCTGTTAAATGTGTATGAGCTAACTGAATAGATTCTATGAAATGGCAGGCAATCATAAAATAAATGAGATAACGTTTGAACAAATCGCACAGAAGTAGGTCTGTTTCTATGAGGGTTATGTGATAACAAAATTGCGTGTAAATAAATGAAGCACGTCCATAACTGGAAAAAAAGCATTAGAAATTGTTTTATGAATTTATAGATGAAATATTCTTTTGGGGGCAATTTTTACATAATACTGTAAACCTTTTTGGATAATTTTAGGCTCCTGCTGAATGTGGACAAATATCGATATGGAACAGCAATTAAAATTATGTGAACAAAGAACACAATAACACAAATTAGAATATGGAAACCATTAAAACATTTATTTCACCAGTACAGTCTTGCTATCCTTTAAATGAGAACCAAACAGCTTGTGTTTTAATGAATAGAGAGTCCACAAAGAATCCTTACAGAACAAAACCAAAAAGCAATCTTGCTCTGAAAATGTTGGTCTCGGGTGTCACTACAAGGCGCAATGCAATTAGCAGTCTTCTCTAACTGATTGTTGATGTCTTAATTTTAATTCAAAAACCTTGAAACAAATGGAAGGGTATGTTGGAATCTGTCATATGTTTTTTTTTTTTTTAAATATGGATTCCAGATAATTAGGCTAGTCTGGCTGAAGGAAAATCACACATGGTGTAATTACAGTAACTGTGCAGTCTAGACACTAAGGGGGAGGAGGCTGCCCTACTTCTCAAAGGAGTCATATTCCTTTAACGTCTGCCTCTGATGGAAGGGACTTTTTAAAAAGAATGTTATGCTTTTTAAAAATTAGCCTATGCAAGTGGAGCCTTTGCGTCCTGATCCGAGAGCTGGATTGTGGCTGCCCGTCGGAACTCTCGTACTGTGTGTAGCAACTCAGAACAAAGCTCTGAAACACAGAAACAGAAGCGCTGCACGTACGGACCTGTCTGTCCAAACGAGTGGCTGGATTTCGGCACAGATGGGGGCAGGGCAACGAAGCACCAGGGAACCTTGCTCTGGAAGTCAGACTTTGTTGCTTCCCTCCTCATTTCTGCTCTCCTGGTGTCGATGGAGGGGAGAGCGTGCACAGAGGTGCTTGTTAGCTGGCTCGTAAAGAAGAGGAGAAGACAGGTGATGGGCACACGACAGGATATAAATTGGTGTACAGCAGTCTTTTGTAATTCCCCAGATTTCATCTCTTGTAATATCTTCTTTTAGTAAAAAAAAAAAATAAAAAAAAATAAAAAAAGAGAGAGAGACAGAAACTCAAAGAAAACAAACAAAGGTTCAGCGTAGATCCTGTGTTTTTATTTTATTGCTTGGTTGCTACAACAACATTGTTAGGGTTCGGTCTAGCGTTAGCTTCTAATATAGAAGGCCTTGTGTTTTCTGTAACAGTGTTTTGCAGATGCGGTAGCCATTTAGCTGAAAAAAAATCATCTCTCAATAGCCACTCTAGCTTCACACATTGCAAGGTCATTGACTGTGATTAATTGGTGATTAATTAAACAAAGGAAAGACCAATCATAATGTGCTAGGTGCAATCTAACAAATTATCGCATTAACAGAATGGACTAGGGCTGTGAAATTCTATCAATGCAAGAAGCAATAGAATCTAAAAGCCATTACTTTAACAACCCATGCAGAAATATCCACTTGGTGCATTGTTATCATTGTTATGGTGATACTGGTGTTGGCTATTAAATATGATTAACCCTTATGGGTTATCTTCAGAGTTATCTAGGTGGGATCAAGAGTTTCCTTGTATTACAGGTCACCAGTCAATAAATTAATGAGAGCAATTCAAACAAATACAGAAAGTGACTGCCGATATGTTTAATTTGTTTAATTAGTAAAGTCAAACCTATTAGAATGAGACAAGACCATTCAAATTCAATTAAAATGTAATTCAATATTACATATTATGTTAATGAAAAAAATGTTATAAATATTTAATTATATAATTTTATTTTATAAAAAGCAGTCATGATCATCAGAGTTAGGGAAGTGCCTAAAGTTTTTAACCCTTAATGAATTTTTTCAATTTTATGTTTATTTGATGGGGATAGATACTTCAAAGATGGCCTTCTGTTCAGTTAAACTAAGGTATAATTGTTATTCGATGCCAACAAACATGCAAAGTGCAACGGTCCAAACGGCAGGCACGGTCCTGTCAGGACAGCACACTGGCTAATTTCTTTGGACGCCCACCACGGGCCTGTCATCGGATCCTGGCTCGTTTCACGTCAGTAATGTCTGATCCGGCTATTCCAGCACCGAAGCTCTAGGGGCTTGTTAACGGTCTCCTTTGCAAATCTGGGTCGTCGTCTTACCGCGAGGGTCTTCCCTCTTTCAGCTGCGCGTTACGGTTCCCGCCAGCTTTCCCCCCTCCTCCCGCCACCAGATGGTATCAATCCCGGTTTTTGGCTACGGCTCTATTGACGACTTGGACCGCCGCAAACGGGGGAGGGTTAATGCTCTTACGCGATCCGCTGCCAGTCAGTTCGGGCATCTGTCATTCCTGGCACTCCCTCTCCGCTCCGGTGATCCGCCCACACGACGGATTTAACTCCGCGTGTGCATGACCGATTGTCTTCAAGTGGGTAAACGAACGGTCCTTGCATGTGCCATTGGTCAAATCGAGGTTCGGTAGCTATCCATCATATTCTACCTGGCCCCACGGAATGCCACACAGGCTCATTTGAGTAACAGTTTGCTGCCTGAGGTGCCTCCAGAGTACAATGACAGATTTATATGTACTAATGCAGAAACATGAATATGTGACTTGTTTTTTTTATTGTAAAACATGAGCATGTCTGGGGATAGCTTTATGAGTTCTTGTACTACTCAGTCACAGTGACAATAAATGAATATCTTTTGTCTCTCTGGGAGTTTAATACACCAAATTTTATTAGACAATGGATCTAACTTTATGTTATGACTCCCATTTCTTTTTAATTACTCTGCAAGAAATGGTTTTGCGATATGCAATATATTTAAATATTTTCAGAGAGTTTCTTGTCCCTACAACAAAGCCCATTACATTCACACTCAAAATATTATTTTTTTCACTGGAAGCGAATAAGAATAATTTTATTTCTTCATATTTCTGAGGCTAATTTTGTGAAATGAATGATAGTTTTAAGGACTGGATCTCAGATGTTGAGCACTGTATGTGACATAATTGCTCTTTGTGTGTGTGCGTGAGTGTGTGTATGTTTGTGTACATGTACAGATTTATCCCTCGCTTAACTGTCCTTTATTACTCCTTAGAATCCTTTATTAATACAAAAGCTAAAAGTATAATCTGTCACAAGTGAACATCTGTCGGCTAGGCCATGGGTCTCACATCCGCAAGGCTCAATGCCCAAAGTGAGAGAGCAAACGCCGGACCAGAGGTCCAGATGTTGGTCTCGTTGCAAAAACAGAAGCAGCGGGCCTTCGCAAAGGGACCGGCCAATGAAAAAGCAGCGGCCAGCCGTCCTATCCGTCACCGGGATCCCTCGGCACCAGCTCACGGCCGGAGGACACCACCCTGCCGAGCGCACAGCTGTTCGACACGGGACCAGGGGGATGCCACTGCACTGTACCACACCATCTGGGCTCTCGTCCGTGACTTCAGATCGCCCAACGAAATTAATGCCCAGTGAAACATTTTAATAACTGAAAAAATGTAAGATGAAAACTGTGATTAGCAAAGACATGTCTATCTACTCTATATCTGAACAGTGTTTATTCTTGGTCTTTTGTAGATAGTAGTTTCAAATAAATGTTTATATGTATGAGAGTATTGCATTTTGAATGACGCACGAATAGCTATGACCGGGCAATTCTGTGTGTTTAGGTGACAGTCACATTGACAGATATATGATTCTTATCGATTTATTTCCACATATGATGGTGGCCCTACTTATAACAACCAGCTAAATAGAATGTTTGCTATCATTAATGTTAGCTAGTTGCTCTGCTAAAAACAACAACATTTAATTTGTGTGCTTCTACTTTTTGCAGCATTCCGTTAAAAAAGGAAAGGCTCTGGGCTGGTCTCAGTGAATGTGTGCGGGTATAATCTCCATAAGAAAATTATGATTAATTAAACTACATTATCTGCCTTTCACTAGGGCTACCTGTCAGTTTTGTTTAGAACACTTTTTAAGTTGAGTTTGCAAAGCGTTGAATCAAGACGCGTAATAGCTACTGTAATACGCTTCATTTCATACACAATGCATTTTCCTGTCTCTCTGCAAGCTCATTATTTCCCCTACAAAGCAAAGCAAATGAACGCAGATACCTCACAAGACAAAAACAAACACACACACACACACACCTGATGTAAAAACGGCCTAATTTAAGGTAGGTACATTTACCAGTTTTGTCAAAATCTCCCGTGCGTGAATCCCTTTAAAACAACAGCCCTATTATGACTGCTATAGAAAGCAATCGAGGCCTGGCCCACAGGGGACCCTAACATACACGGGCATAATAGACTGCAATTGGGTGACAAGCACAGGGTAGATTGTATATTCCGGCACTCTACGGCATTGGGGGGGGGGGTGTGGGTGACAAGCACAGGGTAGATTGTATATTCCGGCACTCTACGGCATTGGGGGGAGGGGGGGGGGGTGATGAATTGGCGGTGACAGCAGGTCTTCCACAGAAACAGACAGGGGGAATAAGACGTGACAGTTTCCGATTTCGCCGATGTCACTCACCGGAGTGTGGACTTTCCAAATGAGTCCACGTTCCACAAGGGGTGAGCAGTCTGACACCGGCACTTCACTCTTAAGTGACCCCAGTCCTGCAGTGTGCGAGGAACAAGAAGGGACTTGATGAACTCAGAGGGCTGAGTTTCAAATCGCTAATCCATACCTTTTGTTCGCATTAAATGATCGAATCAGATAATGAAATCTCTCACTCTTGTTTGCTATGACTATAGAGAAAACCAAATGGGTTGTTTACTTTTTTCTCTTTTTTCCTCCCTGTTTCTTTAATATGTCCACAATGGGTCAATATCCAATTATGTCTCAAATACTGATTTAGAGGGGGAGAAGGCAATATTAATTTTCTAAGGAATATCTTTTCAATCTGAATCCAAGGCGAGAAAAATCATGACAGTTGGATGTCTCATAGAGTTACAAAGATTGCACATCTGGTACAATGGTCATCCTTAAATCGATGCATATGATATTAATGTACAATTAAGAAGACTGTTCTGTGCACCCTAAAAGTAGACTTCTTTTAATCCCGATAAAGCAATATAGATAACAATAATGGCAAATAAACACAGTAAAATGTATTTATAATGAGGATTGCTTGCCTCTTCATGGTCAAACATACCACTGGAAAAATTGTGAAAAAGAAGAATTCCTTAAGTTAGAGTTCCACTGCCACGTACTCTTCCTTTTACCAAAAAGTGATAATAGTACATTTCAGTGATTTTGTTAATATTGCTTTTATACAGTTAGCAAAGGAAAAGAACATGTAGGCCTACACAATACCAGACTGCACAAAGTTACAGATGGGAAAGCAAAACCAGTATTTTATGTAAGTTTTTTTTTTTTTTTTAACCAATTATATGATGCTATATATTCTGATATAATAAAACAGAAGACAGACTAACACTTCGTAGAAGAGACGTGAAAAATGAAAATAGGGCTCAGAGATATGAACTCATGATTGAACAGGCATGAAAGTGGAAGGACCGTGCTCAAATACATCTTAATACACCACTGTATCTATATTTATATATTTGCCTCATGAAATATTGACAGATTATCATTTTATGTTCTAAACGTCTGTATTCATAACGTTTATTTCTTTCAAATAATGCACTCTAAAGACACGCTTGGAACCAGAGTAATACTGTAATATTTTAGTTAATGTAAATACAGTCACTCAACTCACAGTGTTACAGTCCAATTAGATTTGTGACAAAATGTCAAGATTTATAACAGGTGTAAGCAAAAGCCATCTGTTCAAATGTTAATATATTATGTAGGATATATTACGTAGGAGCAATTTTTTCTTTTGTCTGTTTTGCGTTTGTCTTTTTAGAGACTTTATGCATGTGCAGAGAAAGCATAACTGGAACCATTGTAGGGTTATCAGATGTTTTATTCCTTGATTTTCACGCTGTAAACTGTACTGTAAACTATCACCTAGTTGGTATTTTAAGCTTTAATGACCCTTTCGGAGAGGTGTCAATGGTATTCATTAACAAGAGAGAAAAATACATGAAATATTCTAGACATTACATATTCTGTGCTACAGTAATAGATAATGATGTAGAACTTTAACTATTGAGTTTATGTGGTTCTCTGTGGTTCTCTCTAACACACACGCGCGCACACACACACACACACACAAACAACAAACACACACATGCACTCACGCACACACACACACACACCACACACACACACACACGCATACACACAAACAACAAATACATGCACACACACACACGCATACACACACAAACAACAAACACACACACACACACACGCACATATTCCCCTCACGGAAAAACAAGCATTGATGTTGACTTGCTTCTCTTGCTTTGGTCCAGACGTGACTGGCCCAGAATTCTGATTCACAGCAGATTGTGCTTATTATGTGCCTCAAAGCCACGCTGAGGAAAAGCAGTTGCTTTTTGATCGGGTTTTTTTTTTTAAGTGAAAATTTCCTGCAGAGTTTTCAGCCTCAAGGTATCAGCAGTCAGAAACATTTGTATTGCACGCGCACACATATATGCACACATACATACACACACACACACATATGCACATATGCACACATTCATACAGGCAAACACATGCACATATACATGCAGTTACAATTCTAATATAATCTAATATCTAGGAACGTATAGTAGTTTAATGAAACGACTTTGTTTGGAAGAGAGGCGTTTCTTCTTCATTGTTATCACGCAACTTAATGGTACCTTGATTAACCTACAAATGTTTCCTGTTTTAATTTAAGGAAACGCTAACAGCTCTATTTTATCCTGTTATTTTTGCATAATGATGCGCTTTTTGATGTGAGGTGCACTGAAAGTTTTTGCACAGTATAATAAATGTATGCAATGCATTTTAGTAGAATTATAATAATTTCAAATATTTTATAACATTTAGCAGAATGTCTCTCATCTTCACACTTTATACATGCTGTTGCATGGAGAAAAATTCATATTTAACATGAAAAAGGGCAATTTCTTTTTAAATATGTACTCCCACGGCGTGAATAATTCTAGGAGATAACAAACACATTTTTCTCACTATAGTTTTATCACACTATAATCAGTTCTCACGTCTGCCTCTGGAAAGAGATCACTATAAAAAAAGTTAAATAATAGGTTATTTCACCAGAACTAATCATTTGGTAAAGATTTTTTTGGAATTCATATTTTTACACTGCTGGTATTTTACTCAAAATTAATGTTTTGCAAACATAGCCACAAAGCAACAATGTACGATGTATCTTGGTGTAATATTAATATGTAGCTTCACAGTACAATGATGCAATAGGACTGAGTGACCAGACCAGCAATGAATTTACTGCGTATCTTGTACTAGAAGCAGAAAATCCTGTCGCATAAAGCTTATTTTATCCTTTTGCCCGATCCCGTGTACATTCTTTGCTTTTTATCGGAGGGACATCGCATGTTAAACACACCGATATGAGCACATATGCAGGAACGGACACACTGCACATACGTGTGCGCACGTGAGCGCACGTGAGCGCTCATCCAGGCACGCAAAGCAATGCAGCCGTGTTGTGGCGAACGATGTCAAAAGCATCGCGTTGTCAGACGGAGACGGCGGGAGAGTAACGCGATCACAGTCGGCAGTGTGTTACCACGGGGCCCGAGGGACCAATTCTGCCCCAGCCAGGAGCCAATTGCACAAAGAAATATGTGTCAAATGGAACCGTGCCTTGAACTAGATGAGGATATTATCGAGAGGCAGCACCGAAACAGCTGGGAAATCGAGACATAATGTACTGCTGCTGGTCTTGTTTGTCTCGACTTGTCCCTTCCTTTATTCTTCGCTTTAGTTTAGGGTGGGAGGCTCCTTTATTGCTCATTTTTGGTGACACTTCTTCATTGAAATGAGGTTGACCGCTAGCATTTTTAGTAGCATAGCATAGCTGCTCTGGTGGAATATAAACTGAGGTATGTTTGGGGCTGAAAGTGGTGATCAACAAAATGGAGAGAGAGCAATCATAATTAGTGTGGCTGAAGAAAAGAGATATCTAAAAGTGGGTTCTTTAATGAACATCTCATCTAGGCAAACACGGTGGAACAAACCACTTCCATCCTAACAGAAAGTTTTATTCCATTTCATTCCAACAAGTGAACAGTTGTGGTCAAATTTTACTTTAACTATTTCCAAATATCACCAGCTGGCTAATGATTTTTTTGCGTTACTCTCAAAGAAACAATGAAGATCTATTTTTCACGCGTTATCACGAACACCGCCGAATAAAATTAAAAAAAAAACACAACAATAGCCGCAAGCATTGCTCCGTGTGCTGTCGCGCGTAATTAGCGCTCATTAAATCACTAATTGAGATGATTCAGGTTTCCGCGCACAGGGATAGCGGTAATGACAGCTCAACAGGTGGCGGCGCGAGGAGGCGGCTCTGGCTTCCCAATGCCCGAAGGAGCCAATGACGGGCTATAAAGCCCTCTTTCTGGGGGATGCGGGGTCCTTGATATGCACCTTTTGCTAGTCTCTTTGCTTTAGTCGAGCAAATCCCTTCTGAGGAAGTAGCTTCTCCTCGTAAAATGTCGCAGGCGCTCCCAGAATCCCCGGCGCGCACGTCGTCCGCGGCTTCCACAAGCCCCCGGCGCGACTCTCTCTCTCGCTGTCGTTTTACAGTGCCCTCCAAAAATAATTGCCCAGGCCCGCCATCTCGGACGCCTTGAAAGGCTTAATGATGGCATGGATACCGAAATAAGATGAAACAAATGATATTGGCCTTGTGAAGCCATTAAATTTCGGTGACGGAGGCCCGTCCAAGCAGGCAATTACCCGGGATGAAGGATCTATAGTTGAACAGAGAGACGAGGGGGTTTGCAAAATGAATGTACACCGTCATCCCTCCATTTTTTAATTCGGAAAGGTCATCATTTGGCACACTTGGGGGGCTGCTCTTCGCATGAAGAAAGAAATCTTTTTTTTTTTTTGTGCTTCTGTAATGTGAATATTTGTTATTAGACCACTACCTGCTTTTAAATGACTTCACATCGCAGTGATTTCAAATTCCACAGTTTTTCTTTCTTCAGATTATATTATCATAGAGTCCCTGTATGCTTCAGTTCTTCTTTTGAATTTCATAACATTTTGAATTATGAGTGAAATCTCCATTCAGGGAAACAATTACAATACAAATAGGCATATAATGAAAAACATTATGCCAGAAAAGACATTACGCCAATTCTATCCCTGGCATTTTAGTGAAGGAGATGTAGCATTTTGGTACCTACCGTGCATATATTCCCTTCAGTCCTTGCAATGATGAATTCTGCTCTGCCATGCTAATGAGTGGCAATTTATTATCCTTGAATTGTGTGTTTTATTTAATCTGCCCTTGGCTCATTCTGGTTTACGTTGTTTATGTTGTCCTTGACTGTCTCAGTGAAAAGTGTGGTGAACCATTTCCTCGGGTCTAGTGTACTTGATGTTCAGTTTTTTCTTTTTTTTTTTTTTTCTCCTGCGCTATCATTTTTGTCTCAAACATGAATCACGTACAGCAAGCAGGCAATTTCATAACGGCATTTCTCGCGAATCATCAATCCTGTTGTTAATGCTAATCTAACGCAAAACAAGCTGCTCTGGAAAAGGTAACGTGTGAAATTACCAAAAGGTAAATGTAAAATTTGCTACTATACCGGTAGCACATTTAACGCACATAGCAACGTCATAGCAACAGTGGTAATATGAAATGGCTCAGACCAGTGCATCCTAATATCACTGAGTCACTGTGTATGGCCCAGCCATCTCGGTCTCTGTATTTATGTCCTGTTGAAGCCCAGATGGCAGGTCGAGCACGTGGCTCCATGTGCTAACCGCAGCGGCGACGCTGTCAGGACAGGCCCATTTATTTGCGCCGTCTCTGTCTCTCAGGAGCTTTTAGCCGAAACCCTCCCCGTGCCAGTCATTGCTGCTTCCTGGTCAGGGCCACCTGAGGTCAGACGGCCCTGTTCCATCTCAATTACCGCCAGAACCGCGGAGACTGGCACCTCGGTCGTCCTCGGTTTGGCCACCCTCGAGGTCACTGACCTTCAGGAGGGCGGGGTGTTGGATGGGGTGAGGGTCGGGGAGGCGGTGTGAGGAAAACGCATTCTGTCTGTCGGCCGATGCATCGGTTTAGCGCTGTTGTGACATTAGCCTATCCGTTTACCTGGCACCCAATATTTCAGACCTGTGATTTTTAAAAAGAATTAGGAAAATTCTAACAGACTGCTATAGCAACGTGCCCAGCAACCCTTACTGAAACCTAATAAAACATACTGCGATATATTTTCAAGACGTGTGCTCGCCGGAAATTTGACATTTGCAATTAGGCTAATGTGTACCTGCCTGCTATACTTGCTGGGTTTTGTGCAATCATGTACTCACGGAAGCAGTGGGGAGAAGATAAAGAGGAAGAAATCCCAGAAGAACAGTGTGGGTACCTAGCTCCAAACCATGGGTATGTAGCCCCCTAATGAGTGAGGTTATTTATTTTTTATTTAAATAATGTATTATGATGTCATAGTTCTCCATTTAGCACTCCTGGAATAATCGGTATACCCAATTTCAAGAAATGTGCTAAAGTCGATTACATTTGCCGAAATAGCAAGCAAAACATTTAGGCCAAATTTTTTTTAAAGTAAACTCATAAGAAAGCAGATCTGAGGTGGCATTCAATATCCCAAACTACAAATGAACAATATGTTCACTATGTGGTGGGGAAAGGACAGCTTCTGTACCGTTTAATCTAAAAGGTAGTGCACTTTAGAAACATCATTTTTACAGCCTAGAGGAGCAATATGTATTGTACATGGAGTAGGTGCAATTTAGTAATTAAAAATTGTCAGAGCTTGCCACTTTCAGGTTAATTGAAACAGCTGTTGCATTAATGTTGTTTTGAAAACAAATTTTCATTTGGTTGTTATTACATTAATTACCCATCCAGGTTTCTTTGGGGCAAAAAGCCTAAAGATACATGCACTTTTAATGAAATGTGAAATATTGTGTATGTAGCAGTGAATCACCCTTGTTGCATGCTCTTTATCCCTAATATTAAATATTATTCTTATAAGCATACAGAATCAATTTCTCAAAAGATATGGCAGGCAAAGGTTTTACATGCAAAATACACATGTACTGTGGTAAATACTTCATTCCACTGTGTTAACAAACACATAATGAATAATTAAGTATTATTGGAGGTTAAATTAATTTAAAAAATATAATCAAATGCAATATATCACTGGTATTTATTTACTGGTATACAAGTCCTCTGCCTGCATTTAGGAAACAAGACAAGACATGGATTAATGCAGTGGCATTTGAATTTTGCTCATTAGGATTTTGCATATGTGAGACAGTTGCTCATAAAGACTACATTCATGATCGACTGCAACTACAAAAGCCATGCAGTTATCATTCCTAAAGCACAGACAGATCTCGGTTGCCTGAAATCCTTATTTCCTATGTGGAAGTTTACAAAGGGCCTGGATTTAGGGCTGCCTCCCCTATTAGACAACAGGGATTATTTACTGTAATACATTTAAAGCATCCGGACCATTTAGATTTGAAGAACTGAATCTTTTTGAGACTGAGACCAGTCCCTGTCAAAGCATCTTCATTGATTCTTGAAAAGACACTAAACGGAATCAAACTTGAGGTTGTTATAAGAACAATAATGTAAATATTGCTTTGCTATAATAGCTCATTTCTGGTTATGGTTTCTCAGCAAGGAAGGAGGAAGTGCAGGCATTTGTAATACACACATCTGTAATATACACACTGAATGTTGTGATTCACAGACTGGGAAAAGCACTCATTATGTGCTTCACTCTCTATGGTCCCATCAGCTGTGTTTTTTATACATTTTCCATTATCAAGATGGCATGTGAAGTTATGGCAAATCACCAGCCAATAAAATATTATGGTCGTAGTTAGCAAATATTGTATGGCACTGTCTGCTAAGATATCATTCTGAATTTATGACCAGAATCAAAATCCAACCACTGACTTAAAACATACATTGTTTGTAGCTGACATTCCTATATTTTTTAAACTCTTTAAACAACTTTGAATCCTGCAGTAATATTAGAGTATATCACATTTATTAATATGTTCATAAATAAATAAAATATGCGCACTAATGTCATATTTGGAATTATTATTATTGTTATTATTATTATTATTATTATTATTATTACGGAAGTAACAAGCACACTGTCCAAGAAATGTAACTACTTGCTTGTTGGTAATGCATGAGATCATTTGAAATTCCACTTGGACTGAAAAGGAGTTAATGTTTCAGAAATGTACAAAGGAGCTAGACCACTGGGTTCCTTAAAAGCAAGTGAAATAATCCATTCTAAAAGGCATAAGGAGTTAGGGCAGTCTAAGATGAATCACCATGGTATGCTTTTCCTTTCTTGTTCCATGTTACTTCCTGTTTTACATTCTGATTAGCTGTACAGAGTAAACATGTTGGCAGAATATCTTTTCTCTCTGTGTCTCTGAGCCAATTAAGAGAAACTTTTAGTTATTACTCATCCACCTCATGATGCTAGGCAAACAAGTTAGAGCATTGCCATCCTCCTGCGCTACTGAGAATGTGTCATCTGCATAAGTTTGAGAGTTGTGACACCATGTTCACAGAATGTCACTAAGTAGGAGCTATAAAAAGAAAAAAATAAATAAGTGGACCAATGATTAGTGGAACTCCACAGATGACATCAGTTTTCCCTGGTACATAATTTCCCTTCCTGAGCATCTACTGTCTCGCTGACATATAGGAATAAAACCTTGAGATCTTTGAGGAGTACAACAAAAAGTAATTAACAAAAATCTTCTCCTCTGTGCGGCGTGTCTGTTCTTTTAAATTTTTTTATACTTGTTCAGAAGTCAGGGTGTATTTCCATGTGTGTGTGCCTTTCTAGGTTTGCTGTTTGAACAGGTTTTAATTGCAAACCCTGCCTTTGTCCGCTCGGAACTGAAGCTTTGACAGTCTAGGCCATTATCTGCAGTTCACTTTAAACCATGCTCTGTGGGATGGCAAAGTCATAAGGATGTAGAATAAAGTCACTAAAATACACTTCAGCAACTTTTCTCTTCAAGTTTTTTTTTTTCACTTGTAAGGGATGACATATAACTGATCACATCAAACACTAATTGCCAAGTTATATATTTATCTTTGGTGCAGACTGATAATTATGTTTCAGAGTTCATACTGAAGTTTGTTGACAAAAGGCAAAATGTGATTCTTGCGGAAATTTAACTGAATGTGGTTGAGGACTGTAGCGGTTCAGGTCTGTAGTCCGGCAGGTGCTCTCCCCTCCCACCGTATTTCAAAGTTGCAGTGCTAGGAAAAGTGATCTTCCCTTTGTGAATAACATTCAAATGAATATCTTCCCTGAAACCATCAATTCTCTTTTTGAATTAGACACTGATTACATTAGTTGAGTTTTCCATTTATTACAGTCAATCAAATAAAACGCTTTACACTAACAGCACCACCCAACCTTTCAACAACAAAGCTTTTTATACTTGTCTGCTGCCATCCTTCATTGGAAATGCATAATGCCGCTATAAAAATAAATATTAATTTCAAACAGGATATACCATTTCCTCCGTGCTGAGTGAGTTCTCCAATTTAGGCCTTTCATCAGCTCAACCTCCCACACTTTCAGGATCATAACATAGTTGTTTATTTATTTATGAATTCTGTTTCCTCTCTTGAAATAAACAAGGCTGTCAACACTCTTTGTGACATATCCTTACGTGTGACTTCCAAATTCCATACGTCAAATAATAGAGGCATTTATTAGAAGGTAACTGATGCGTTTTCGTAAGAGTTTCCCTCTTATGCAGAAGAGTTCCTCTCTCATGACTCAGATCTTAACCGTTACACTCAGGCCTTGCAGTTGGCATGCCATGTTTCTTATAATGATACTCTCACCTGGCAGAAACCATTATAAGACGCTTAGAAGAAAGCCACTAGAAAAAGGACTGAAGCAGAAAACATATTAAACACCAAAGCAAGTAAATAGTACTGCAATAAACTTTCAGCTGGGTTCTAGTTGGAAGGACACATACTGAAATATTCTTCCTCTTGATTCAATGGCTCTGTTTTTTTTGTTTTTTTAAATGAGTAGCAGTGTTTATTTTTCCCCACATAACCATTTATCAGGCCTGCAGGTCCCACATTTTCATTTCTACTGGATATTTATTGAATCAGTTGACATTAAACATCAGTTTCTCACTTACGATTTGAAACGTTCACCTTCTAGGTACAAGCTTTGTGGCCTAACCACTTTACTGACCTGCCTCCCTAAAAAATATTATTCACCAAATTCAACCTTCAGAGGTTAGCCCTGGCAGCTAATGCAGTGTATTTTAAAATGGCACTATGCTGAGAATTACCTTTGTGAACCACTGGAAATAAAAAAGATTGCTACTGAACACTTTTTCATGCAGAGCACCAACTAAATTTTTAAGCAGTACAGCATTTCCTTTTAGCATGCCCTCTTTCCACTGCACTAACAATAATCACTCCAGTGTTGTTACAATAATGACCGAAAAACAAACGGATGGAGCAACAGAATTTATCTTTTCTGCCCACAAGATACCAGTTTGCAAGTTATCGTGTATATACAATGCCTACCACAATGACTGAGAAGGTACAGATATGCAGGAACATCTAGCCTAAGCTAAAACATGCTGCTTGTAAGGGAAGAATCACCTAACATTATACCCATAGCAATTGTAAAATCTGGCCATAAAACGTTCAAAAAGGGTAAGATTCATGCAGCACCAATAGTCACTGGTAGATAACGTAGCCTCAGAATGTATATGTTTATGTTTTATTTCCACAATTAATGTAATTTCCATCACAAGAAGGTGCTATGTAGAGCTTATGAAAGTAATATGTAGTGCTTATAAAGCAGTTAAATAATGATTAAATACTCTATAAGCAATGCGTATTCCCTTCATATGGACTTCGTAAACACTCGTAAATTCCAATGTAAATAATTACAAATAGGAATACAGTACGGCAACACACCATATACCGTGGCTATCCACATGCTACATTCTGTGTTTATGAATTTCTGAGATATATGCAAAGAGGAGATGTGGGAATAAGGTTCTGTGCTAATTATGTGCTGTTGAAAGTGTAATGGAGAAAAGGACAAAAGGACAGCGGATAGTTTAAACTTATCACTTTCAGCAGATTTCATGACTCCAGCTACCAGCATTTACTCAAGTCCTTCCTTTTTCCCCTAGAGGGTGACTGAACTTCAGTTTAATTGGCAAGAAAGTCTAACTGAAACATTTAGACATATGAAAAGTAATCATACAGTTACTCAAGTCAATCAAGTCAGTTACTCAAAATATAGTAGCTCAATTACAGAATAAAAATAAACCTAACTTAGTTGACATATTTCAAACCGTTTTTGAGCTTAAAAAAACTGGTCAGTCTTGAGTTTCTACCTATCGTAAGATTTAAGCGCAGTAATTTATGTCACCCTAGCAACTGCAATCTCTGTTTTTTGTAGAGATTTAATTAATCTATTTCTTAACAACCGTTCATTAAAAAATATAATCAATCTACACCCTGAAAAGAGACTTTTAATTCAAACCTTTTTTTCTCTCTCTCTCTCTCTCTCTCTCTCTCTCTCTCTCTCTCTCTCTCTTCTCTCTCTCTCTCTCATCTCTCTCTCTCCTCTCTCTCTCTCTCTCTCCTCTCTACTCTCTTCTCTTCTTCTCTCCTCTCTCTCTCTCTCTCTCTCTCTCTCTCTCTCTCTCTCTCTCAGAAATGAGCCATTAAGGGCTGCATGTGTCTGTAATCTGCCAGTCTTTGGACAATAGATTAAAGCCCAAAAATATTGAAGCCCTGCCATTGAAGCCCAAAAATATTTCCTCCAAATTCCTCCAGATTTGCTATTTCCTGTTATGAAGCTACATATGGTACCGTCTCATTTGGAACAGCATAGCACCATGTGTTGGAACGTTACATAGTCCTAAAAAAAAAAAAATTAACGTACTGACATTTTCACCTCCCGAGTTGCATTAAACTCATCCCTCTCAAGCGGTTCCAGTTATTATATATTTGCAAATACATATTTGCGTGGATATGAAATGGGTTCCCGATGTGTTGGAGGAAAAAACAGAGGAGTTTGCGAATAACTCTTCTTTCATTGCGAGGTGTCTGCGGTGCCTCTGAATAGTTATGTCCGAATGCCGCAATAAATTCCCCCTTCATTCACCTGGCTTTGGAATAAAGCCTTTGGCCTGACAAAATATTTAGCTCTGCCAGTCTCAAGATATTGGATATGTCACCCTCCATTGCTTGTGCTCTAGGCTAGTGACACACTCACTTTACCAATGTTTTTCAAAAAAGAAAAAAGAAAAAACCCTGAAAGGCCATATAATGAGTACTCTGGAGAGTGTGTGATTGTGAGGATATCTCTACTTTCATGCACTTTATATATATATATATATATACACTTTGTGAACTGCACCATTTTTGATTTGATTTTGAAATTGTATTTTTTTACATTTTTTTTTCCATGTGTACAGCAACCCCATTTTTTCAGGGCATCATAATGTTTGGGACAGAAGCTCTGTTCATGAAGTCTTCTGCCCTCCTGAAGGCTGTTTCTGATCTGTCTATTCCGTCAGCAACTGTAGAGGTCTTCCTGGGTCTACCAGGCCCTTTGCTATTACTGAGCTCACCAGTGCTCTTGTTCTTCTTAATGATGTTCCAAACAGTTGATTTTGATAAGTCTAAGGTTCGGCCTTTGTCTCGGACAGTTTTTTCTTCTTATTTATCAGCCTCCTAATGGCTTCCTTGACTTTCATTGGCACAACTCTACCCCTCATGTTGACAAAAGCCGAGAGCAGACTCCAAAAGCAATCTAAAGCCTAGAATCAAAACTAGATGCCGAAAGCTTTTTTATACCCACATTAAGGAAGCAATTGCTCACACCTGACTAATTTGAAACACCTGTGAAGCCATTTATTTCCAAAAGTGTCTCATTTCTACCTGGAAAACAAAATGTCTAAAAATACCCTTTAATAAAAGCTGAGAATGTGCACTTTCACCACATGTGCATTGTTTGATTACAAATCTAAAACTGTGGAGTACAGAGCCAAATCAAGAAAAAATATATGTCTTTGTCCCAGAGATTATGGAACTCGCCATATGCAGTATGTTTGGATTGTCAATAAGCAGGGCTGCGTCTAACTGCTTTCTAAAATATATTAAAGCCACTATATTGTAGCAACAGGCCCTGGACGAGAAAGAATCTGCGGAAATTAAATCATGTCGGAATTTTATTGCAGAAAAATTCTCAGACTCCACCAATAAGCAAATAGTTAAATTAATAAACAAGTAAATTAAATGCCGTGAGCACAAATCGGCGCAGGCCGTCTTGCACAGGAACGGAGCTTCACCTGAAGCGACAGAGACCGGCAGTTTCGCCGTGTCCTTAATCTACGAGGCGTTCGGATAATAGTGGTTTGCTCCTCCTCGTGCTGAAGCATTGCTCTGTCTAAGCGCCCGGGGGGGGGAGGGGGGCCTTGAGTGATAAGGGATGATGAATGGCCCGTTGTCAGCCGCCTCTCTTCAGCTCAGAAACCAATATTGAGTCGCCCAGGCGATTGCACTCATGTGCGCCTTCCATTATGCAAAGCGAGCGTCATGCCTACGAAGAAAAGAGAAAAAAAAAAAAACGGCAAATTTGCCACGTAACCTGAAAACCTTGAAATTTACTTTGAGGCGCGAGGTTTCGGGCGAAGACAAACTTTTGAAATCAGAAGAGACACGGAAACAGGTGGCCGTTGGTTTGCTGCTTAAGGTGGCGAACTGCATTTAAATAGAATCGGATGCGATACATATGCCCAGCAAAGAAAATGTACAGAGGGAAATCTACCTCAAAACATTGTTGACACTGCATAGTACCTGGAGAGAGCTTTAGAGTCTCCTAGCCAATTCCCAGTGCAGTGGGGGCCACTTATTCTGTCTTTCTGATTCATGCCCTTGCCAGACTCAGACATTGAATTATTCAGATGATCATTATCCAGTAGAATAAAATTATTTTGATGACCGGACTTCCTCCAGCAAAAATATGCTTCAGAAAAGTATTGGGTTGAGGAGGTAGGCCAGCTTCATGTTACAGCTTCACATCCTTACCCGATGTTTATTTATTGACATTTACGACCACAAATAAGGTTCTGATAGCAGGAAATATGGAACATATATGAAAGCCATATACTGGTATTCTGCTTGTGAAATCAATATCAAACCTGAGTTAGTCACAACCAACCAAGGAATGTTGCTTAGTTACAGTATATGGATGTGGTTATATGGTGTTATATGAAAATAAAATGATGATTGAAGAGTTGAATAGCCTTTCCCACTTTTATTTTGATAGAGAGTTTTGGAAATAAATAAATATATAGGGCTTGGTCAGTCTGAATAAATTAATATGTAACTTATGCTGTTAATTTTCATTTTGAAGGAAAATCCCATTCATTAATCCAGCCTTGCTCAAGTCAGTTTTGTTATCTACGGACTAAGCAACTTCCAATGGAGGAATTCTGCTGTCTAAAGGTCATGAGATTACGTATAATATTTATGCTTGAGATGCCTCCCGTAAAACACAGCGACAATTATTCGTGCAGGTATCTCTCGGAGAGAGAAACGGACGGACATAAATAATTGATGCCCCAAATGTATTTATCAGGCCAGTGAATTCTTATCACGTCGAGCAGGTTGAATCTTCATAATGTCAAAGCGTAAACTGAGCACGGGGGCCCGCAGTCACGGAGGTGATGCTGACGGCCTTTTTATCGGGATATGCATGAAATGCATCCTGGGAATGATCGAGAACAGTGGATATTGGAGCAGGCAATGGGTCCCGTTTATAATTAATGCCCGATAGGCCTCAGGCACAGTGCGTTTTGGGTTTGGTGGGGGGAGGGGGGGGGGGGGGGGCAGGAGGGGGGTGTGATGGGAAATCATTGACCATTACATCCTGTTTTATATAAAACCTGTTTATTTCTGATGGCTGTGCATCCACATGATGCAATGAAGGAATTATTAATGTGAAATTCTCAAAGATTCAAAACTGTACCCGAAGGTGCTGTGACCTTAACCTCTACTCTAAAAAAAAAAAAACATACATTATCATTCTGTTATAACATGAAAATGGGAGCTTTATGTTAAATTATAATTCCATTTATTATTCACTAGTACAACACTGCTTTATTAGATTGCATCCATTTGAGTTCAGAGATTAGAGTCATATGTAATTTGTTCTATTTGGTTATTATATTAAAAAGTGTTTTGCAAAGTTGAAGAAATATCCAAGGGGAATGTGTGCATGAAACATTATGAAGGCTTAAGCCTTTCAGCCAATCAGCAAGAGCCTGAAAATGATAAAAAGTGTAAGCTCAAACTGCTATGAACGAAATGTCCTGTGTCCAACATGAAACGATATAGTAAAATGTAATATTGATGTAAGTGACTGTTGTAAAGTGTCAACACTTGACAGCATGCCACAGTAAAACATAAATTTGGGCTACAGCTTTAAAAGAATCGAAAAAACTTTGTCAGGCTCGTTGTCATCGCTGAATATCAACTTTATAGAGTTGTTTTCTGTCCAAATTCTCCTTATATGCCATTGTGGCTTATGTTGTTTTTTATTTTATTTCCATAAACCTCAGTTGAACTCTAACTATACCTAACCCCCCCCCCCCCCTTCTCTACGCCCTACACCGTAAAATGTAATATTAGCTTACTTTCATCCATGAACTACTCTAATGTTCATGTCTCACATTAAAAAAACACTTAATATCCAAAATAATTCTCCACCACTGGAAAATAGACCATGCCTTCATAGCATAGAATATGCAGTTTTTTATATTTCATCAAACATTTTTTTGAATACATGCAGTAGGAGTGTATTGTGCAATAATAGACACTCAAGAAATGATACCACAGTGCGACCTAATGTTTAAGGTTATGTATCAACAAAGGGCCCTGCAATTACATGGAATGGCTCCCTGAGTGGCAATTTTTTTTTTTTTTTTTTTTTACAAAGACGGACGGGTTTTGTCTCTCTTCCTCATTGCTTTTCTGGTACAAAAAGCGAAATTCATGTCCCCCTCAAAGATAAAGATAAAGACGCAGCAGGGCTCCAAATATGTTTAAAGAGGCAAAAGAACGTGGCGTGCCACTCCGACCCGTCAAGCACCTCGAAACGTTTGGACGTCGTCCTTTCAGGACAGCCCCCGTTTGGGAATAAGACTTCAGCGCATTCCTCCTGCTGCTTTTCATTTCGACAGAGGCATTCTGGCTGACGGTCGAAGTGCAGCTTGCAAGGCCTACTGCTATTACATTTGAACAAGGTCATTCCAAAGGAGTTTTTTTTTTTTTCCTCTCTCTCTTTCTTCTTCTTCATTCAGAAAGCCTCAGATTTCGCATCCTTTTGATAGCGAGATGGAATATGCTGTCGTTCCGGAGAGATCAAAAGTGCATTAAATGCCAATTTGGAACTGCAAAAGCAATAGATCTAGTCCAACCAAAGGCAAATTATACGAGTTTTTTAGGTAAGAGGACAAAAAAGACAAGGTAAGGAAAAAAGAGTATGCCATTGTAACATCAATAAAGACTGGTAGAGGATTCAGAATGTGCCCATACTGACTGTAACAAGCAGCCCTACAGGGAGACACACATTTGGCTGGAACATTGGCCAAGAATTGGAGGACTTCAGTTGGCCTTGATACTCACTTCTCCTTGCAAAACAGCGACACCTGCTGGCTGATCTGGGGCCTGCAGGTTCTCTGCAGGTAAATCTGTCTTCCTCC
This sequence comes from Anguilla rostrata, assembly GCF_018555375.3. Taxonomy (NCBI): domain Eukaryota; kingdom Metazoa; phylum Chordata; class Actinopteri; order Anguilliformes; family Anguillidae; genus Anguilla; species Anguilla rostrata. Next base: position 50,845,208 of record NC_057939.1, on the reverse strand, counting down.
CACTCGTGTCTGTGCGAGCCCGACTTGTGAACTACGGCGAGATAACAAGTAGCGGCTGACAACACTCGCCCCGGGGGAGAGCAAGCGCTTGTCTGCTCTCTCTCTCCCGAATCGATAACACAGGCTGCGGCAGTAAGCGCTGATGAATAAGATCGTCGGTTCCAAATCAGGGAGGAAAAATGGGAAAAACTAAGCAAAAAAAAATCATTTAAAAAAGCAAGCCACAGAGGTTTTAATTGAATGCAAGATATGATAGTGTGGAATGGTGAAAGCCTTTTAGATTTTTAAGGTTTACCTAACAAATCTCTCTGTTTCATTGTTCATCTTCTATTCCCCCAGCAGTGTGACAATCGTAGTGTGAACAGTTGCATTCCAGTGCATCTTAAGCCTGCGGTGTCTGGGCCCGAATACCATTACGCTGTACAATATCCCAGAAACCATTGCACCGGGGTTAATGAAGCACCGCCCCATCGCGATGGAGAGTTCTTTTATAGCAAAAAATTAATTACTTGTGACAAATACAACAGCGGTTAGATGAACTGATATTTCTGCCATGTAGCTTGGAAACAAAAACATTTTCAGAGGCAATAATACCGACCATAAATTCCTAATCAATGCATTTCCCTCCATCGCCGTACGTCACCCAATAAAGAATGTAAAGTTCACCGAGTTGAACCCCAGGACCCTGCTCTATCTTGAATACAATATACAATTTCAGTCATTTCTTTCGTTTTCTGAAGAGAGGACCTTCGACACCCTCTTTTATTCATTAAAGCCTACCGTCTCTGAGCGAATCAATATCCTCTCCCGTATGCGCGGCGTGTGCAGAGCCGTGTGTGGCTAAGGGCTGTGCTTCTGCCATGGAGCGAGACTGAACCGTGCGCATGATAATGATGTAATTCGCAGTCTCAATGGAAGTGTTTCCCATGATTAAAATGACAAAATTTAACACCTCCAGTTAGCAGCACGTTGACCTCATTAATCACCTGAGGAAAAACTCATTTCCCTATTTTGATTCCAGCGTTTAATGAGCTACAGTACAATATTTCGTTGTGTCCATACAGTAGTAGTGTGAACAGCCAGGGAGGATACTGAGTGTAATTATACAAATAAGTGGTGATTGTGGTAAAAATTCAGCTGTTTGGGATATTGGGGGATAGTGAAGATAGACTTTTCTGAAAGCAAATGTCATTTATTATTAATTATATTAATGGAAGTACACTATATGGCCAAAAGTATGTGAACACCTGACATCCAACATCGCATGCAGGGATTTGCTTCCATTCAGTCAGATGTGCATTAGTAAGGTTGGGCACTGATCGGGCGATTAGGCCTGGCTCATAGTTGGCTTTCTAATTTATTTATTTATTTGACAGGGACACATTGATCAATATCACTATTCTGTGATGTAAATGCGCCAGATTTAGCCAGATCGCTACTTTCCATCTGTTGTCCCTGGGCATGCTGACGTTAACACATTAATAACAAACAGACCAGCCTAGAAGCCATAGTACAACTGATCCCAAAGGTGTAGGAATTGTGGGTAGTGGTCAGGGCCATGTGCCGACCAGCCAAGTTCTTTCTACAATTTCTTGAAAATCATTTCATATATCACTCATTGCATGCGAACGCAAAAGGACAATCCCAATGTTGGAGCACAGATGTCTGATGTCCATTGTTGCTGAGCATGGATGCCTTACTGAACAGTCTAGCAAACATGAAACAGCCCTAGACCAAGGTGCACGATCCTCAAGAAGCTGTAGTGAATGTAGGTATGCAAAAGCATTTACATTAATGATTCCACAGTTCTTGATTAAGGACATACATTTTTAGGACCTCACTGCTTATTCATTAGCGTACGAACAGCAAACATTGGAATAATTCAAATGATGGTAAAAATTAAATGACTGAAGGAAACATGGCACCCAGCTTTCAGCTTTTATGTTCACGGGACCTTTTTCATATTTTAATGTTTTAATTTAGTTTGTTTTTGTTGTTTTTCCCATTTTTTGGCCAGAACAGCGGGTCTGTCTTAAACACCAGTCAGTGCCTTGGCAGAGTAAGAAAGAACCAAATGATGGGAGAAGCAGCTGGAGTGTGAGATACACTTTCTTGCTATTCTCAGTTCAGGCAAATCGTGTGAATTCAAAAAAAAAAAAACAAGAAAAAAAAAAGGCATCCACCAATGGCTTTCAGTTTGCATGTCCAGACGTGCTGCCCTGTGGTGCTGTGTGGCTCTCGGCTGCCTGGAACGGACTCTGACAGCGGCGGTATCTAACCAGACCAGGAATTTTTCAGGGCGATACTGTACATAACTGGCTATCGTGGGTCCCACAGAGGGAGGGATGGTTTCTGTCAACAGGGCCTCTCTCCTCTTGTGGGTCAGACATCCATATCCCTGCATGAGCTACACAGGATGCTCAGTCGTCAATCTATTGAACAAAATAAGTCACATTGGCACTAAGTGAATCTGGGAGCTGGTCATACAGGACTCATATTTGTGCTAATATATTATTGTTTTTAAGAAAATAAGTGAGTCACAGGACTCACTTTTTCACCCTTTTAAGATCAGGCTTTTTGGAATCTTTTATTCACAACCTAAAACCTATGTCAGTGTTCTAGAACTCCAGCAATTGTTACATCAGCACTAGAATGTTCAGTTTAGAACATTCTAATATATTTGTGACCTTAAATGGTTAAGTCAAGGAGAACTGTTTATATCCTGGTGTGACCAGGGGGGCCACCGAGCATGAAGATCTCACATTGCCCCCCAGATAGATTGTGCATTCTAATATTTTTTGAAGGCCCCTGTCAGTCAATCCCCACTTTCCCCCTCCTTATGGCTCTCCTGCACATGACTGACAGATTTAAAAATGCTAAATTGTGATGGAGCTCCAGCACCCTCCCATCTAAAATTCTGCTTTGGAGATGAAGAGCAGACTGTTCTGGCAAAGCTCAGCCTGTGCTGTCACAAACTGCCAGAATGCACAGTGAATTATAGCCTCTCCTGGACAATTAAAAAGCAATCAATTTCCTCTAATGGGCAGATTTATCTGAGAAGTGACAAAGTATAGCTTAACACAGCTCTGCTTGTAATGGCTATGGGCTCATAATGATGTCTGCTCATAACTCCCTGGACAAAGAAACAAATTTCCCCCATATCACTGCATAGCTGAGTTACATTCAATATTAAAGTACTGTTGCATTCTATATGACGATGTGCATCTTTCATTTACAATGGCATCCTGTACGTCATAGATGCGAGATTGTTCATATCTACTGCTTATGTTACAACAGAAGTAATACTTTCATGTTCATCTATTGTTGAATTAGTGTAACTGGAAAAAAAGGCTGAATAATCTCTCTCAGAGAGAGGGAGGGAGAGAGAGAGGCAATATAATGGCTTTGATTTCTAATATGAAATGTGCAATCTAGCCACAAATATTACCGTTTAACAGTTCAGCTTTATTCATGCTTTCAAAATCCGTACTGCCGATATTTCGAAAAAAAAAAAACTCCTTCAGTCTCATTTAAAACCTAAAAGTCTGAATGTATTTTTCCACTTGCTCTTAATTGCTCTTTGATGGCCATCAAAGAGTTGTCATGCAGTGAAATTGGCAATAGAAGTGATGAAATCTCCACAGTCAGGGACATTACATGAACGGAGATCGCCGCGGTCCAAGAGCGTTTCTTGTTTTGGCAGAGAGGGGAAAGCTTTCGCTGGAGCGAGTAATTTCCGGAGCCTTCGCCCTGGCATGGCTTAGGAGACCTCCCGCACCGCCCGTCCACCTGTGAGTATAATCCAGCACAGCCCGTCCTCAGCGCTCCACACGCACGCATTATCTCCGATGATCTTCACCTTATTTTCTCAAAATGATCTCACACGGGTCGGCTCCCGCTCGTCAGGGCTAAAGGGGCTCCCTGTTCGGACGCATCCGAGCACGGCAATTGGAAAATGACCCTTAAAAACGAGGTGGGGGGCGAGGGGGGGGGAGGGGGAGAGGGGAAATGCGCTGTGATCTGAGATGAAACGCACCACACTGGGGTTTTAATTTTCATTCGTTACCTGAGCTTTACCTGAGCCTCATGTCATGAACAGCAGTTTGGAGACCGTCCTGATTTATTAAACAAATTAGTGATGTGCAACATCCTATCAGATCCAACCGAGGATTTTGTGACTTCAACTTCCTGTGTCTCTAGTCTTTTTTTTCTTCTTTCAAGTACAAAAGGAAGTATCGATCTTTTGGTGCTGGGAAATAATTTTCCTTACCTTTGTTTGCCGTAAATCAGTGTTTCTTAAACTATGGGTTGGGACCCAAAATGGGACGCGGGAGTGTACAAGTTGGGTCCTGAACTGAGTCTGTAGTCAATTGGGCTATTTATATTTGGCAGACCCCTGAAAGGTACTAAATTTCTGATTTGGGTCCCGATATTGAAAAGTCTTTCTAATTTGGGTCCTGATATTAAAAATTAGAAGAACACAGTGCTGTAAAGAGTACCAGACACAAGCATTACTGTACCTTCAGCTAGAGCCACATTTTCTCACACTGGAGTCCTTAATGTAGATTTGTTGGCAGTTAGGCTGATAGACATTTGAAACACACTTTAAGGTGTGTTTTCCATCACAGTCAATGCGTTTATGACATTGGATGCTACAGTGAGAGGCACTGTACTTAAGGATGAACAAAAACGCAAACCATGATCCTGGTGACGATGATGATGATGATAATGGGGAGATACACCTTCTGAATCTTCTGAATCCAGTCCATTAGTCCACAACAGGTGACATGCTAATGACGCTACATTGATCTCATGTTGCTCCTACAATCGCGTAATTATTACCTACAGTAAAATAAATATGACTGTTTATCAACACACAGCCTAAATTATTTTAATAAAAGATTACAAAACGGTAAAGGATCCAGAAATGTGAGACAATTGGTCACAATTAACTAAAAAAAATGCATTGGTTAATGATGTTTTTATAACAGAGGGCAGGATAAGGAAGCAGTGACCTTGCTCATTATGATTTCAGTACACAATGGTTTCTTACGCAGCCAGATCTGTTCGTTTGTTCTCCCAGGGGAACAAAACCTAATTCGACCCATTCTGCTGTTCATGGAATTGCCACAGCAGGAACCCAAGCAAAAACAATATGCTTCTCTTCATATTTGCTGTAACTACTCATGCTTGTCTTGGTCTTCTCAGATACATAATTACAAGTTATTTCTCTTTTGCCTACACATCACGGTCTAATATACTGCAATTTAAAAAAGGAGGAAAAAAATTGCCCGAATATGTTCAAATCATAATATGTTTCAGGACATTTTATTATGCTTTTTTGGTTTCATTACTGTTCTTTACTTCCTCACAAGCAGTAGAAACAGCTGTATTTGTTTTGTTTTTTTCCAATATCAGTAAATCTATGCTGATATAAAACCGCCTGGGGTGTAAACAAAAAATACTGTGACCACCCCCCTCCCCCCCGACAGAGTTTCCATAATGTACCAAGTATGTGCATCAACATTTTGAGTGAGCTTATCCACACCTCAGAACATCTGTCAAAAACTTGCCTACCTCTCTTAACCTTCTCCAGTTCATGTGAGTTGAGGGGTGAGGTGGATTTAGCAGCATTTCAACAAGTTTAAATTGAAACGGCCCCCCTACCCCCCCCACCCCCCACAACCCCCCCACCCCCACCTTCTCCCTTCCCCCTTCCCACATACCCCACGTACACACGTAGTCTAGGAGACGCTGGCTGAGCTAAAACAAAACGTGTGTGTGTCTGCCAGTGTTCAGTTAAATCTGTCCACACTGCGCAGGTGACCCAGAGTATGCTCTGGTGCAGTTTCACTGCAACCGGCCACTGGTTTCACTTTCTGAACACAGTTACACCGCGCTTTGTTCAAGCAAAGCTACGTCACAGTTTTGTGAGGACTGAGCGGTTTCTTTTCATAAATAATGTATGCCCCTCTGTGGTAATAAGTGTTTGGAAACAGCCCCCCAGCTGATCTGGGTTTCAGTAACACAGTCAAAGTGGCGTTTAATAACAACTGTAACACTTTCTGAATGATCGGATAATGGCTCCTGGGGTGAACCACGCAGTACATGGTCATGTTCAAAATCATGATCAAATTTTTACTTTTAAAAAAGTTTTCTTTCATCACTCAGTCAAGAGCCACGAGGAAGTAACAATCAATAGGCAGCATTATTATATTAACGCCATTACTGGGCTGCTTTTAGTATGCTAAGCTTGTAAGTATATTCAGAGCGCAATCTACATAGTATATAGGCAATATGTACAGTATCTAGTTTATGTTTGATAGCTGCCATTATAATAATTTCCAATTAATGGGTGTAAGGTAATGGGGTGCTCAATGTACGAGTAGCTTAGTTTGCCTTAAAGGCTGTTTTCAACAAAGGGAAAGCAAGAAATACTCATATTTCAAAGCTTCTGGCGTTAATAGAGTTATAACGACTCTTCTAGATTGCTGGAGGCGTGAGACAACCAAAACAAACAAGAACAGTGCCATGAGCAATGCATGTGATTCATCCGTAGGCTACGTCAGGCTGAATAGGGTATTATGGCAGTTTCCCTGCTAGGATCTCATCAACAGTACATGCTATTTTGCGCACATATTGTTTTGTTTCTTTATTAAACCACCCTTCGAATATTTTTTACTTGAGAAATAATATGAGGAGCTTTCAAACAAATACTGCATGCAGTTCTTGTTTCGGCTTTATATGACAGTTTGGTCCATCCACACCAGGCTCAAACTCTGGTACAACTTTTAAAAGTGCCTTTCAAGCTAGAAGACTAAGATGCCTTATCAGGAAAGATCCTTGCGCCAGAACCCATTTTACCCCTAAGCTACCTTCCGGTGTAATACGTGCCCCTTTCCCTGAAATAAAAATCCAGGAAAACAATATAAGCCACACAGTAACTCACAATAGCCCTGCAGTGCTGTATTTTCCAAAGGACGCTCATGGATCCATTTGCACAAGGGTAGCACAGTGATTTTCCATCCCGCCCGCTAGACTGATTTTCAATATATTATCTAAGGGGAACCGTTTTTTTTTTTTGTGTGTGTGATGCAAGCATTGTTCCAGTGGCTTTATGTTTGAACATGATACTTGAGCCCTTTGTATCACAAGTGAGACAGTAAATATCCCCCTTTGGATGTGCAGAATGTCATCGCCAGTGGAAAAGCAGAATAAACAGACATATCCGCGAAAAGGATTTTAGCAGCCGGGCAGATTTGGTTTTATTTACCCAAAGCCTCTGGTTTCCACTGCCTCGGGGTGTGCTCACGGAGGAATGCGACCTAACGCGAGCGCCGCTTCCGCTCATTTTCAAGTTGACCAAAATGTGCAGGCGGTTGTGGAAGGTTTCGTTCCAGACGTAACGTACGGACGGAAAACAAACGATTTATAGCCTGTGCGTTCACTTTTTTTATTGCCTGTAAAGTTTTTGTTTAGGTGAACATTTATACTTTGAAATATGTAAGCAGGATAAATTTCCCTTTGATGAAGTATGTCATTTGTACATCAATTCTGTATGGATACTCACTTCAGATTCACTTTAGATTGGCAGACCACTAAATGGTCGCACCACTGATTGGTTAGAATAGGAATTCCATGTAAATAAATACAGTAAACATGGTCGCCAGATGGCCAATACCAGTCTCTCAAGTAATGTGCAGTATATGAGCTTTGTAAGTATAAATATTTGTATAAATAAACCATTTAAAACCTCACCTGAATAAAATAGGCTTAATGCCACAGCATGTCTTTACATTGTTTTTTTATATAATACAATATAAGAGATTCATGGGTTGCTTGATTCTTTTTCACAGATTATATGTAATTATGGTTATAAATGACTGGAACAGTAAAAGCAGAAATTCAACTAGTTCAAATATTGCGCGAAGCACACGGTGAAGCAAGTGTTTAACTCCGATTATCATAATGAAAGTTCTAAGCCATTAGCCTCTGGTTGAGCAGGGATAAATTACATGTACAATAAAACAATACTTCAACAGTTATCTCAATATTAAAATGAACTACCGCAGAAAACAGTTCTATCACCATCTGAAAAAAATGAATGCAAATACTTGTGTCAGATCTCGTTTGGGGAAGGGTGCTTCAGAAGTCTGCGAAACACGGCAAATTCTAAACCGCAATGTTTTCACCCGGCGTCAAAATGAGCTATACTACATAAATGATAAACAAATTAATGATAAATTATAAAGATAATAGTGCGACACGCTCTGCTTTGTGGGCTCCTAAAAAAAATTAGCTGCAGTCAGCAAAACCCTCAATGTCAGGGCACCTCATGATTACGCTGTTAGTGCAGCACTGTGAGTTTTCCTCTTCCCCAAGTCCGCCATCGTCACTTCAATTAACAGAACAGTGTACTCCAGCCCTCCCCGCTGCCTCAATCAGCCTCCGTTACTCTTTCGACTGCAAAAAAACATCTCAAATAGAGCATGATTCCTGGCTATACAACCGAGTCCCCCTGGTGCCCTGCGTAAAACTGAAGTAATGTTCTCAGTCTCGCAGGACGAACTCCCGCAATCTGGAAGTGGCTTGTATTCATTTGTAATCAATTTCCTAGATGGATGCATTTTGCCTCTTCTAGACAGTTCTAATAAAGGCAAGTCTGCAGGTCTATGACAACACACCCCCCCCCTTCAGAGTTTCTTATAGCTTCAGGAATAGTACACTGCTGACCTAAGATGGTCTTATTTGAGGGGATGACTTTGCTTATGACCGAAACGCACAGCCTCTTAAATTACACGGCCCTCGGAAAGCGCGCGAGGAGCATCGCGGCCGTTTCAGGTCATGTGTTCCGTTCCTTTGTTTTTCCCGCGGAGGAGCGGTAATTGGTGCCTAATCAGCATTTTCCGCTCAGTCACGCCAGATCCTTTGTACCGCGCTTTTAATGCCTTCTTTTAATTGTGCAGTATCGGTTTATCTGGAAGAGCATTGTCGAGTCATCCAACCTGCAATCTGCCAAAATAAAAACCAAATCAAAACAAAAACATTATATTCAGTGGAATCTGGCCGAATAGACGGTGCCACGGTATAGCAAGAAAAAAAGCAACCGAGGACACAGAGGAACACATTTGAAAGTAAGAATATAGAGGGAGATTCTATTAAACATACGATGCTGTACAATGTGTGTTTGACCCTATGATTAGACATTACATACCAATGCATGCGAAAAATATGATATGAATGACTTAGCACACATGTAATATTTATGTTACAATGATGCAGCCACACACATTATTTTAATGGGGGATAGTGGACCTCTGTAGATTACAGCCTCATTTTTGATGAAAAGCAACACTCTTTCACATTTGGTTGTTGCCCTAATATTTAAAAGGTCCAATGAGCACCAGCATCACTGCGGCTGTGGCTTTCTTTCCAATGGTGAATGAAAACCCTGCATTCCCTGTACAGCTGAACAATGCAGACCTGCCATAATGTATTTTGCAAGCTCGCCTCAATATTTTATACGTGGTTCTACTGCTATGGTATATTGGAGCGGGGGGATGAAGAGAGGGTTGGTTGAAGATCAGAGGAGGAGAAAATAGGACAGTCGGGTGTAATGACAGGACAGTGAGGCTTCAGGGTCCCCATAATGGGTCCCTACAATATGCTGTCAGTCACAAATTTATTTAAACCAATCAAAATAAGTTGCTTACCACAGCAAAATACAGTGATTGGTTCACAGCGGTAAGCATTTGATAGGTCCTCCCAGTTTGAGTTTTATGGAATCCTCACTATCGTGGCAGAGAAGCTGAATGGCAGACCAGCCAATAAAGAAGGAGCAGTAGCCACATGTACTACCTACTGGACAGGATATCAAAAAATTAAATGTGCTGGCAATAATGGCAAGTAAGTTTCAGCCTTTTCATTTGCTGAAAGGACGGTAAGTGAGCTGTCAATTTGTAACAACAATAGTTGGAGCCAAATCCATTTAAATGTGGTTAATTCGCGAATCGAAATTGGTATTCAATTCAAATAATCAAATTCATTTTGTGACGGGTGCTTTTTAGTCGACGGATTGAATTTAAACTCCTATCTGGAATTGGCTGAATTGAGATGGAATTGACCTTCCTCCCCGAAAAGCCAACATACTTGTCTGTCTCAGGTGGCTTCCTCCAGAGGAATTGCTAATATCGCGAACGAGCTACAGCTTGGCTTTGAAATACAGAATGTGGCGTCTGACTCAGAAAAGGTTTGCCTTGAGTTTGGTGTGAAGAAAAGTCGAGGGGAGATGCCTGAAAGATAGAGATGCTGAGATTTGAGAAAAGACCTGCAGGACTGAGAGAAGAAAGGAAGTACTCCTCCGGAACAGTAAGCAGAGACCTCCTGAAAGGTATAGAGAAGCAGCAGGCTTCTGTGTGAAAGGAGCTATGGGATGATAACAAGAGTCATGTGACAGGGGCAGCATGCAGGCAGGGAGGGAGTCTGGGCAAGAAACCCAAGGATGGATCCAAGGAGTAGCAGCAGAACCAGCAGTGTGTGCCCCTGCATTCTCCCCAGCTCAGCAAACTTTAGAAGAGTGGGCACTGGCAAAGGTGTAAAATGGCGTGAGGATAGAACCTATACCAGCGCATATACCATACGTGTTGATATAGTTTAATGAAGGGAATCAGGATATTGAATAATGAACAGGTGTTCTCATACTATTATTGTTATTTTCTGTGATTGTTATATGCTGCTCATGTTCTATGGCCCAAATTGGATGAATTTACCTTCAACAAATTCAATTCATTACATTCAATAAATTTATGAACGTATGGTGACTACTAGGAGCTTGCCATTTTTAGAATGCCATTTTTTAGAAGCTTGTTGAAAAAAAAAAAAAAAACCATGTATACAATTTCAATCAGAACGCTACTTGTGGCACAACTGACAGCATATTAGCAGAGTGTTGTTTTAATATGGAAGACGTTTGCTTCTAGCTCGACTACGTCTGCTGTTCAGCTTCTAAACCAAGCCCCTTAGCCACCTTCTATCAGCAGTGGCGGCCATTTTGGAAGAGAGAATGACTGAAGCAAGGTATATGAGGAGGGAGAAGATTAAAATGAAAATGACATCTCTCAAAGGCAACCGAGAGAGGACATCAACCTGATCAAATCCACAGTTAGCAAGGACAATCTCAAGACTCTGAAAGGAGATGGGAGAAAGACATGAAATGCATTTCATTTCTGTATGCAATGCCAGAACAGCCATTATGGTTCTGAATCTTAGGCCGATATCTAAGGCTCTAGCAGATGTCAATGCTTCACGGTCATTGAAGAATGGTGAGTTTGTCGCTAAATGAACTTGTCACATGTCTACAGTCTGTTCAGATAAGCTGTAGAAGCACTTTGCCATTTGGAAAAAGCTGATAAAAAGGGGTTGTGATATTTTCCCGCTATTTTCTATGCAGCCCATTCTCTGTAAAGAATTAAGGCTTGTCCTTGAGCATGATTCAGAAGGAAGAACCTGATCTCCAGCTTTATTCAGACACTTGCATTCATCCTACAAAGCTTTTTATTTCTTGCAAATAATGTAGAAATGAAACATAATACAGTTCAGAGTATGAAAGCACATTGTAGATGAAGTGCAAATAGCAAAATGTTATTGGCTGTTTGATTCCAGTCAACTTGTATTTATTAAGCTTCCGTCATTTTAATTTCTGTCATCACAGGTACTGTACCTGTACTGTACCTTCTGAATCACCATGACAGATACAGGAAGAGGAATTTACTTCACAGGCTGTTAAGAGCCATGTTTCTGAAGACCACATACAGTCTTGTGGCCTTGTTCTTTTACGAGAGAAGTGTGTGACAAACGACAGTCACCCCCAGCGCCTCCCTGTATTTTTTTTTTTTTTTTTTTTTTTTTAAATCGGTCTTAAATTCCCAAATAGACCAGGAAGTGTTAAGGGTTTTTGCCTGCACAGCCAGGGCTTAATGTGTGTTATGGGCTAATCATAAAATGATCCCACTCATTTTAAACCAGGTTCATATTTTATCCTTGTGATCGTCATGCAACATCATCAGTCAGTGGTTGTACACTGTGACCTATATTGCTTAGTGATGTATTCACTGACCTTTACAGTATGGGCACGGGGTATTGCTGAGCATGTATAACATAATACAGAAATTGCATGGGATTGCCTTAATATGCTAACATGATCTAGCTGGAACTCTCATTAAAATGCATTATCATACTTATTTAGCTGAAGCACTCATCCAGAGTGACAGTGCAACAACAGGGGCAGAAGGACGTGGAGCATGGATACAAGAACTCTTAGCCTTGTCTCAGCCTCGTGGCAGTGATTGGGTAGCACATGTTTTCAACCTGTGTATAAATACACACTTTTTTGCTTCAACTGTCTTTTTTTAACAGCAGGTCTAATACCCCAGGCTACTGCCTGTCCAAGCACTATTAATATTTGCCAAATAGATTCCCCATTAGCTTCCCATTAGCATTTAGCCTGTATTTAACTATTGACACCAGGCTAGCCAGCGGTGGATGGGCTCTCCCCCAAAGCTATGCTCCCCCTGAGATTTCTTCCCACTGGGGATTTTTCTCTCTCTCTCTTTCTCTCTCAGTTTTTTTCTCTGGAGGAGTGATTTTTTTATCTCGCTTGCTGGTTTTTTGTGAGTTCAGGTCCGGTCTCTTCCTATTTTCCTTTTTTCTTTGTCTTTTTCAATTTTCCATTTTTTTCTGTTGTCCTCTAAATCCAACACTGTAAAAATGCTATACAGTATAAAACAACTGAACTGGTTTGAGATCAGTCAGAGTGATGGAGGTGAAAATGGATGGAGGCTGTTTAATCCTAACAGGATTAGCTGGGACTACCTATGTTTTGCCATGTTTAGGACGTTTGGCTCTCTGTTCAATCATTCCAACCACCATAGATAGCATAGTTGCCATAGATGTAACGCAGAGGTCATAGCTCAGGTATCAGTAGGTCAACAACCTCATGATAATTGCCGCTGGGGGTTTCCATTCCTGGATGTCCTGATTAAATTTGATATGTCATTCTTTTTTGGTCCCTGGCACTGTATGATCTTAAAGGGTGAGAAATTCTGTTTGGCAATCTTCCTATCAGCTCTCAAAATAGCCAAAAGGAAGGAAAGATAAACATCAAACTGATACAAATTAAATGATTATTGTAAAGAGAAACTTGTGTGCCTTTTGTGTGTCTGTATGTGTGTAAGCCTGAGTATGACCAGTGAATGGTGCACATACCATAAAGAACACAATATTTTTTATAGAAATATTTTTATATGTGGTTATTATATAGGTTTACATATTTGTTTTTTTCCTCTTATATGTAAGTGCGCTATTTTTGGGCTGGAATTAATATGATTTGCTCCTTAAAAAAATACATAAATAAATAAATAAATAAATAGATAAATAAATAAACATCTTGGGTATGTATTGGGGAAAACTGGTTTTTAAACTGAGTATTCTGGGTCTGGTCATAAGGCACACGTCATAAGCATATCAAAAGAATTTGCTGATGGTAGAAACACACATTAACAGTCAGCTCCTCACAGCTCCCACTGTTTCCATAGCCACACTATTAGGCGATGTGTTTGCTGGATTTCATGCTTGCTTTGAAAGTTGTCGATATCGGCTGAACACCTGGGGAGAGTCTATACAGTCTGTACAAGAAAATAATCTCATTGTAATCCGTCTTTCTTGTCACTGCTCTCTGATTTGGAAAAAGCCCATGCCTGCAATTTTGCAGTGTGCGAGCCCGGATAGCTCAGTGTATGTGTGGATATGAAAAACTGGGTTAAGCTATAAACTGTCTCTCACAGAACCAGACAAAGCAGATCGCATTGACTTACCTGTGTGCTGAGATTCCACTGGGTGTAACCTGGCAACTGACGAGCAGAGCCTGAAAGTGCATGACACAGGTTATTAACAGGTACACAACGCATTTCTTGTGTGTGTGTGTGTGCGTGTATATTAATCCTTTAGAGATCAGAACATCACATGAAAAAAATTTGCCTTTGGTAATTCCATTCAGTGGACCTCAGTCACCAGTCACCATCTCCATGTTTGTAATGTATACAGGTGTGTCTATGTGTACTTATGTACAGTGGCATATTTTATGTTTGTGTGGGGGGGGGGGGGGGGGGGGGGGAGTGCAGACTGAAATTCTGCAGCAATGCAGAACTGCTCCTGAAACCTCTCTCACTGGCAGCTTCATGAAGTTTGGCTGGCATGGTGGGGGAGGGCTGGTGGGGGGGGCCCTGGTGGGGAGGGGGTGTGGGATGGATTTGGGCAGCAGACATGACCAGCATGAGCTGCAGTTATACTGTGGAGAGAGCAGCACGAGGTCGCTCCGTGTCAGGCTAACACGCCGAATTCTGAGCTTTTTTTTTTTTTTGGTGGGGGAGGAAGAGAGAGAGACGTGGCCCTCTCTGTTCTGGAGTCTGAAGATCAGGAATTCTCTTTGTCTCTGCTTAGTGTTTGTTTTCCGCAGGCGTGTGCATTCTGGGCATCGAAGCTTCCCCGCTGTCCAAGCCTAGCCCCATCCCTGAGAACCCACGCCTGAGATGGCTAACGAACGGGTGAACCGCTACGTGAGTCATTCGAGATTATAGTGTGATTGCGCAGCGCGGCTAGCTCTGAGGAAGACGTGCAGAGCGTCTCCCGTGCCGACGCATCGCTGTGCAGTTCAATATGTTTGCCTTCAGAGCACGGAGAGGGAAGTGTGGTACACAGACTTAGCAGAATGGGCATTAAGACTCAACAAAGAAAGGCTATCATCCAGGTGGGCAAGCAAGAGGAAAGAAATTACTGAACATTCTGTAAATGATTCTGCTAATACCTTTAGAAATCACATTCATAAAGCATTTATTAGGTAAAAACAATTGGGCAACACTCTCCACAAATGGCCCATAATAAGAGCCAGGTAACACCTTCATACACCGCACACACACATACATAACATCTTACACATCATAACACATTGACGTGCTTCCTTTACTAATTGAAAATATGAATATGGTGTGTTATGCTAACGATGCAGCACATGATATTACCATTACCTCATGGAGTGACACACGTCATTGGCAGGCTTTGACGTAAGTATTTATGAATCCCTAAATTCTGCATATAAAAGTGCAATGCAGTGTCAAAGGAGCCAAGAAATGGGGGGGTGGGGGGGGTTAGAGTCTTTTGAGGTGGCGTGTTGCCAAGTGCTCACAGGGAAGATTTTCAGACGATGACAATAACCCCACAGCCTTATGCTGTAAGTGGCTAATGAGATATTGACTTCAAATAAACAGGGACTGATGTGCAATTAATACCAGACACATTTGTGTCCCACCAGGCAGATGAGAGCCTTCCCTGGACGGAATGAACGCGAGGCTTCTCATTCTGGCCTGTTAAATGGACACAGCAGTAATTTAAACCCAATCACTCACGCCCGGCTTCCTTCAAATTTTAGAATGAAGCTTCACCTTCTCGTGTCAGATGGGTACACTGGAATAATAAACCACCAAAAGCCTTTCATCAAAGGCAGTTGCTGAACCGAAAGCATCATCACATAAAAGAACTCACTGTTTTTCGCAATCATAAACAAATCCAACTTTTCATTCTGCACTTCAGTGTTCCTGAACTTTGACAATGTTTTCATGAACTTAATAAAAAACCCATCTCTTCCATTAACTCACAGGTGTTGAGGTATTGTATAACTGTACTTTTTCCTATTTACCGATCTTTGATTTGATGCTCTTTGCTTACTTTAAAAATGTGCTTTTGTAATTCGCTAAGCCTAAAAGCATCAGCTGAATGACTAAATTGTAAACTGTAAAGTTTACGATTTTGAAAGTCAAGCCTCTGCCTGACCATTCTAAAACTAACCTGCTCGTTGTAAATTGGCAGACTAGACTGCTCGACGACAGCTCAGGAAAACCAACATGAGTTTTTGAAATACTGAGAGTCTCCAAAATAAGCGAGGAAGCTAAATTGGTCCAATCAATGCAATGATTAGTTGATTCAGGCTGTTAAGATCCTGGCTGGAATGAAACCCAGCAGATGCTGTATGCCCACCTGGAACAGGACTTAGTTGCTCTGACTTGTAGTGCATATCCACGCCTGAGCACAATCAGCCAACTATCTGAGCAGGGCATTACCCTGCTGGAATGGCATCTCAGTGCAATCATCCCTTAATCTCATTTGTGATTGAGTCCTTTAATATTGGGGCAGGGGTTTAGCAAACATGAGGTGCATTATCCAGAAAAGGGATGAATTTTGCACATTTAAAATCACAGTGCCATCTGGAAAATGCCATAAACTTGATTCTAACCAAAAATCACCCTCCGCACTGTCTCATATTTACATTTTGATGATATTTACCCTACATTGGAGAAGAATTGATTTAGCCAAAATGACTTTTGTCTTGTGTAATCAAAAAAAGGAAGAAGAAAAAAACTGGAATAGAAGTCATGTTTTTTAAAGGCTATTACCTGCCAAATGTCCACTTGCTTTTTTAATACCATAGGCTTGACTGATGGAAATTACAAAAATAAAAAATACATGAACCCCGATTTTGATATGAATCAAGTGATCACATAATATGACAAACTGTGTTGTGAAATTTATGAAATAGCTTGTCAAAAAGCATAATTGTAATCTAAACAGCTGAATGAGCCTTCAAGCCTCATTCGCACAAAAAATACATTCAGTCCTGTCAATGGGTGTAATAAATCATGCATATTCACTTAAAATTTGCCCAGACATAGTTTGGAAAATGAGTGTCTGAGGAATAATTATGTGGAAAGGTTCCCCACTCACTTGCTTTTCTCCTTTCTCTCTCTCTCTCCTGTTGCAGGTATGCCCAATCGGTAAATTGGCGACAGCTGCACACGTGGAATCCTAAATATGCCAGCCAAGGAGCGAGCGTAGGAGTTCAGCCACACCACACAGCAATCAAGTCTTTTGTGTTGTCACTTCGTTTCTTTAAACTTTCTCTCTTTTTTTGCGGTAGTCTTAGTTCCACGGCTTTGTTTGTCAGTTTTAGTCCATTTTCCTCGTTTTGGTGGTTAAGGAGGCCACACTGGATCTGACGGTCCAGTGCGTGGTCGGCTCAGTGCATCTCATCTTTTGGATCTTTTTAGCCTGTTACTTACTTTTTTCTGTATTTGTTTATTAATAAAGCCACACGTTGTCATGCTTTGCCGAAGCTCCTCTCCCTTGTATGTTCAGCCTCCAAAGAGACTGCGAGAACATTGCAAAAGATTGGACAGTATTTCTGCAGCAGTTAGGGAGTGTCATTCCACAAGTGCTGCTTCATTCCAACAGCAGTTCCCACAGAAGGGTCAGTTCTGATTACAATTCACCTTCGACTAAAACTGCAAACGCAGAGGCACTGCATACTGCCTTAATGACCTGCATATGCAGGCATAGCTTGCAGCCGAAAGTTCAAGAGTGTTTCATTACTGGCGAGCAAACACTGGGGCGTGGATGGTGTTTGACCGCGTGATTAATTGGCCGATTGGCTAGCTGTGCATAGGTAAGCAGGCAAGTGGCATTCTCAGGCTTGTTAATTAGCACATAGAGCAAGCAGGGTAGGCATCAATTAAACCAGCTGACAGTATTTAACTTTGCTGGCTGTCCAATCAAAGGCCGTGGTCAATAGTGATCAAGAGATAGTGCTCACCTGACCACTGTGCAAAACTGGGTTGTTTTTTAATTTGTTTTTACAGTGCTTGTTTCGGCTTACATAATGGCATAGATGAATACTCAATTTGAATTGGCTGGAAGGTGTGCAGTTTTTTTTCTATATATGCCTGGCTCAGAAGTAGTGCCAGAAAAATTTTAATCACTGTTCTAAATTAATCAATGACGCATCAGTGACTCGATAAAACAAACATGGACAATGATGAACGACTGTTATATAGCTTGACTATGTTTATAACAGGGCTGCCCAAAAAATCCTGTAGGTTTTCACTCCAACCCTAATAAAGCACACCTCATTCACCAGCTAGAGATCTCAATGAGCTGCTAATTCATAGAATCAGGTGTGCCAAATTAGGGTTGAAATTAAAACCTGCAAGATGATAGATCTCCAAAAGCAGAGTTGGGTGGCCCTGGTTTATAGTTTAGACTCGGTTTTGAATATAATTCAACAGTTGGCTTGCTGGCTAATTATTACAACAAACATGCTGTGAGACCATTTTGACCCAAAAAACTAAGAGAATGTTAATATTAGGGAATGTGAGTGACCTGACATAAAACTAGCTTGCTACCTAAAGAGGGACTAGAAAGATGTGCTGGACTAGTGAAGTACCGTTTCCATTGCAACAGAATTGCATATGTTGAACCACATGTTTTCATGGCAGTTGGGCCTTTTGTTGGTAAGCCGTTGTATAAGGGGGATAATGAGCCTGGGGCTGTGCTTAGCCAGAGGCAATTTACTGCCTCGGTGTCAGACATTCAAACTGCCTTTTGGCCATTATCACCGACTAGTAGGATTTTGCACAATCATTAAGTGCACAGGATGGTATATGCTCTTCATTCTGTGTTAATGTTTGATGGTAACAGCCACACTAGTGACCTATTAACCTTTCAATAAGCATCCCATATTGTCATCCCTTTCCTGATCCTCCCCTCCATCTTTGTTATAATATTTATATTCCAAATACATTTTTTTAATATCAATCAGTATTCAGGGTGATGTTTAATTCCTCTATAAACATGTTAATCAGGGTTAACTTCTCAAATATTCACTAATTTTTGTTCTTGATAGGATCCTTATCCATCATCAAGTAGCTCCTCCCACTTTGAATTCTACCATCCCTGCTTGACAGCTGACAGTTGCTAAATGAGACCACAGGATGCAAATGGCTCAGTTTAAAAAGTCATAAGGACTGGTGGCTAAACTTGTCAAAGTGCTGTGACAGTGTGTGGATGGGTCTCATGGATGGGCATCAAATCTGGAGCACGCCAGTACCAACTACGCTTGGCAGGTCTCAGGGCACCACGTAATTGGCCAATTGGCCAGGGAGGGCGGGAGGAATTTCAACTGGCAGGAAGTCTGTGTCTCAATACTCACGGCACCACCGCCTGCACATTAGTAAGCTTTTTTTCCCCCGCTGCCTCAGTGTCTGTGGACGCTTAGCTTAGCCATTGAGTACAGGGGTACTGTTTTTTAGAACATCATGAAAAACACTTTATTTTTCAGATGATAAAGTGCCTTTGTTCAGCCTTCCATGTCTTGGCATGAGTAAGTGTTGATTCAGAGTGGGAACAGCACAAATTTATGGCAACTTTGACTCTTGCTTTGACTTATATAATGTTTCTGGTTCAGAAAAAAACCCTCTTACTCTGTCTTTTGGTGTCAGCTAAGGCCAAGCATAAATTGTGCCTCGTTGCCTTAAAAGTAAAAACTTTGTGTCACAATAATTGTGTTGTTTTCATGAAAGGTGTTCTACCTCCAGACATAAGTGCTTGTAGATGCATTAGCACAGTGGAATGAAAACTTGAATGACAAATATCCTAATTAAAATGTGATAAAATGCATCAAATATTTGTACAAACTGTGCCCTAGTAGCTTAGACTCTGCTCCTCTCTGGGCTGTGATATAAGCCCCAAACTTAGCAAAGAATTGCATTTTTTTTTCACCACAGATTGCTCCCTGATTAAATTAATCGTGCATAAAAATAGCCTTTTGGGTTATAACAGGGTTATTTGGGCATGGATAGTATCAACTCAATGTAACTTAACACAAAAACAAAGATGTGAATTAAGTTTTAAATCCCTTGAAATGGAGGATTAGTTTTCAGAAAGAACAAACTGTGGTTTTTCTGTTCACGGTGTTTCTAAACAAATATTAACTGCATGATTTTTAGTGTTGCGGCACATGTTACATAATTGACCATAATTGAGGAGGCTTTTGTGTTAAGCTTACATGGGACGCTGATAAGAATTCTGAACCCTGCATGCACATATTTTATGCAGTATTTATTATTAATAATAATAATAATAATAATAATAATAATAATACAGGATGGTATTAATGTGAAATAACAGGATTTTCCCTCCTCTTCCCAGGGTTCAGTTTCAGCCTTTCAGTGGCCGGCAGGCTGCTCCTCCTGCTCCTCATTCCTCCCGCACAGATACTTGTTGTTGCTGCACAGATCGCGGTTGTGAGGGCCGTCCTCTGTGCGGCAGGCGGGTCTCGGGCGATGTGAGCGGGGTGCCGATGAGCCGCGCTAAGTGCGGCTCTTTGTGCCGCCGCCGCGGTCGGGCGGTCGGGCGGCAGCGGGCGGCGGCGTTTCTCGCGTCACGGCTCGCCGAGTTTTTTGTTTTTTCTAGGGTCGGGGGGGGGGTGGGCAGGGGGCTGACAAGAACGCCACAAACCCCACAAAGAAAGCGTGACGACCTTGGTCAAATCTTATCTTTGCCTCAGAACAATGTCAGGCCCTGTTCTCCCCCCCCCCCCAAATGCTGCAAAGGGTGCATTAATATCCTCTGGTGCCCTCAGATAGAGAGGGGGGAAGGGGGAGGGGGAGGGGGGGTTCTCTACATAGCAAATTCTTTGTACTTTTGACACTGGGGGTCTGGGGCTCTCATTTTCACCCCCGTCTTAATTTTTTCGCGGTCTTGCAGGTGCTCTCCGTTACGCCTCTATCAGTAACGGGCCCCGCAGTGCGTGTTTGGGTAAAAAAGAAAGATCAGCCGGAACATGAAAATCAGATAGCGAAGGAATATTCCAGGCACTGCGAAAACAGTCCCACCTCTCCTGCAGAGCAGTGACCCGCATAACCTACTGATATTTAATTAACCTCTTACTAACAAAAGGATGATAGCAGATTAGGAGACACAGGCACCAGGAGCTTTGCTCTTTTTTTTTTTCTTTTCTTTTTGCTCTCCTCAAATCACCGCATATATCAAACACCTTGCAATTCCTTTACTGAGGTAAAAAGTATTTTCGGTAAATCAGCATTTGTTGTGCTAACAGAAAAAAAAAAGTAGTGATAAATAGGTTTCTCCTGTCCCTGACAAAGTAAATATCAGGGGTTGGACCTCTCAAATGAACCAAGCTATTACTTTAAATCTAATGTCTTGGCTTAGAGTATCGGGCATTGGAAGTCAGAGGAATAAATATGAGGACTATCAGATGACTTACCCAGCTAAAGCATTAGCTCAGATTGCAGTGGCAGAGTGTCCAGATCAGGAGCCCGTCGTCGTGATGCTAAATGGACCATATTGTCCACCAGGAAATAAGGCTTTCAGATCGTAGGGCGTTCTCTTCTCAACATTAGCAAAACCAGTAGAAATATCCACACTAATAGCAACAGCAAAATAAATAGCATTAGTAATACTAACATCCATCCATCCATTATCTATACCCACTTATCCTGAGCTGGGTCACAGGGGGTGCTGGAGCCTATCCCAGCATGCATTGGGCGAGAGGCAGGAATACACACTGGACAGGCTGCCAATCTATCGCAGGTCATACAGAAACTGTAATCATCCACCTATAAATTACGAAGTGATGACCATGACAATTTGAATAAGTCTGGCTGAAAATTGTTTGCAACTAATTTCAATCAATTTTTAATCATTTACGCTTGACCCTGCACCATGTATGCATGCAGGCGTGTGCCCACACACACAGACGCACGCGCCCACACACGCACACACGCACACACACACAAACACACAGACACACAGAAAGTGAGAGAGAGAGAGAAAGAGATAAAACTATCAATTTTTCACATTCATGCCTGTCATATATGCAATCAATGTTTGTATTGCAGAACTTGGCACTTGTTCTGTAGGTAAATTTGAATTCTCTCGAGAAGAATGAATTTACATTTGATGAGATTTCTACATTGCAAATACAAAGTTAAACACAATTTAGACCAGTGATTGAGCCAGGGAATTCAACCATTATGGTGTTATTTTTGTGCCATGAAATATTGTTTGAATACGTACACCTGCATCTGCTTCAAAATAAAAGCATACAAATCAATGCTTTAATCCTTTAAAGGGAGAGGACGATCACATCAAACACATTTTCCTTTGTTAATTCAATTCATCAGTCATCAGTCACCAGTCAAACATCACCAGCAAATCCACATGGTGTGTGTGCTTGTGTGTTCTTATGTGTGTGCATTTTTACACGTGTGTCCAGGAAAAATTATATATTCATATGAATAATTCTTTGCTTTTCTTCTCTCCTTGTTTTGAAGTGTAACTTTTCTGAAATGTGCAACTATGCACGGATGTCTACAATGCATTTCACACTGGAGAAGGGGGCGTGGCTTCCAGGGTTTCAGAATGCTACAGGGACACCCTGCTTCTCGCACCTACCCAGCTGCGACACTATCGAAAGATTCAATCTTCAATATGCTGATTCTATCATAATAAAGAAAATTGGCCCGGTCCCTCTGGAAATTCATAATAGAAAATAATTCTGCCCTTGAACCAATCTTGGCTCCCTTTTGATTAGACGATGTTATCTTTGTTTAGACTTTAGCATCTGGGTCAGGGACATGTTCATATATTTAATTAAAATAGCATTGCCCAGCTCACAAAGGGTACTTATCTTCCAGAGCACTTTTTGATTTAAAGATTATGAGCCTTGACTGGCACAAGAAACAAAGGCATGGAGCTTAGAAAGTAAATCTGCCCCCTAGTATGAAAAATATTTCATTTGCTTATGGAAGAAGCCATGCTTCATGCAGCCATAGGTAAATACTGGAAATGAAAAAATCAGGTCAGGTTTTTCCATGAGTTCTGATTTCAAAATTATTCTATGTTCCAAGAGAGAGAGAGATGGGTTGGGGTTTAGATGAGAGGTACCCTGGGGTACCTCTCATCTAAACTACAAGGTGAATCCATAGTTTTGAACTGTGGACAATATTGATTAGTTATGTTAGAAAAATACACACGTTTATATAAACACAAAAATACACACGTTTATATAAAATGTAACATTTTAAATCCAACAGCTCGTTCTCTGACTATGTTCTGGGTTTTTATGGCTTTCAATATTCCTGAAAATTTCTCTGTTCATCATCCCTGTCACATTCCAGGTTGTGTTGCCTTAGCAATATCAACAAGCCAAACACAAATAAATGGTTTTATTTAAATATTTAATTTAGTTTTATTTACTCTAAACCATCCAAATCCCATCAAACTTTTAGGTTGTTTGTAGCCTCCCTAGTACTTCCTGCTAGATACTTTTAATCCCATTTTCCCTGCCTTTGAATAATACCCTTTCTAAGGGTGATTTCTTCAGTCATCACATTGTTATTTGCATTTGCTATTTTGTTATATTAGAATATAGCATTTAGAAATCTTTTCTAAGACACATAGTTGCACAGTTGTCTGCATAGTTGTCTACTTTAATGGCTTGGTCAGCAGTCTTCAGGAATCAACATCAACATATTCACGCCTCTGCTTGTATTGTAGAATTTGTGTTTAAAAATGCATTGAAATGGTCACAAAATGCAGCCTTGGGGAGTTGCAGTGTTGGAAACACATTCCTCAGACTTACAGTTCCATACTCTGGTGTGTTATTCCGCATCTGTTTTGTCACTAATCTACTATTGTGGATGCTAAGCATCCACGATAGTAGATTTCCAATTAAAGAAAAATATGTGATATGGGACACACTGTTGAGTTGCTATGGTTGGCCCTAGCAACAAGAGCCATGTTTGCACACATTGAGATGTGAAAATCAATTGTATATGGTGCTTCAGCTCACAATGTGGATCTTTAAAAGATATTTCATGTATTGTATTTGGAAACCCTGTACACAAATCTTATTTAGCACTCAAATAATGCACTTTTTTTCTCTCTCTCTCTCTCTCCAGAGCCTGAAGAACAGTCTGGTATCCCAGAACAGTGGACTTTAGATCCTTTAAAGGGGATGATGGGTCTTCCTGCTTATTTGACATTATAAACATACACATACATTTGATTTTATTTTGATTAACGTATGTGCGTGACAATAATTACTAATAATTAATAATGATTGACAATAATTGCATTGGCATATGCTTGGCACACAGTTCCCGGTTGCATTTAAATTCTGTTTTGAAGCCCCATCTATTTTATCTGAATTCCAGACTCCTTCTCTTCCAATCTATGTGACCAGGGCTGGAAAAAGAAGAATGCAAACATGGAAAAAATCCCATCTACCTTAAATCAATGTTATCTCTGCAGAAATAGGTGGGGAAGCGCTTTCTTTTATTTGCAAAACTGTCTGGCTGTCCTGACACAAAGCCTCAGATGACATTGATTTACCTTTCGTTTTGTATTCCGCAGGGCTTTTCCATTGATTCCATGGGGCAGAATATGAAACACAAAGTTTTAAATTTGACCTGTATTCACACATGCATGCCCACATGCACACACACATACACACACACAAACACACACAACACACACACACACACGTGTAAGTTCACATGTTGCATAGTGCTTACTGGCATTCGTTTTTTTGTTCGTACCTACCAAGGAAATGTTTTTTTTTTTGTTGTTAACGAATGAACAAACAATTCAATGTACTCTCGCTCAATGTCATCGGCCATCAGCACAAGCATGAATCAACTAGATAGTAGATAGTACTTCATTTGAACTGATAATTTAACATTTATTTTAATCTCATTTCTGCCCCTATTCATTATTTCATTTTGCATACTTAATGTTAAATTCCACGTCTAATTGGCACAGTAGATATACTACTGATACGTAAAGCACGTGTTCTGCTCGCTAGTTAATAAATCCTAAAACATTTCTGTTAATACTTATTAACAAGAGGAAATAGTGTTCAATTCAAGACATGACACATAATGAAAACTATTATTTCGGCGCCACGGCACCAACACGAGTGGCTGCAAACTTTGGCACCACTCTGAAGTGCCCATGAACATCTTAGCAGCTGCGCCACCAGCCCCGCATTAATAATGCATGGGTAGAGTTTGAAGTGTGCCGGCTAATTCAGTTCTCCTATCTCAGTCGATGATATCAGAAATCAGATGGCAATTTCCGGACCGAAAAAAAAAGAAGTGCACGAGGAGGGAAGAGAAAGCTGTAAATAAACAAAAGCGCGCCTCGCAGTTGTCGCCGCCGGGGGAAAGTTTCATTGATTAATTATTCAAGAAGACGAGGTGCGCAGGCAACCCGAAAATCTCATGAAGCCGTAAACGTACTGGCTTATTCTCCAGCGGAGGGGGGTGGGGGGTGTGGGGTGTGGGGGGGGGTATGGAGGGGGCATTGTGCTCAACAGTAACCGCAAACGGCCACTGAACTTTCCCAATTGAGCTATGAATTATATAGCAGATAATATATGTCTAATATAATTTATAAAATGCTCCCACAGCATCTGTTTACTCACACTGTTGTGATATGAGGCAAATGTTGCTGTTGTTGCGCTGGATCTTAAAGAAGTCATTGTATTTGTATTTGAGACTCAGTGTTTTTGAAGCATTAGTCTGTATGTGATCAACTGTGACAATAGTTTTGCTATCGGTAAGGATTTTTCGAAGTATCATACTTTCTTTTCCACATTTCAGTTGGTTTAAAGAAAACTGAATGATTTATTTGTGGAGCATGAACTAAATTCTTTAAAAGAACAAGTTCAATTCTAAAGTATGACAGTATAAATGCCAAGGCAACAGTAAAGCCCCTGATTATGAAAAGTCAGCACACTATAGCCATTCCTTGCGTAATTAGTACAAAAGGTGGGACTTATTATCCCACAAAGCGTTTTCTTCACAAACAGTTTAGTTGGTGATCGTGGAACTATTCAAACAAATTGCGCTCAAAGCAATTCAGAAAACAACAGCAATGAAAATCATTGGTTCCTAATCTTCTGCCCATACACGTTTAGCTACTTTGTATATTTTCCCATACTGATTTATTCACTTATCCTTTATGTATCCAGGGAGGTCCAATTGAGATCCAAATTCTCTTCTTCCAGGATGTCCCAGTATTGCACACGAAACTGTTAATGTCAATAAGCTGCATAGTATACATTGTCATGCAGCAAACATCTGCAAATTGTAGTTAATGTTTATGTTTATGTGGGACAGAGCAAAGTTCAGCACTGGAACTATTGAGCCAGGACATTGTCAGAATTTTTGTTTTTAAACCTGTTCGTAAAGTGAAACATACAGAAACGATATAAAGTCTTTTTCATCTCCCTTTGCAAAGCCTTGATGGATCTTCTTCAGAAGCAAATTGCTTTTGTTTCTGCACTCTGTGTCTGTAAAAAATGAAAGAACATTTATCACCAGATAAGCTTTTCCACTGGTACTTCTAAATTCGCCTGAAAGTGACGTTTCTGCACGCATTTGCTTCCTTGTCAAATGCACCCTGTATTACATTTCGACAATCTTTTGAGTGTTCATATGGTGAATTATCCCGAAGAACATTGCACCGAACAAGCATGCACGTGGCAAGGAAGGAGTCCAGAACTGCTTTTCAGGGATCTGTTTTGGTGTTTGTTTTTACTCTGGCTGAAGTTGGTAGTTTATAATCACCCTGTCCTCTGTGTTATCATCAGCAGTGGAAGGGCAGGAGAAGGCTAAGAGAAACAATGTCCTCTCCTGTCAACGGCAAGGATATCTCTTGTCACTTGAGTTGTCAGGAGGAAATTGCCTGTAAGGATTTTCCAAAGGGATTTAAACGTGGCAAATGTATTTTATCTCAAGTATGTTATAGAGGGAAAATTTAACTTCCTGTCCTAAAAAGAAATAAATAAAAATTAAATCTGTTTGGGGATGCTACTGAGCAGTGGTCCACCTATAGCTTGCTATACAATCTCATACAAATCACGGTGTACAGTATGTGCTAGGTTCATACTAAAATAATTTCAAATAATGTTTAAAAATCTAGCTCCTGCACACATGGACATATCACTGATATAAAAATTGACATATCTGAACTATGGCATTCCATGAAGATGATCAAATTTAAAATGTATCTCTCTTGTCTGTGTCCTTTAATGATAACACCTGTCTTGTTGCTTATGCCCTTTAAAGGACAATATTGTGACATTTTGAACGAAAAATTATTGAAGGTGCTGTAGTGACTATAGTGATAATAATAACGATGATGATGATGATTATTATTATTATCTTAATAAAAAGTGGTGATTTCCACAGAAGATAAGTGAAGGTGAACAGCAAGGCCTTGCCTCTTTCATACAGGGGCTAGTCATAGGTAATTATCACTGATAGCCACATAAGTAAGAAATCAAATCAGGTATAGATCACTGAAGTAAGAAAACACTTTTTTCCCATTTCATTTTCCCCTATGCAGCCACTCACTGATGAAAAAAAAAAAACTGAAAACAGTCACGATATGCTCTCAGTTTATTTCTTGGTTTTTGTTAATAGTGAGGATTTGATAAAAAGTCTCATTGGTTTGGTTATATCTGTTCTGTCCACAGGGCTATTAATGTAACTGTACAAACCGTGGTGTTATCACTTGGATTTAAAGTTAAATTAGTTTTCGGATTGTGTCAGGGGTTGGACGCATCTGAGGCAAACAAACAACTGCGCAACTGCAGAAGTAGTTCTAAGAAAATGGGCCTTGCGGGTCACAATATTTACAGAAAACAGTTTTATTTTTATTTTAATTTGACGATACAGACAATGTGAAATTACAGAATAACTGGAATACAGTAGACTGTTCACACTGTCTGTTGATGCACTGATGAGCTTGTGTGGCACTGTAGATGTAATTCGCTTTTTTGGAGGGGGCGGGGAGGCTTGGGGGGTGGTGTTGGGTTGGGTGCAAAATGTTGCTCATAACTGTTGCTTATCAACTGCATCAAGTTTACTGCCTAAAAGTGAACGTTTCAAGACCAGGGGCTGGCAGGAGCTGTTGGTAATCGATATGAAGGCTGGCTGCTGTCAGGCTTGACTGGACCCTCGAGCAGTGAAGCATAATCCATTCTACCTCTGACAGATCTCCC
This sequence comes from Anguilla rostrata, assembly GCF_018555375.3. Lineage (NCBI taxonomy): Eukaryota > Metazoa > Chordata > Actinopteri > Anguilliformes > Anguillidae > Anguilla > Anguilla rostrata. The sequence goes on along the minus strand of NC_057939.1, from coordinate 50,817,232 downwards.
TTTACCTGTCTTCAGCATGAAGATCAAGAGCTGAGAACGACGATCAAATAGGTCAAATGACCAAACTTCTTCAAAAATATTAAAAGAAACTTGTTGTGCTACTTTGCTACAAATTATTCCTGTGTATGAGTCACTGGAGGCGTCAGTGTTGAGAAAAGAAGAAGAAAATAAATTAGGTTCCTACACTACTTTCATATAGAGGATGACTTCCACTTTTTCAGTATAGGTTCAAATACAGGAGTACATGCATTTATTTGTAAGATGTATCTGAATTATTGAGGCAAAAATTACCACAACTGTGGAAAAAAGAAAAGTCACACACACTGCCTTATGTTAAATTTAACATTTATATTTTTCACCAAATATAGAGCCTATCCCAGCATACATTCGGTGAAAGGCAGGAATATACCCTGGACAGGTCTCCAATCCATAACGTAGGGCACACACAACATTCACTCACATACTCATACCCCAAGGGCAATTTATACTCTCTAATGGACCTAACCTGCGTGTCTTTGGACTGTGAGAGGCAATGGCAGTACACAGAGGAAAGCCACATGGAAGCAGGGAAAACACGCAAGCTCCTCACAGAAAGGTCCTCGGCCGGGATTCGATACCAACGTGCCGTGCAGCGATGGCGCTACTCCGCTGCACCTCCGTGACACTACTGGCTTCAGATCATTAGAGACCAAAATAGGTGCTCCACCGGGGCCAATCACTGCGCAGCTAAGAGCGGATTCTGAATTGTGTTTAGTTGAAGGTCAATACACTGCAACATATGGCTAGCTATCCACAGACAGCAGATGGCATTGCAATGGTACAATGGTAGTTGCCCCTGGACAAGGGGAGCTGGAATGGGTAATTGGCTTGGAATGGGTATTGCTTTCCTGCTGGAATATTAAGACCACAATGCAAAGATGAACACTGCCAGGTTGTCCCATGCTGGGAGTTCAGCGAGGCAGCTGATGAGATCATAATGAGGTTAAAGGTCACACAAGGATTGGAATAAGCCTGTTATCAAAACAACTTATGTCTCTCATGTATCTTGTTTCATATGCAAGTGCTTGTACTTCATAACAATATTTGAAGTCTGGAATTCACATTAACTCAAGAGGTGGGTATTCCCACTTCAATAACTACATGAAGGTGCACACCTTTGAGCTAACCATGCTCGGTAGCACTGCTGTAGCTCGTTTTGCAGCGTGAATCAGAATCAAATGTATGCAGATAACGGTGACATTAAATCACTAACATTACGGCTTGGTAGACCTGCTCTAAGAATACAGAATAGAAGCTATTAGCTGCTTTAGATGTTCCTTTTTAAGGTAGTTGTAAGTTAATTTCACACTACCATTTTCAGACTGAAATCTCATCTGCTTTTCTTTCGAAACAGTGCAGACTGAATACACTTGGTATTGTAATTCTGACCGTATGTGAGCTGGGTACAAATGCAGTGTGCACCGCAAGATTATATTACAATGACATCATCTCCTTGTGGGGGGACATGAAGATGAGGAGGAAGAACACAGTTTACTTCTCGGTGGGTAGTTTTACATTTTTAATATTAAAGACAGAAACACCCTTAGCTCACACCCTTAGCTCATAGGATTTAAGGCTGAGTCATTCACATCATATTTAATGTACAGAGAAACACAAACCCTTAGTAACAATTATGTTGTAAATCTTAATCAGGAATTTATTTGTTGGCAAACAAGTTTCACTGTTACAACAAATATTAGTTATGAGGTCATTCAATTTGAAACCCATATAAAATGAATAAATAAAAGTCATAATAATAATAAAACTATATCTGTTGCTATATTCTTTACCACCAGAAAATCCATGTTTTCAATTATTGAATCTAAAAAAGAAGAAAACCAAATAAATAAATATCTTTCCTGTCAAGGAAAAACAAAACTGACATTTCCAGGTTACTCGCTCCAAATTCCCTCTTAATAAGTACAACATTTTGAATGTTCTCTTTTTCTTTTCAGTTTATTTTTTTTTACTTTACAAGAGCCTGGCGCTGATCAATATAGAATGTCTGACATGCACAGGCTCCGCCTACAATGCAAAGATATGTCCGCTTGTCTGTCTTGGAGGACAAGCCCCGTTTAAGTTATTCTAAAATGACCTCTGAGCACCTTTTTGTCAAAACAGTTTACCACTAACCTGGTTTGTGAAACTGAAATTTCTTTTTATTTCTCTACATAGTATAAAAAAAGAGAATTGTTTTTGAAAACATTGGTGGTTACATTGGCTAGAAATTGATCCTCATAAAGTGTTTTTGTTCAGTGATTCTTCATAATAAAAATCAACAAGGAAGAAGAAACAATGTCTCTACTGGTTGAATAAACCCGCAAGACCAGCACAACGGAAATAAAAAGCTCCGACCACTACATTTACAGAGACAAAAGTTCTGAAGGAACAAAAAAAAAAAAAGCATACTATTATGTGCAATGCTAGTATCTGTACATTTACATAGAAATTTCATATAATTCTCTGTTATTAGTGTTTTTTCTTCTCTTTTTTTAATAATTGGAATTATTACAGCAAAAACAAAAAATACGCTCTCTAGCATGAACGATAAAGAGTTCCTTCGCTGGTTTGTTCAAAAACATAATTTTTTTTCGAACTTCCGGGACCATCGCAGCAAAATGTGCTGCAGCTCGCCAGGTACGAAGAAATTTTAAAAAAGCCAGTATGGATACAGAAGTATAATAAAATATTGTTTGATTTAGTTTTTTTTTGTTTTTTTTCATTTTTTCTTTTTTTAAATTCTACACACTCAGCTAACGGCGGAACGTTTCGGGCCGTGTTTTTGTAATTCCTTTGGGCTGTCAAAAAACATTGCAGAAATGGGATCTTAAGAAGGCTGCTCCTTGATTGGTGCCTTGACAAAAAAACAAAAAAAAAAACAAAAATAAAAACACTGAACCCCCAATTCAAAGCGTTGTATTCTAGTCAGGTGAAGACACACATCAATACATTCAACCATCCAGGTTGTATGTATTCTCTTTAGCAGTCAGCACTAGAACGGCGTCCATTTTGTTTTTTTGTTTTTTTTTTCCGTAATTGTTTTTACCCCCCCAGAACACAGAAGAAAATTAAAAAACAGAACGTCTACCACTGTTGACGGTCGAACCAGAAACAGGGACACCACGGAGACTGAAGCAGGGTCTATAGGCTGGTGACCAGATGGGGGGGGTCTTGAGGGGGATCTTCGGGGGACAGGTCTTCTTTGTTGGGAGGGACGATGAACCCGTCGCTGCTGCCTCTTCCCAGCTGGTAGTACGTGTGTAGCTGGTGGACGTGGCTCCTGGAGCCCAAGTTGGGCATGCTCTTATAGTACACGTCGTCGGCGTCGGCGGTTTTGCCGGCGGGCGTCTCCGCCTGGTCTTTGGCGCCTCCGGCGGGCTGGGCGCCGGGCGAGCCGGTTAGCGCGGGCATGCTGGTGTACAGGGAGTCCCGGTGGGGCGACGGCGCCTCCTCCGTGTGCTCGTTGGTGAGCAGCGGGAAGAAGCTCTCGCTGTTCTCCTGCGGGATCCTCCTCCGGGCGTAGTGGAGGGGGGGCTGGTGGTGGTGGCCGTCGCCGGGCGGGGCCCGCTGGGGAAGCAGGGGCGCGTTGGACTCCTCCCGGATCAACTCCAGGCCCAGGGCCTCCTCGTGGCCGAAGGAGGCCACGTCGTCCAGGACGATGCCGTCGTCCTTGCTGCCGTTGTTGACGCTGTTGACCAGCTTGTTCATCAGGTTTCGGTTCTGCTCTGCGGAACGCTGCTCGTGGTTGTTCAGGTAGGAAGGGATGTAGTTGGAGGTGAGTTCTTTCAGGATCTTTTTCTCCAGCGTGGTCTCCTTGTGGTTGTAGCCGCGGTCGATGATCTGGACGCAGTCGCTCATGTACTCACCGCTGGCGATGCTGTAGCTGTTGCCGTGGTTACCATTCAGTGGTAGAGTATCCATGACACTTGAGTCCCTGGCATTGTTCAGGATGCCCTCTGAAAGCACAGCACACAGGTATGTCAGATCAGTCCAGAGGAGGCTTTGAAGGGGGGAGGCTGTACGAGGCTAACGCTAGCTAGCCACAGGAAAGAATCTAAAAGCAAAATAAATCACGCTAATGGCTTCTAGTGACATCATCTTAAGCAGTGCTAATCAGCTTCCATCTGGCCTTTGTAATTACCTTAATTTAACTAGGTAAACATAATATACAGGCTGATATAACACAATGACATCAGAATCACAAATGGAAAGTTGTATGACTATAACCAATGTGGATTGTATAATACCTAATGCAGTACATGCTGAAGATGTAAATGCACAAACCTAGCGTAGTGCAAATATTACCAACAAGTATAAAATATATCAGACTAACAGATAGTGACACACAAGACAACACATAGCATACAGAAACACAGCAGACACATTTATAATACAACAAAGAAACAACACGTAATCATACTATTTATTACTGTCAAAATGAGAAAATAAAATTATATCTAGACTAGCTGCACTGGCCCCTATTTAACAAAGCTTAGATAGATAGATCAAATATTTGCATTTATTTGAAAATGTACAAATGATGATCACTATAGCTGTGAATTTGTATTTTTGCTGAAAGTCCAATTTATTCCATAGCTTGGTAAATATGGGCCATTTATATGGCAAACATGAATCACTTAAAACATTCAGAATGACTTTCTGTTCTCTCTCATGCAGAGAAAGTATAGAATCCCAATTTCTGAATTTTGATGAACTACTCTGATCTATTTTTAAGACAAAGCCACAATAATAACTGTTTAGCTTTATTTAATAATCAGTCTGTCAATATAATGATGTATTAACTTGTACTAAATATGCATTTTTATTGACATGTGCATTCATTACACACTTTACATACACAAGCTGCTTATGTTTTCTAAAATCAGTCTGAAAAGAATGTGATTAGTATTAAACAATTTTTAGATTTGAACTGAATAACTTCCTAGCTCTCTCTCTCTCTCTCACACACACACACACACACACACACACACGTTATTATTATTATTTTGCAATCAGATGAAACGTTCTTGCATTTCTAATTACCATAATTACCGAAAGACAATAACAAGTTGGAGTGCACTGATGAAATGACATTGATTGCAGCTTGGATTGATGATCCTCAAGAATTGATTATGTTCTGCAGCTATGATCATCTTTATATCCAGCATGTAATAAATGCACAATATACAATCTACTGGCATTTCGTCCAATGAGATTTAATGCCGAAAAAAATGAAAGGCAGCGTTCTGCATACTCATTGCTCAGCACAATTTTTAATGTTGAACATTTCTCAACTGCACTTAACGCAATAAATAAGTTTTTATTTTTAAATTTTTCAAAATGTTTAATTTTTAAAAGACAATCACTGCACAGTTGTTTCCCCTTTATCAGCATAGAGTGAAAAGAAAGTTGAGGTCAATTACATTTGATATGCAATGTTTAGTTTTACTCCCATACTTGTCTCTCTGTAGGGCCCTAAAGGACAGCATGGAGAAAAAGGAAAGAAAAACACAAGTGAGCTCACAATGACAGGTATGACAGGTATAAAAAACATGAATAAAAGCACACAGGTTGATGACGTGTGGAGCCAGGTGAGTTTAAAAAAAGTACCTAACTTCACATTAAAGAATCTGAATAATTCAGAGCAGAAATCACAAGATTTACCGTTGAACAAAACATCTTTGTGCTGTCGGGTTGTCATCACAGCGTTCCTTGTCTGGTTTGACTGAATGACATTGGTATTTCTAAAATCAAATCAATTCCCCTCCACAAATGAGAATAGTTGGGCCGTAGAATAAATTGCTGCCTTGTGACAATAACTGTAATAATACGGTATTTGACCTTTAGAATTTCCCATCGCTACCTAAAAATCTGTGTTTTGGCACCACTTGTTTAACTGAATCCATTCCAATACATTTATTGTAGGAACTGAAGATTTATGTATTCTTCAGCTTTTTTAAAATGGCTGACAGCCCAACAATGTGTTCAAAAGATTTATTAATATAGTCCATTGATAATTTAAGTTTTATTAATTTATTTTAATAGCATTTTTTAAAAAATACTCCTCCAGTGAGCTATTCTACGTGTTTGCCTGACATTTTCTTTTTAGTTATTATAAAATTAACAATATTTGTATTCATGTAAATCAGGGGAAGGATCAGTATTTCCAGTAAACAAGTAGCTGTTTTGTATGGTTTTATTATTTCCCATAGACCATTAACATGCTTAGTTTCCAAAATCTCAGTTTGTCTTGCGAGTGATTTAAATATTTCTATATTTGTATGAAATGCTCTGCACTGAAAAAGGCACAAATCAATGCTGAATATGAATTAAGTTGGCCATAGTAGTGGAAAAAGCAAGAGACCAGCTGAACTCTGTATGTGCACACGTGTATCTTGCATTTGTATACAATCATTGCTCCGATCATTGCTATGGTTAAGATAAGGACTGATTGTTAATGGACAATTCTGTGCACATTTGTTCGCACACTGCAAAATAACCAGGCATTCAGAGACCAAGCAATTTCACATGCTTTCCCTTGGCTATTGAGAGAAAGCAATGGAATTAAATCACCAAGCAATGACACCAATAATATGCGTCTCCCAAGGTAACCCCCACTAACCAAATCAGTGCAAATCTCGCAGATAAAAGACAACAATCCTGCCTTCCCAGATAATGCTTTATCACTTTAAGCCATAAAAGCTCCGTGGGCAAGGTTGAATGGGGCTGGTTTCACTCCGCCGTCCAGTCCTCCCAACGCCTCTGAGCGTCGCTGAACGCTGGACGAGCTAAAAAAAACATGGCGGCGGAAGGGCTGGCCGTGATAACGGAAATCCATCATCTTTATCACGGCTGTATTTTTCTGTTTTTAGCGCCCTGCTCATATACCTGGCGCACCTTGTTTTCGGGGTCGCGATATTTACTGCCGGGGTTCTCTCGGCCAACGTCTGGCGAGTTCGCACCCCTTCTGACCACGACGATACCGAACAGGTAGACATTAACCTGGCCAAACTGTTCTGCTTCCGGGATGTAATATGTGCTTTTAAGGCCATGGAAATTCATGAGGGGTTTTTCCCCCCCCAGAAATAGCAATCCCAATACAGATATTATTTAATACATTTTGGAAAAAAAAAAAATGCTTTAGTGTTTATCTCGCTTTAGAACACTGCTATCCCTAGTTGATTTTAAGTCTCACAAATTTAAACACTTCAATTAAATGGCACTTTCTAAGTAGAACACAAGAAAAAACAAAAAGACTGTGGCGCTAAAAAGGCTTAGTACTGCTCAATGTGCCTTCCAGGAGACACGACGGATGAGATAGATCACAAGAACTATTGATTTAAGCGATAAGGTGATACAGTATAAACGCACAGCGGATCTGGCAGTTACTGCACAACAATAGTTACAGTGGGCAAAAAGATGTTAAACGTTCTGGCCAGTGATTCCAAATCGATTTTGCAATGCAGTTTAACACCATGTTAGGTGTGAATTGTTGTGCACGTAAGAAAAAATAAAATAAATAAAAAAAATAACTGAAGATTATTTTTGTAATCCTATAAAGATGCGTATTTGTATAACCACATGGATTCATGAATAGTCATTCGTAGACAGACAGACAGACATTAAACACAACACAGATGCTTCACACATAAAAGTTCAGCAGGTGAATGCAGGTATATCTGGCTCCCAGCAAGCTCAAGGGATTTTTTTTTTTTCATTCAGAAATTTTACTTAATTCGCATGCGCCTGTTGTGAAAATCTTACCGTCGGTTGGCCTGCTCTCATTGAGCGGTTTGAACAATAATTTGCTTGAATAAAGAAGCATCGCCTTGACCGTGGAAGCCCAGATAACCCTCACCCGCGAACCCGCACATGGACACGTGTGCACTTTGATCTGCCGCTACACAAGCATCGATTCCAAATGCACGTATCGATACTCTCAAGGAAAGAAAAATAAAAAATAAAAAAAGGAAAAAAGAAGCCAGCACACCTTGCGTGTTGTACATGCTCACAGAAGGGTTGTTAAAGAAGGCCGATTCCCCGAGCAATGTGTTATAGGGATTGTTAGTGCCATGGGGACGCAGCAGCGCGTTAGTTATAAGATGGTTAGCCATGGCTCCTGGTGCAGCCAAACAGAGACAGGGAAAGAAACAAAGACAAATCAATCAGGCAAATGTGGTCCATAGCAGAAAACATGACAACAAACACATTCTGTCCCCCCCCCCCCCCTTTCTTTCTCGAGTGCAGCAGCAGTAGCAGCAGCAGCAGCAGCAGGCTGTAAGGGACTGAACTGGTTCACGAGCACAGGGCAGCGAACGGCAGGAGAGATTAACGACCGCTGATGTCATAACGGCCATGGCACGAGCGCCTCTGCGGCTTCACATCCAGACGGATAATAAAAGCCGAAAGGGATGAAACATCGTACGCGGAGAAAGCGACACGAAACAAAAAGGGTTATATTTCTGAACTCTTTCATTTGGAAACTCTCACAAGTCTGTCGGTGATATACCGAACTCTTGGAAATGATAGTGTTTTTCTTCCCCCTCTGCGGAAAATTGGTACACTATTGTTCTAATAAATTGTTGAGTTGTAATTTGTGTAAATGTATATAAATGCTAGAGAAGTCAAGTCTATCTCACTGGCCTACCAAGGAATCTTTGCTGCAGTGACCTTAAAATGCATATAATTCTGGTTTGCTGAGTGCCATAGTCGTACATCGAGTATGTATGGCAAAATGCCTATTCAGAATTCCAAGCCAATACATACCAAAGTTGATGATGAAAAACCTTTATTACAAAACTGAGGTTCTATATTTAATAGACAAAATAATTACTGATAGTTCCGATGCAAATGAAATCTCAGCATATGTGACATACTAAACGTTTTGTTAGCTAGCTGCACAGTATCAAATACAGTTATGCAAACAAGGCAAACTTGGCAACACAACAGTAAATACCTGGTCCCTTGCTACATTCAGTCCACAGGCTGTGAATTTATGCATATCAGAAGAACGTTGCATGGCAGTTTAATTATCTATGACATCGGGCTAAAAGCTGCAGACATCACAGAGTCAAGGAGCTAAGTATGACAGTGCGTTCTTCAAAGAACAATGGGAGAGCTGGTCTCCAAACTCACTATTAAATAACAGTTCACAATGTCTGCTAAATAATTACCTCAGTGAATAAATACCTCAGTGGAATCCAAAGGCTAGTGCCAGCTTGTTAGCTCACAAACAAAACTGTACATGATAATTTAAAAAATGTTATAACATAATGATGATGATTTAAGAAGAATCTGTGTCCGTAGTAATAGCATTTTATAAGACATAAAAATCGTTTCATGTTTCTGCATAGACGGGAATGTATTTCTGCACTTCTGGTTAGTGACCACTTCAGGCATATCATATCTCACATCTCATGTATCTAAAATACATGACATAATCTTTAGAGCTCTAATTTAATATCTTCCTTAGTAGTTATATTTAGAAGTATATTTAGAAGCATGTTAACCTCAACCTTAGAGTGTCCTCTACAAACTCTATGAATTATCTTTTGAGAACATCTTTCATCTGAGCTAGAAGTATACGGCAATTAGTTCTGCTTCTGCAGTATTCAGCAGTGTGCTCTAAATCTGTCAAAGAAAAGAAACAAACATCTGATGCAACTACACTGCTGCTTTTCAGGGACCTCTAAGTTCTGCCTTCAATAAACAATGTCTGATTAAATGGTTTAAGTACTTAGGTAGGTATCTCATACAAGCAAATATATCTTTGTGCCGACATTTTTGTCAGTTTGTCAGAATTTTTCATATTTTTTTTGGGAACTGCAGCACGCCTAGACTCCATTTCTCAAATCAATAATTCATCGTACATCCTCTTCCTAAATGCATGGCATTTTACACAGACAGTTATGAACGCTTTTTTTTGTAGGCTCAGTGGTTAATGGTTTTTGCGGGAGATAATTAAAACCTAAGTTGTACGCCCACGCTGCTTAAGCACATTCTGATGGCTCGCAGGAGAGCCATACTTTACAGAATTCAATTTCCCTCCACAATTCATGCTGTAAGTTAATATTAACAAAACTGTACATAATGTCCATGTCAGAATTATCATTATTATTATTATTATTACTACTACTAATATTATTATTCATGTTCAGCATGTTTTTTTTCATTGTTTTTGTTGACTAATTAATGTTTCGCTGAAAATATACATCACGTCTGCTTCTGAAATTGAAACTCAGTTGTTCGCACCAAATGGCATCTCAGGGCACCAATCTGGAAAATGTCCAAAATGGAAAATGATGCATTTATCAGCACTATAAATCAAAGTCACCTGGGAGGTGAGATTCCGGTTCCTGGTTCCCGGGGAGGGGGAGGGGGAGTCTGGTTTAGCAGGTGCGCGTGGAATGCATGAGTGGTACCGTAAAGATGCACAAACACGCAAAGCAAGGAGGCGGGGGGATGGGGCGTGGGGCGGGGATGGGAGGAGTGGATGAGGGGGAATCTAATTCCACATTTAAGCGGCCATTATCACCTCAAGCTGGGGACAAGCTTATTGGCTGTGAATTTCCGGACATCAGAACACAAATATAATAACTGTGTCACTATTTGCTGGCCTTTTCTGTATATGCTGCATGATAAAAAAATAATAAATTTTAAAAAATCATCTGGAGAAATAATGCATAATCAATTTGCCTCACTTAACAACCATGTACATATCATCGGGCCACTTCGAAAGCACAATTTCTCATTAATTTTTTGCAGAGACGAACCATAAAATAATACGTTAACAGCGTCGTGTTCCATATTCACAGCACCTCTACCGTTGGAAAGAAAAAAAGAAGGTATTTTTGGATGGCCTCACTAAGTGCATAATTATTGAGATCTTGACACTGACTTCCCCAGTAAAACACCCATCTGTCATGATAAGAGGGCATTAGTGTCTACGGGAATCTCAGCTGCAGGCAGACTGAGAGAATGAGGAGGGCAGGGTGTAACCCTCCATTAGGGGACCCCTGTCTACATCATACCTCTCACGTCAAATGGACAGTCTTAGGTGTCACGCCACGTGCAGGTTCCACGTGAGCTTTTCACAACCGAAATCTCTTTACACCTCCCCACTTTACAGTCATTTCATCCCTATTTGCATTTTCTCTTCCGTACAGCACCGTATATATATTAATCTATTAATCAGAATACGTAATCATTTTTTAAAATATATGAATTGTGTAAATTACTTGAGCGTTTGTTTAAAGGCGTGTTAAGATCTCAGTAATCCGAGATTCATTCATCCACGACTCCACTGATCCACGCTGCAGCTGCAGCTCGCACTAAGTTCCTCATCATGATTTTAGTTTTTTTTTAGTACCGTCAAATTGACTCAGCAATTTCCCTAGTGATTTTTTTTTTTTCTAGCAAGAGGAACAGGCCATTTGCCCAGCCAGAAAAGCCCTTTAAATTACATTGTAGCGTTGCTTTGAAAGAAACATTTGAAAAACGGCCCTGTGCGGAGTGCTCAGGTGTGGGCTGCAGTTAAAGCCACTGCCAAACTAAAAAAGGCAGCGCATTACAGAGAGCCAGTGAAGCACTCTGCCGCAGGCGTCTGTGATGTAATACATCAATATGGCGCACGTGAAGAAGGAACAATCAGTGGCATAATGAACGCGCGGATAACAGACTTTCGCCGAAATGCTCCAAGCGCTCATTAGTCCCCGAGGAGCGAGCAGAACGTATTGTCGCCCCGTTGATGAACTACTGAGTGAGAGAGAGAGAGAGAGAGAGAGAGAGAGGTGCGATCTTTTAATTATTACCTCTGTTCAGCGACGCCGAGCTGTTTACGTCTCCCGTGATGAAGGACGACTCGGACTGTTTCCTGACCGTGTCGTTCCACATCCGGCGGATCCGGCTCTGCAGACGGAAGAAAAAAAACAACAACAAATAAATAAATAAATAAATAAATAAATAAACAACCTGTGCGAAGGCAGAAAAAAAAAATTGAGTGGCTCGGCTGACAGGTCAACAGAATTTGCTACACTGACAGAACAAAACAGTAAACTGTTGGCCTGAAGCCTGGATCTGGGGCTTCGGAGACCGAAATTCACTATTTGCACAGGCGACCTATAAATCAAACTGCCACCTCGCATGATCTTCTGATTGGCTGCCAAGGTAGCGGGTGATGACTTCTTCTCTGGCTGCACTTCTTTCTTTTTCTTCTTTTTGTTCTTCTTATCTTAGCGGCAACTTTTTTCAAAAGCCAAATTGTTACCGACAGACTGTTTTATACTTGTGCCGAAACACTTATGATGCTTAAACTTCACTCCAGAACCCATTTTCAGTGTTCATTAGTGAAATTTAGAAAAGCATAACCTTTTCACCGAGTAATTTTCTTAAAAGAAATACATCCCACTGAACTACATTTCACTTTGATCCCTTAAAAACAACGGTTTGCATGTAAAATTTGCAATTAGCATTCAAATTAACGTTTCTTAAAAACATCAATGGACAAGACTGATTTGTAATTAGCCAACGGAATAAAGGACAGTCATACACAGAAATAGAGATTGGAGGAAAGAAGCCACTTCACTAACAAACAAGGGAAATGTTCGGTTAAAAGAAATGACGTAAGTGCCTTAAGTGTGCTCTGACAAACTGCCCTACGCCTCCGGGCGACCTACCTGTTAAAATGACTGTGAGCTACGCTTATGCCTGCCCATAGAAAGAGAGAGTCAGCTACGCTAGCTAGGCTAGTCAAGGATCTCTCAGTTAGTCACACATCAGGGCCCTGTTTCATGGGTCTTACTCAGCTGAGTAAGACCCGGAACCGTCCCAAATCTGGAACACGGACAGAAGTAAAAAGAGCTGCTCCGGGTTTTACTCAGCACTTATCCGGCTAACTCAGTAATCCTGCTTCCTGAAATACCCCCTCGGGTCTCTCTTACTTTGCATCAGTCCGGATCAAGGACAGAAGCAAACAGGATATGTGAAACGGTTCTGAGCATAAAACACATTCTCTGACGTCCTGCAGTCCGCAGTTACACGTATATACATATCGCCCTTTCATAGCAAATCACATTGAATTTTAATGGTCAATTATATTTCCGTTCACATTAAAATAACAATGTCAACACTACATATCACAATATCCTACATTGTACTTTTCACCCAAGGCAGCACAATCTGATTTCTAGGTCATCCTAGGTAGCGGTGTTATTTCAGATCAGATTAACGATCCACGGGCAAACCTTTGTTAAGCCTTCAGCGCATAATGAAGGCAGAACTATGATACGTTTCTGCTTATTGAAATACTGAAATTGATTCTGACGTTCTGGCGCCGGTCCAGTATTTTTCTAACTGCGTTTCCACCTCTAAATAATGACCCACAGCCTGTAAAAAATTGGACAATTTTTTGAGCCTTTTGGTCAGGAAGGCTAATTAGGGCTTACTTATTTCATTATTAATGAAGATAATTAGGGATTTAATTTGTCATTCCCCACAGTTAGGACCAGTGAAAGGGTGATTGAGAACAGCCTAGCCGGGCTGCTAGCCTTTCTGATGGTTCTCAATGCTCAAAAATTATGCACCCAGTTGATGCAGCCGCACAATAACTTTCAAAGCTAAGCACGGATATTTATTCTGGATACTTTATATTGCATTAAAAGCTTTCATTTAACCTCTGTGTTTTGCTATTCCTGAAAGAAACTACTGAATTGTGAAATTAAAAATGTGTCCTTTAACACAATGAACTTTTCATCATTGATTTGAAATCTGACATGGCATTCTATGTGCGTTTAAGAGCACTTCCTGTTCTGTGATATTCCTCATCAGCCAGAAGGCTGGCTTATTTTATGCCCTTCATTATAGCGGTCTGCACAAAAAGTTACTTCCTGTCCTTCGCTGTTTTGGAGCACAGGTGCTACCGTTCCAATTAAAATTCTTGTCTGAATTGGAACAGTCTGACTCTCAGCAAAGTTAATTATACTGTGCACTGTGTACATTTTCTGACACTAAATAATTTTGCCAATCCAGCATGGGTAAAATCAACTGAAGCTCATAGCGTTATGGTGTAGAGGGGTCAGAACACTTCTGTACCAGATGTGCGGGACTGTGCTTTAGTTTGAGAAATGCATAAAATATTTACGGGAAGTTCTTTCTAAACTAACGGGAGTTCACATGCAAGGCATTCCAGAGAGTGCATTTGGGAGAAAGCATTTGTGTTCATTGTACCTACTGATCTGCTGAGCTGTGTCACAGCATTCAAATTTCAGCAGGTCAACCAGGATGCACTGCCTCATTCTCCAATGATGTTCTAATTACCAGCAAAATTTCCTGTCACAATAGTTATGCACCCACGGTGTCGAATACCAATTCTGGTGGGCCACAGTGTCTGCACGTTTCTGTGGTTTCCTTCCAATCAGCAACCAATTTAGGCCTTGGAAACAAGGTGCATGAACTCATTAGCCAATCAGTGGCTTAAATTAAAGTGCTGAAAAGCATGGAAAATCAGCAGATGCTGTGGCTTTCCTAAACAGGAGTCTGATACCCCAGATATATAATTACAGTTATTTTCCTAATAATAATAATAATAATAATAATAATAATGTCTTGCATTTGTATAGCTCTTTTCTCACGCACAAAGCACTTTACAGTGATGAGGGGAAACTCGCCTCAACTACCACCAATGTGTAGCACCCACCTGAGTGATGCATGGCAGCCATTTTGTGCCAGAACACTCACCAAACATCAGCTGAGGTGATGCTACACGCTAATGCAAAAAGGGAAGAACTCTCATATTAACCCGGAAATATCACAGACGCATGCATTTTTAACCATGATCACAACCATAATCCTTGTCCTTCTCTTTATTCAATACAGAGGAATCTTCTCATTGAAGGCCTGTTTGATTAGCTTAATTAAAATATTCAGATCGGCTTATTAATTACAGGTGTTTGTGCGGTACGTGTGTGGAGAAGGGGGAGCATTGACATAGTTACTAGAAAATATCCAAGCTGTTAAATTTCAGAGAAATTTTGGGGTGTGTCGGCCGGGAGCGGTAGTGTCAACGTGTGCATCTCCAGAAACTTCTGCACACTGCCAGGCCATGTCTGTGATCTGGGATTTCTGGACTCGGATAATTCTGAATTAATTCATGGACTCTGCCCACACCAAAATTTCACGGCGTGTCCAGAGACGTGGAGGACTGTGTCTGGACAAGAACACCCTGAAATTATATCCATTTCCGACACAGAACTGTGGCTTCCGTCATTGAAATGGCCACACGTGTGTCCGCCCGTAAAAGCACCTTTTCATGCAGAGGGAACAGAGGAGTTTAAGGCCTTCAAAGTGAATCTCAGCCAATTCACATAAAACACGGATACGGAGACGACCTCTATTAAAGTCAGAAGTGCCCTTAAAGATCTGTACGTCTCCATTGTGAAATTTGTGAGGGTTCAGGTAAACAAATTATTTACTTTAATCTAAGTGAATAAAATATGATATTTTCCTGAATTTTTGTTGACAAAACAGCTTACCGCGCTACAGAGAGCTGCACAAGATACCGCGTACTGTATTGTTACCCTTTAGTCATTTATGTGTCATAATCCTTACTCGATATTTGCAGAAATAAATTACTATTCTGAAAGCATGTCTACGGAGATCCTTTAAAACACTTACAGTAAGAGTGTGAAATGTCAAAGATATTTATCTTCAGCCATACGTTTGTCCTTCAACGGGCATATTGATAAAATACAGCTTGAACGAGGTTCAAGGTTTCACAGCAGATTTAGAAAATCTCTTACCAAGGCCAACAGTTTACAATGTACTTTGTTAATTACATGGTTATTTTAAAAACCTTTGAGCTGGAAATCAATTAACACCTCTTAATGGCTGGCACTTAACTTCTCCGCTGCGTACGCTATTCGTGTCAGAAACAATCAATCAGAAAACCTTTTACACCTACAATGGGCCTTAGCTCTTATTTCAACAGGGTGGACATGAGATAGAGAGGGAGAGAAAAAAAAAACTGCTGACACGTGCACTGCCAATGTTTAAAAATGACAATGATCTTTTCGGAAATCCGTATCCAGTGTAACTTACATAGTTTCTATATTACCATATAAGGCTACACATGACCATATAAGGCCACACATTACCATACAAGGCCACACACTACCATATAAGGCCACACATTACCATATAAGGCCACACATTACCATATAAGGACACACATTTCACAATGTACAAGAGACACACAAAAACGGGCTACAGCTACGTGGTTGTCCGTTCTGTTTCTAAAATGTGACGGTTGAGTGCTCCAGTATGTTTACTCAGCTAGTGTTGTTCCTTGGAGAAGTTAACGCTATCCCTTGAAGACGTTGCCTGGGCAGGAAGTTTATTTAGCGGTTGACGGCTAAGTGTGCTCAGCCTGATACAGTATGCAACGATGCGTCTTGGCTAACCCACCGCTGGGTGGCCCAGCTGTTGAACTGGCGGAGGACGGGGTACCTGCGATCCGGTGGAGTAGCGTCCGGGCGTCCGGGAAACGGAGCTCTTCCCCGATCCGATGGAGGTCTCCACGCTCTTCCCACTGCAGCAGCGCGTACGCAGACACTTTCCGTACTCCTTACGCACCTGCGGAGTAACACACCTCAGCCACCCGGTCCAGGCCAACTCAACACAGCAGGGCAAAACACTGCATCTGCCTCTCATTTTACATATTTACATACAAAACAAAGTGTTTGAACCACGTCTGCAACAAATCATACAACAGAGATAAATCTACTCTTTATCAAAGTAATACCAAGAAGCACACTGTTTAAATACAGCATATTTAATATAATCCAAACTCAAAAGGCCATCTTTACCTTGGACTCTTTGTCTTCTCTGACTTCTCATAAACAACTTAAACTAAAGCTGTACTTAAACTCTGAGGTCAAACCTTGAGGCCAAAACCTGGTCACCCCTTCGACAAAACAACCCAAGGTAAGACGGATTACGAACTACACACGCCCCGTGGTGCAGCCAGCCTTTTAAAAGTGTTATTTTTTATTATTTATCTGGATTCGCAACTTTATCTCGTGATATATTGAGCTGTCACATTTCATTTACCGTGTGCTGCATTTCAGGAGCACATCTATACGTTCCAAATGTGCTTTGTGATTTAGGCTGCCTGGATGGAGCTTCACAAGCCAGCTAACCAGCTGATCGCAGCCAGACGCCAAAAACAGTCCAAGCCATTAAACTTTATTACAGACTACGGTGTATATGAATACAAAGCGGCGGTGTCCATATGAAACAAGCGCCTTTGACTGAGCGGTGAGCCTCAGGACTTAAACATGGCGGAAAGGACACTAATAGCACCATTACAGCTGTAATCATCTTTCCAGTTGTGAAAATAATCATTTCTCCAGCAGTGAAAATACATTCAGCATTAAATTAAAACTTCATTACCAAATACTTATTTTTATAACAGAAGAGACAAGCAGATGCTTAAAACGGTATTTGAGACGAAGTAAGAATTTAAACACGGTTATGATTATCTAAGATGTGCACACCTCATACTGACACAGGTCTGGATTCAATCAACATTTAATATGCGATATCTTTCTCAACACAAACTTTTTGAGTAATTTTTGGAGATCACTGTGATTAATGTGATCACTGTGGGTAGAAAAAACCCCAAAATAAACTAAAACATTTTTTAAAGTTTAAGCACAGATTTAACTGTAATTTAGAGCCACTTGTCATTAACTTTGACTTTGATTAAATGCAAGTGTCATCGTTATTCTTCGTGGACACAGCTTAGCATTCAAACATCTTAAGTTGGCGAATAATGTTTGAGAAAAAAATAAAACAATAAATAACACTAGCATTAATCTGCAAGTCAAAGTCAGTTGAAATTTGAATTCTGGTCTGATACTTTCATTTAAAATAAAGACAGACGGAGGAGGAGATTGCAATCACCAATATTAATGAACAAAAAAAAAATGATGTCACAATGTCAAAGTCATACTTATTTTCGAAGTAATTCAACGTTAAGTAAACATGCTGATTGAACAGGGGCCAGAGAAAGCA
This sequence comes from Anguilla rostrata, assembly GCF_018555375.3. NCBI lineage: Eukaryota > Metazoa > Chordata > Actinopteri > Anguilliformes > Anguillidae > Anguilla > Anguilla rostrata. Next base: position 50,799,124 of record NC_057939.1, on the reverse strand, counting down.
GAAGCAGACTTTATAGCAGGTCCCCCGTACCGCATCCCAAATGAACCGAGCCCGCCTAAACCCAAATGTCAGGCGGGAAAAGTGTGTTATTATATCGGGGGGATTAGACTGATTTTGGCTGGATGTTCATTACGGGTGTTTGGTTAGCGTCGGGCCCAGATGAAATAGCGTGAGAGTAATCTCAGCTCTGTGTACAAGATTACTCCTGCAGGGGAGCTTGCACCAATGCGATCGCAATATGAACTCTGATTACACTTCCCCAAAGCTCTGCTAACTCTATCATGCGGTCCGGGCCTTGGAATGCAGTAAATTATTAAATAGTTTAATTCTTCTGATACCTACAGCTCCAATAAAACCCAAAACAGTATGACAAGATAATCCGCATATAACATTTAAATACAGATAGTAAATTGGAACTAATGTCTAAAAATACAGTTTGGTATGTATTATAGTGCTTAATCACAGTGATACGTGTAACCACAGGGAAATGCTCTCTTTCTGTTAGAACACTCTGTGCTTGTCTGTAGTCGCCATAAAGCATAAAAACAATGACAAATGCAGTCTTCTAGTCTTAAAAGGTAGGGTAAATATTCGCTATCAAATGTGGTTTGTGTCTATCTAAAAGCAAGGCGACATCATTTTCATTAGACCGAGAAAGCGCATAATGTTTTTATTTGGGAAATAAAGTCACCTTCTTCTGAAGAACGCAGTGGAAGATGAAGATGAACATCCCTTGCAGCGAGTTGAATATGGTGAAGAGATAGGCCATGACGACCGTGCTCTCATTGATGTACATCAGCCCAAAGGCCCAGGTGAGGCCCAGGAGGCACAGGAGGGCAATCGCACCTATAACCCACGATCTGAGGGGAAAAAAAAGAAAATCAGAAAAACAACGGTTATAAAAGAGAAATGTGAGACCGCGGACCTGAGCCAGGCTTTGGCACTGTAAAAACGGTCATATTTCAAATGCTTCCGGCCGTTAAATTCAGAGCGTTCATATCCAGCCCTGTTAATAATTTACAGACTGTTTTTTTTTTAAACAATTTAAAAAAAAAAAATTAAATTAGTGATGATATTCGGAGGAACACACTGACAGGTCTTACGAGGAGTTTTAATTTCTTTCAAAAATTGTAATTTTCTACTAAAGGTCATTTTTCTGCACAGGCCTAGTTGTGAAGGGAATTCATTTGATTAGTTAACTGTGGGGTAATAAGCGCTACTGCTATGGAGAAGGAGTTCGAAAGGGGACATTCAGATGAGACACGTCTTCTCAATAAAAACACACAGGCAGTAGGGTCATGCCCCCCTACCTTCTGGCAAAAGGAAAATCCAGTTTCCACAAAATTTTCATTAAAGCAGGACGTGCATTGGCCTCAAGTTTCAATATAAATTCAAGAAAGAAATGTTTTGTTCCTTAAGTATACAGGCACAGACACGCACACACGCAAACGCACACATCAAGGAAACACATTTTTTTCCTCTTCGCCTTCATTTTTGACAGCCGAGACCAAATAACAAAGCACAGATGCACGGAAGCAGGATCATTTGAAGATATGCAAGAAGAACGACTTCCAGATCAAGAGCCAGCCAGTCCTTGCTTGACTCCAGCCAAATGTTACACCATTTATAACGGCACCGAAGCACTCACAGCTGTTCCTGAAGCACTGACTCTTTTCCTAAAGAATCGTACGGACATAGCGTAATGACTGGGGGTACGGGGAATAAAGTGGAAATCTGATTAATAAAGCTGCTTTTACTTGAAAAAAGCAGACCGAGCGGTGGCCTCGCTTGCCTTCTTTTCCTTTGACTAACCTATCACTTGATCCTTTCATCTCAAATGCGTCATCCATTCGACCTCTGGACAGTTAGAAGAAAGCCCGCTGGAAGAACAGCGGCCCATAGCCATTGTGAGCTCTCTGGAGAGCGCCGGAGACTGCCGTACAGTATACAAAACACAATACCGCAAGCGCCGCACGAAAAGGCCTTCACTCAGACGGAGACGCTGTCCTTTTGAACCCTGCCAATTAAGTCTATTCCAAGCATATTTATTATGTTAAAACTGAACATTAGTTCTTTCTTACAATATCTTTGCTGTACAAAGTTTTGTTTTGTTTTGACAACAGTTTCACTTAAATCCATTGACATGATTTTGGAAATATGAAAAATTAGTTCCATGCTGTATGCTAACATTTGTTTACCAAGAGAAAAAAACAAACAAAAAAACAGAAAAACAATGTAACATGTAACATAACACCAATAAATGCTTTTAATTGGCAAACGAAGGGATTAAACACTGCCTTCTCCTGTATTATCAGAAACATTGCTGGAGAAATTGAGGCAATTCTGTCTGTGTCGTATTTTCCATGATAAATCACGTACATGCTCTGCCTGCAGATCACAAAGTAAAGGTATGTTTCCTGCATCTCCTCATTTAGGTCAGCAGAATCCTGAAAATTACCTTTAATTCCACTACCAGTGAATAAAGCATTGCAATTTATTATTTTTATTATTTAATTTGACTGTGTGATAGCTGGCTTGCATTAAACTATCTTTTGGGGATACAATTAACTAGGACATCCTGGAGCTAAATACAAAATAAACCCTGTATGAAATTAAAGAAGATAAATAACATAATGGCGAGCAATTGAACTGTACTAGAACTTTACTGTTTGATTTAGCCTTTTTAATATAGCTAATTTTATAATTGATCCATAAAATGATTCACTTTTATCTGGTTTGTGTATCATCATTACTGAGAAAATGCCCGAACCGAAGCTTGCGGCCGGCTATTTTAGATTCACGGCACGTAACCACCTCCCTGATCCAGACATGTGACTCAGCTGGTGACAGAACAGGACAGTTACTGTGCTTTGACAGTCCATTTGGTGATCAAATCTCCTTGTCCAGGGTATGGGGTGAAAGTTAAAAGGTTAAAAAAATGAATAAAATTCCAAACAAAGTGTGACAACAACCGTCACTGCACCCCCCCCCCAGGAGTCCAAATCGACGTGAAATTTGGGACGCCCGGTCGTGTCTGCGGGCCCGTCCGGTCGCTGAAATGTTCTCGGTCGTGATTAGGGGGAGCGTTCCGCCACCTGTCGCTTGTTTCCACCCCGCGGGCCGCCAGCTGAGCTGCGCGGTCGTGTCGCTGGAGGAGAGGGCATCGTGAGCATCTGGGGTGGGCCCCCGGTCCAGCGAAACAAAAAAAAAAAAAAAAACAATCTCGGGCCAGGAGATTACCGCGACCCCCAGGGCGACCGACATCCGCTCCCTTCCTGGTGCCGCGACGAGGTCGCCGCTTCGCTGCCAGACCGTGGGGCATATCGCTATAGCGACACGCTTGCGCTTTAGCACGAGGAACAGAGCGCCGCGCGTCGTAAAACCTGTCACAGCTGTTTCGGCGCTCGCTGTCGACGCGCGGGCGACGCTATCTCCCGAGCTGACAGCTCCTTCTGACGGCACGCACGTACAGGTGAACCTTTCAGTGTTTCAAAGGTAAATGATGAAGTAGGTGGGCAAATGCACGACTGATGCCTTCCCACACTGCAAAGGTGTGTGTAAACCATACACCTGACAGGCCAGGGCTCAATGAATGGTACTAATCTAAATGTCATCTAATTGCTATTTGAACTGGCTATGTTAACACTATGTAATTATATATGCCGGCTGCTTAATTAATATCTTAAGAAGGATGATGAATTGATGATTGTTAATGAGTGTGAAAATAAAATACCCATTTTTAAAACAATACCTCATCACATGTCACTACCAAAACTCAACAATGCAAGATTTAACAGGACACCAAACCCCACCCCTTAGTAGCTCACAGTACTCAATATTAGTCATTGAAACATACCGGCACTTCTGGTACTGGAACATAAATAACTAAAAATACAAAATGTAATGTGCATGGGCAGGTTACTGATGAATAGTTGTTTTAGTACAACTTTACAATGGAAGTGAAATGTAAGTCTATGTTTGTATGTTTTTCATCCTCTAAATCAATGGAATGGAAGCCATACAATGACACAACTGGTTAGATGTCGATAAAGTAAGTTATTCTTACTTGATTTCGGGCTGGTAGTCCTCATGGCTAAAGGATGCAGAAAAGGTGAAAATAAAACGGATAATAAAGAAAAACATAATAAAGGAATAAAAACGAATAGCATCGCTTAATAGGAAACAAAAATAATACACAACACAAATCATATGAAAATAAAATGAATAGATAAGGTTTGGTAAATGATGACAGGTGAGGATACATTTGGGGGGGGGGAGGTCACAGAGGGTAGGGTGCACTATTTATTATTTTGAATTTAATTGTATTGACACATGTTAATGCATGTTTGAAAGATGTTCAGGTCAAAGTTCATAGACCTAGCGTTGAAACTCTCATTCTCTGCCGGTTGCAAACTGTGACTGCGCGCACACAGTCCTGATCTCTGAAGACAAGTCAGATCAGAACACTGGAATCCGGAGCTCTCGCGGAGACAAAGGTCACGGCGGTGACAAATTGAGCTTTCAATTTCAGTTCCATTTCACCATCGGGCCCCTGCCGAGTTGGGAACTTCCTGCGCGATTCTGACACGGAACGCAGCCGACGGTGCGCCCTGTTCTGGGGAACGGGGAGGCGGGACAGGATCGAGGGTTTTAAGCAGAGCCGGCCGCTGGCTCCATGCCCTCGTTCAGGGCCACACTCGTCCCTGCGCCGCACAATTCAATTGCGTGATTTATGCTGGAGCACTCTGGGGCCACAGCCACATTCTTATTTAGGGCCACAAAAACCCCAAGGGCCAAGCTGTGGTTTCGGAGCCTTACAATTTCATTGTGACATCATCGGTAGCTTAGCAACGGCACATGAGAAATGTACCGCCGTTCCTCTCAAGGCAAAGTCGGCTTTCGCGGAGAAACAAACAAATGGGAGACGGCAAGCCGTTTGAAGCCCCTTCAAAATGAAAAGCATAATTAAGGCTACACACGCGGCACAATGGCTGTCCTGCTTCCTCCTCAGCGGCAGGATGCATGGCGATGTTGTGGCGGTACACTATCCATTATAACAGGAGCTAATGATGCCCTTAAACTGCAGATCCTCACTGGGCTCCGCGAACACATTATAATTTAGCTGTTTTCCCGTCCAAGCGGAAACACTCATACAATTACTGCAACGAGATCCCACACTCTGAACTGTACAGCATCTTAAACCACTTTATAATTGCATTCCTTCCTAATCTGTCCGTTGCCGCATCTTGTATAGTCTTAAGTGTTTGTTTTAACTTGGCTACAGCCAAATTGTCCCTCCGGGACAATGAAGATCTTAGATTGATTGACTGATTGATTGATTGGCTGATTGACTGATATGCTTATGTTGTGTTTTTCAACTGCATGCTGAATCATTGCGCTACTGGCTGTAGCAGATCATTCTCTCACCAGTGGTGCGATGTTCATTTCATGCACCTTCCTATATTGACAGTGCATGTTGTTCTGGATACATTGGCTAAATAAATAAATTCTCTCTTGGGCGTACGCACTAAGAGAGATGCAGCCTGACTTTCTCTTTTCGCTCAAGGATGATGGGCGTGCAGCCCATGAAGAACCGGCTCCAAGTGAGAGGTCATTTTTTGAGATTAGAGGCTCTTTTCTTTTTCTTGGCTCGGATCTCCAGAGAGCGAGCCTGCTTGTCACACAGAGGGCATCCGCCGCGACTCCAAAAGATAGCCTCAGCGTCTCTTTTGGCAGCGCTGCACCTTTCAGTGAATACAGTTCACAGCATCGTTTACAACACCGGCTACTGTGGAGAACTGTCAGAGCTCGAGAAAGAAAAAAAAAAAGCTTCAATAAATAATCAAACAATGGGGTCAATCACCATTCAAACTGTCAAATATATTCCCCATTTTTCATAGCATCTACCAGACGAACGTGTTCAATACAGCACAGCACAACAATATCGTCTTTCAATGATACCAGATGTTGAGCATAAGTCCCCAAATATTCCTCAAAATCCCCCATTTTCAAATGAACGTCATATAACATCTCCAATGTGTCCCCCTCCACACCTACTTCCAGTATTTGACCACCACACATTTTTTCTCGGAGATGATTTTTCCGAACCTCTACATTTTTAGAAAAAATACAAAAATCTGGAACTGGTCAAAGGGGAACTGGTCAGTGAAGGTTGATACACCACAGAGATCCTGTGATCAAAATCTGAGTCATCTCAAGTTAAGGTCAGCAGGAGTCCCGGGGACAACTTCCAAAAGGACACGATGTCAAATCAATCAAACGTGTCATTTCCTGAAGGTCAGTGCGACAGCACACATAAATATGGAGAGAAGGTTACATAAGCCGCTGTGGAAACACATGGCACCATAGACGACAGTACACTAAGATATCTGTCACTGATCTAGAGACTACATGTCATGCATGCTTTCATAGATACGTCTTCTTCAGCTACGCTGCGATTTACTATGCAAGCTGGGGTGTGGTCCGCAATTATCACGATTCATAATTTGCTGCTCTGAGATAAATGTGCGTGTAGCCGGTGTATCTGTTTAATAAATGGGCCAGGTGCGAGGAAGGGGGATGATTTATGAAAGAACGTGGAGACCATTTAACACGGCGCATATTAATGAGCTGCTGTTGTCGGGAGCAACACTTCACTGAGGGGACTGCAACTCAGAATGGTCAGAGACTAGAAAACACACACACACACACACGCACGCACGGACACGCACACACACATGCACCCATGCACGCACGCACGCACACACACGCAAACACACATGCACACACACACACACGCAAACATGCACGCACGCACGCACACATGCACACAGACACACACACACTAGACCAGGGTCAAATACATGTCAAAAATTTGTAACTCTTTAAATTCTGGATAAATAAGAAATGTATAATTGTCAGTTGCCTAAAAATATATGATATACTGTATTTGACCTAGGTTCAGCTTGTGTGTGTGTGTGCGCATGTGTGAACTTGTAATACTATCTTTGTGGGGACCGAATGTCCCCACAAGGATAGAAAGATGAGGGAAATTATGCTTTGTAGGAACCTTTTGCTGGTCCCCACAAGGTCAAGAGGCTGTTTTAGGGCTAGAACTTAGGGTTAGGGTTAGGGTTAGGGTCCCAATTAGGTTAAGGTTAGGGATGTGGTGGTTGGGGTTAGGGTTAGAGGTTACGGAATGAATGTAGTTAATGGGAAGACCCCTACACGGATAGCAGTATGGGACTGTGTTTGTGTGTGTGTGTGTGTGAACTCCTTTACCCATACCATATTAATTATGTTTTTAGTACATTATCATTTCTTAGATCATAATTTCTGATTTGCAATGCTGGATAAATACAAGTGAAAACAAATGCAGATCTGTTTGAAATTAATGCAGATTCAATGAGGTCAGCAAAGCTCGATCAGAGAGTGATGTAGTCAGTGGCCTGGATTCACTTTTGGACTTTGTACTTTTTTTGTACTTTAAAATTAAACTGAAGTGTTCCTTTTGTATTCACAAGCATCAGTTAGGTTGCTCAGTAGTCACTAAAATTAACTCACCAAGCGGCCTTCTTAAAGGAACAAAATTAACCGTTGCATTTAAATTGAACTCAGAGTTAAGGACAAAGGGTGAGCGTATCCAGGCCAGAATCTCTACTTATGTTAATGACAGGAACTACTACAGCCCCGAGGAACCCCCGAAGATCCTGTTTTGAAGTTAAGGCAACTTATATTAAATGTCTGCCTTAGAGATGGAATTTGATTTCATCGCATGGTTGTCACGCTTTGAAATCTACTGATGTATTGAATTATTTAGTGGAGGAAGAAGGAAGCGGATCAAAACAGAAGGTTTACTGAGGAGCAGTGGACATCTATATTTAAGCATAGCTCGGAAAAAAACAAAATGGGCACTTGCTGACACATTACACGGGGAGTGTACCATCTGTCCACAAATGGGATGAACGGAAACCAGTAAGGGGAAATAAAAGTTATTTCCAATCGTTACAATTTGATTGGAAACAGAAACACATTACGTCTTACCAAAGCCATTCCACAACAAGACAGCCATCATAATAACGATAGCTAAAAATGAAAGGAAAATGTTAAAGAAAGAGAAAATGAAAGATGTTAACAGAAAGAATTACTTTTTTTTTTTAAATGTGATGGTGAAACAATAAATGAAAAACAATACTGTGCAGTAAGAGGTTAAAATTGCCCCAAAGTGTTTGAACAACTTCCTTGAGAATGTCTGTGGTTATAATAATAAGACCTAGTGCACTGCATTTGTAGTTTAATCTGTCAAATACAACCCACCAGTTTGATCAATAACTTATTATGTGTACAGCAAATGTCATAGAGTGAACATCAACAGCAGAAACCAATATCAGAAAAAATTATAGAAATATAAATGCAATTTGGAGGAAAACATTAAATTGTATAGAAGAGTGGATTACCAGAATGAAACCTTCAAATGAGTCATTACTATTTGAACAAAGGAGATTTTTTATTTATTTCTTTTTTTTGACAAATCTCAAATGAGTAAAAATAATTTGACACCAATGAGGAGAATACTGGTTCCCCCGCAGGTGAAATTCCAGGCACGCTCATTGGTTCTCCACGTACATCTGTGCCATCTGCGGCAGGAGCCATCGCCTGCGCGCCATTGGCTGATTTCCACATTACAGGCCAGACGGAAGGCAAGTGGCCAATGAACAGGAGGCGTGTCTCTCACCAACAACAGCTGCTAGCCTGCAGGTGTCTGGCACGTCTTTTGGGGGAACTGATGCAGCCAGTAGCCCAGCGGAGCCAATCACGTCAGGCTCGTCATCGCAAAATGTCAATTTCGTTTTATTAACATGTTATAAACGGGTCAGTGCGGTGTGGTGGTTAGGGCACGAAGACCGTGCCATAACCACGGCACCACACTGACCCGTTTGTAACATGTTCATAAAACGAAGACCGTGCCATAACCGTGTAACATGTTCATAAAACGAAGACCGTGCCATAACCGTGTAACATGTTCATAAAACGAAGACCGTGCCATAACCACGGCACCACACTGACCCTCAAAGACTGAGGGTCAGTGTAGCGTAGAGGTTAGCGTAAAAGCTAAGTGTTAGCATGGAGGAGACTGTGTGCTGGGAGGTATTGGTTAGGGTCATGCAGTTTGCTTTGACGGCCTTTTTTGCACACAGTAAAATGTCCAGTGTTAATTGAACTATAACAGAGTACATATGAGTCTAATAGGGACCACATGCAAACTGTAAGTGTTGTTTTAACGCTGAACATTTTGCGGTGCAGCGGCTGATGCATTTGTTTATATGTAATTCCACAGCTGGTTTCAAGGGAGACTTAAAAAGCTTAAAATACCAGGCTAGTTTATATTCCACAACAACAAAACAGGCTGAGGTAAAAGCTAACAAAACAAACGGCAAATAAATAAATAAATAAATAAAAATAAAATAAAAAACAGGCAATTTTGGAAGAATTGTCCTCTGCCCTTTTCAGCTAATCCGACGATTTAGATAATGGTAATCGTTCCCTGAATTACTTTCTCATCAGTATTTTAAGCTAAAAAGATGCAAAGCGTGGAGGATAATGAGAATAATAAAGTACACTGTCACAGCCTGCTGTGCTGCCAGGATTCCTTAGTCCTAACCGCTTTAACGGGGGGACTGAACTCAGTGGCTACGCAAGCCTCGGATCATTAATCTGAAACTGTATCTTTACTAAATGCTTACCTCCTCTCCGAGAGAGAGAGAGAGAGGAAGAGATAGAGAGATAGAGAGAGAGAGAGAGAGAGAGAGAGAGAGTGCAAGAGAGGGAGAGAGAGCTTGGAAATGTTTTTTTTTAAATAATGTTAAAACAGTCAAACCAGTTTAACAGTTATTAGATCACACAAATCATACAGATCATTGTTTTATGCAACAAAACCCTAATGATATTGAACAACAACAACAGCAACAATAACAATCACAAGGATAATTCTAGTGGCAAGGCAAGTGAGTAAAGATTTTGAGGTGTCGTGCATAAAGAAAACGGGGAGTTCTTACTTGATGTTGTCCAAGCAGCCCGAGTCAGGTTTGAGAATGGCAGTGTGGTGGAACATTTTGTAGAGAGCAATCCCAAGGAAGACCACGTTGAGCTGGAACACACCGTACAGGCCCCACTTCAGTGATTTTTTTTTCTTTTTATTCAATGAGAGGACATTCATTTGTAATTAAATATCATTAATTATTTCCCTAGGATCTAGACAATCAGCTGTCCAAACAAAAGGCACAGTTGATTATGTGGTTTCACATTTCTCACAGATTTTGGAGGGTAGGGTGGTGGGTCATGTAAGGGTAGCACTGTAGTATAGCAGATCAGAAAAATGAGCTTAAAACTCAGAGATGCCTGATTCAGTTCCTGGGTGGGGCAGGGGCCGGGGTGTTGGGAATGGGGGGGGGGACAACATTGTAAACCCATCAGTTTTTCCTTTTTTTCCCCTCAAGAACAGCGATTGTGGGGTCTTGTTTTAACTGACCAAATCTGAGTTTGATAGAGCGGTATATATATATATATATATATCAACCTTCCAAAGGGTATTTTGAATGTGTTTGTTTTATGCACCGTGAGTTTTGAAAGGTCATCTGAGTTAACCGAGTTGAATCTCAAGGTACCGCTCTTCAAAAATGGCATCAATTACAAGCTCAGCCACCACGGTGCAACAGCAGAGGCTACTTTGACATTTCGTCGTGAATGGGCATCATGAGCACGCTCGGTGACATTCGGCTAATTGGGGACATTTCCCACTCATCCAATTATCTCCAGCACCCGATTATCCTCGCCCATGGACCCCAAGGTGCCGACTGTTGTGTATAAGTGTTTATTTCTTTGTGTCATTACCAAGGGGAAGCTGAATAATTCCCTTAAAGGTACTCACCGGTACTCAGAATCGAAGAATTATGAATTACCATATTTCAATACTGCACATAAGTCACACTGAAGCATAAAATAAAATCAGCGGGGAAGCTGAATCTCTCGAAACCTGAAAGCAAATTGCTTTTCGAGTTTCAGGCAGGAGTGCGTACACATTGAGGCTCGGTTGCCTTCGGTTCCTGCGAAACTGCGCATTTCAAAGACACACCGCGCGCACATACTTGGGGGAACAGAGGCAAGGTAATGGCGTGCGAATCAATCATTATCTGGGAACGAAATCGCCAGGCGGCGTTCTTCTACGGCGTCCGCTGATGGCTTTCGTTAAGCCGGCCCGAAGAGGCCCCCGCTTTTACCGGGCGCGCCCGGGGGTTTGGGGGGGGTGATGGACGGCGGGCTGGGGAGCCAGCGGAGCGGGCCGTCGGCGGATCGTTTAGGGGCCGCGCCCCGGGAAGGCGGGCGGGGCTAATTAGAGGAGCACTTACCATAATTATCAAGGTCGCCGGACCTATGAAGCTCCAGATGAAGTAGGTGTCGAGCCGCAGCCAGCACCTGTAATGAAACGCAAAGGGACGCTTGGGTTTTTTTTTCTCGCGGCGCTCCGGCGAGCGGGACATACATCAACACCGGGAGCGTGACAGAGAAGAATGGACGCTTCCGGAACATTCCACCGGGAGCCAAGGAAATATTACGGCGCTCGTTCATTTAAATCCTGAATTATGGGGCCAATCTCCCGCAGCACTGTAGCCGGCGCGCAATAATCACCTCCAGTGGAGGGAAAAAGGAGATACAGGGGGGGGGGGGGGGGGGGAAGAGAAGACACATAAATGGCCGTCGGTTGAATGACATCACAGCAGGTTCGTACGAACCCGCCACCCTGCACGCACGTTCACGCCCCTCCCAAACACACGCATATGGTGATGTGGCCATTTTGTTTCTCCACAGTGTGTCAGCAGCCACTGGCTGACATATGGACAGCGATCCCAACTGTCAATTCAGTGACTTAAAAATATATATTTAAATATATAAAAATATTTCCTGGGATACTGAAGGCCTTTCTGTCGAAAACTGGTAGATAAGAACCTCAATGTGCGAGTCTGGAAGGCTGCTAGAGTTGCAAATGTCTCAGAACACCAGAAATGAAGTTGATTCATGACCTGTGACTAAATTATTAATCATTTAATTTCCAGCACATTAAACAGGACTCCGCTTTTGGCCCCAGGAAGATTACTGCTCTTTTCTTTTTCCCATTCGGGCCACGGGGAGACAAGAAAGGAAGTGACACGGCATAAGCAAAGAATCCACACAATTTTAAACCAATTGAAATAAAATGGGAAAGGTGTGGGTTGGGTTTTTAAAGCAAAGTTTTTTTTATTTATTTTTATTTGTGAGGGTTTCTAAGGAACTTTGTGCATGACGATTCAAATATATTTCCTATCATCAGTAGTTTCTGTGACAGAGGTTGCAGTTCTGTAGCGGGTGATACTCTGTCACACTACCATAAATAAATAAATGTAAAATTTTAATGAAAATATGTAACAACTCATTAAATGATGCCTATATGCATTACACTGTGTTTAACCAAGAAAATGCAGGTGAACAGTCTCTCTTTTAAAAAAGAATGGAATTCATATTCGTGTTAAATACTTAAGATGAGCATGGCTACAGTTTCCATCATAGTGGGTACAAAGCCACAGCCACTGTCAGATCAACTCTAACGGACTAATCATACAGTATATAACACAGTTGATATGGATCGAAAAGGGAGAGTATGTACTCTATTAGAGTTTTAAATTATTGATCATATTTGAATTCCAATAGGGACAGTATGTGAGTTTAAAGTGCTCAATTAAGTTTACCTTACACTGAACATTCTTCTGTGTAGTTTGTGCGCTGTGTGAATTATTTTGGACTTGTGCGTTGTGGAACTTTTATACAACTGTATAAAACCCTCAATTAATCAGCCCTTGGCTGATACTTTTTAATAACAAGATTTTGGAAAATGGCTAAAATTAATTTGCTGTTCTACATATACACTATAAAATGTTCAGCGTCTGTTTAAGTCTGATACAGGGACCAAAAGAGCTTTATCAGAGTTAATTTAACACTGTAAACTCACTGTCTTTTTTCACATACACTAAGCTCAACCTTGTCAGAGGGTCTGGATAAGATTCAAATCAGCAATATATACCACAAACTGTACTTAAAGCCTTATTACAAATAAATTGTGCAATTTGATATATGAGGCTATTAGAAAGCTGAGTCCTTAATTATGCAGATAATCAAACATGCTCTTGAGTTGCTCATAAACACATCACTGGCATATATAATTAATAATACCCTTTTCAACTTCTACAGCATGGGACTTCCAGCATTTTCAGGAATTACATGGTTGTTATAAGAATATAGCCGTAGGCTAATTCACATAAACAATGGGGAAAATGCAATGGCATCTAATTATGCGGAGGTTATCAGTATGCCACGTAAATATCTTCATGAACATGTGGTTTAAACATTAAACACTCAGTTTAGGCACACGCCATAAAATGTTCATACCTAATGCTTCATTATCATAAAGTATTCATCATCAAGTAGCCAGGGAATCAGCCTGTTAGCACACTGCGTGTTCATTTTGCAATGTGCCTGAAATACGCATTGGCAACGAGGTCAAGCGGACATGGTGGCATAGTGGTTAGCACTGTTGTCTCACAGCAGAAAGGTTGTGGGTTCAAATCTCGGCTTGGGGCCTTTCTGTGCGGAGTTTGCATGTTCTCCCCGTGTTCGCAAATCAAAACCAAACACACTGTAATTTTTCTTTCATAGATGGCGCAGTTACTTTTTTGTATTTTTCATGGAGATATAGAGTTAAGTAGATTGGGACACTTGAAGGAAACGATTTAGGCATGGTCGCACATTATAATGGATAAAAAAAACAAAAACAAACCCTGATAAGGCTCTGCAGTTGGCAATACTTGTTTTCCTGTTTATCAAGTAATTACATTTAAATTTTGCAGGAAGTGGGATTCTGGCAGCCTGACTTCTCTTGCTCTTGGCTAGCCTTCGCCTTCCCCACACCTCCCAATAATCATCACACCGCTGGCCCCACTTTAATTATTAACACGACACTGCGCTAAGGCCCCGCAAGATATCACCTCATCTATCACGCACAACCGCAGCTTTCACACTTCGAGGCATGCCGTCCAATGCGCATTTTAAAGGGGGGGGGTGATACACAATAACATCGGAGGAAGAAACCTCGGACGCCGGCGTTCTTAATTTCGAGGTTCCAGGTCACAAGGACCTTGGTGAAGAATGAACGTTATTCTTTCCCTTACTCGCTATTGCCGCTGCAATCCTCGTGTACTTGGAAATACGCGACCGCAAATAGAAACGATCATTTGAAATTATCCCTGAAAGGGGGCAAAAAATGCTCCTAGAAATCTTTCAAAATGAAACAAATTTACTTGTCAATTTAAGATATTTTAAGTGGTAGTAAGTAAATTAAAGTACTAGGAAATGACTGTCCCCATTCTTTGAGTTTCAAGTACATTATTATAATCTAAACTTGAGGGAATTCTGAATATAAATGTGCACATATAAATAGCCATAGCTGTAGCAGATTCTTTTGGAATTTAGCACCAGGAGGGAACGGTTAGGGCTAACTGGTTCTTCTATTACATGTATTCTGTTAACCTGCAACATTCCATATTTTCCACAATCAATTTATACAATCACTGTATGTCAATTCATTAAGAAAAGCAAAAATATATATTACATTTATTTAGGTAGGTCTAGAATAGATGAGAGAAAAAGATATAGCTCTAGAGGCCCACAGTACTTTTGGCTGGACTGACAATGGATGTTTAATGCAGTCCGCTACCAGTCCAAATGTTAATATCAACATCAGCCATGCTCACTAAACAGAAATTACACGGGCATAAGAAAGAGAATGGCAGGCTGTCTCTTTGAATACCAAGCCACTGAACCAAGAGAGCAGTTCCTCTTAAAACAAACACAGAGCAGGCAAGCGAAGCGCCATTTTGAATGATAAAAAGAAAAGGCCTCGCTTTGGCCGTGGATAGAAAGAACACTGGCCTTTAGAGAATAGTAACTTTGCCCCCCACTCACTGTGCAGAAGGGGTCCAGAATGCAAAAATCATTACAGGGATCGATAAAAACATACACATCTCATATTGCATGTATGTGCAGTCAGGTGAATACAATCAAATTAAATGTCTGGGCAGGCTGTATCAGACACAGCTTTTATTTCATCTGAAATACTTTAACCCTTTAACCCTTTAGAGCCCAATATATTCCTGCATTCATGTTATAATTTCCTGATTTCACCTACGATCAGTGCAATACTAACATTTTCCTTTCACATAATAGTATGTTAACACATATGTGGTTATTACACAAGTATTTTTGAATTTTACCACAATACCAAGTACTCCACATACGTACAGTTTTGGGCAGTCTACAATTTACAATTAAAGCATCTATCAGAAGCTTTTACTCACAGAACGTGCATTTAACATGGCAAGAAACCCATAACCAGACCTGAAGACAGGTAGGGCTACAGTCAAATCAGTGGAGACACCATTGTAGAGATACACAAGACCTGCAAAGTCTGCACCGTGTTAAGTTCGGACGTACATTAGCGCATAAAAGTAACCCAAAGCTCTTGGCCAGGCTCTTATTATAGACGAGAACTTGCTCTCGCTTAACTTGCTTGACTGCATCACAGTTGAATGCACTTTTAAAAAAGGAAAGAAAGAAAGAAAGAAAAGGAAAAATCTTCGGCGTGGCGTACTCACACTCGGTCCGTCCCGTAGCTGCGGTAGTCCACGGCGGCGGACACGGCCACTATGAGCGCCGGAACGCCGTAGCCCACCAGGTAGAAGTACTTTTTTCGGGAGTGCTCGCTCTCGAACACCTCCACCAGCATGATGTAGAGCTGCACCCCTTCCAGGAACATCCAGGTGAACGCCGCCAGGAAGAAGAAGTGGAGGAGCGCGGCAAAGACGGCGCAGGCGATCTGGCGGCGGCAAAGAACCACCGTCATGTTTCATCACCGGCGGCGTGGCACAGTGGACACAATCATGGAGTACAGGCAAACAGAACCTTTATTTACTTCATATAAAAAGGCATTCAAGTCAACAGATAAGTCTCAAGTACAATATGGTCTCAAACACCCATACTCTCTGTTGCTTAGCTTACTGCTATGTCTGTGACTTGACTGTTGTTTGTTTTCATTTTATAACAAGTAATATACATAATCTTTCAATTATCTGGAGGATCAAACCGCAGAATTTGAAATAATAGAACTTTTCTACACCTCCTGTTGAGCTAAGACACGGCAGGATGTAAACAGGAGTGCTGTTCTTCTATCTTCTTCTGGAAGTTTCTCATCAAACTCCATTACTCATTAGCAATAAGCCTGCCGCATCTATGGGCACGTGATCCTCACTTCACCAGTAAAGGATAAAAACAGCGGGCACTTTAACCTTAATTAAGTAAATTGCAGGCTCCCAGCATCCTTTGGACGGCTAAGCCCTGCAGGTCCCCGCGGAAAACTCCGGAATGGCGAGCGCCTTTAAGCTGTCACCGCAACCCCACAGCTCGCTGTGCAGTAACGCAGCAAGGAGACCGACTCCGGAGGCGGCCATTAAAAAGAGCATATCGATCTCTTAAGCCAGATCATCCCCCTGTTTAGGAAACGGCTGCTGGCCGTGCAGTGCTCCCCCCCCCACCCCCACCCCACCGCCCCCGACCCCCCCCCCTGCACCCGGCCCGCCGGGGGCGGAGGGACGAGGGCCCAAAACAAAAGCGCAGGGGGTACCCCTGGAGCGAGGCCACCTGGCTTTGAAGCGGAGAACAGAGACGGAGGCGGGAAGCCCTGCTGGGGACGGAGGCGAGGGCCACAAATTGGGCCGTATCTGCATAACTCCTGGGGAGAACGAGGCTCGCTCGCCCGCCCCGAGCGCTTCCAGACCGCTTCCGTCCTCCGCTTATTAGTTCCCCGACTGTTCGGGGGTCCGGACCTTCGGCTCTGTCTCTGTCTCTCTCTATGTGTGTCCGTTTTTTTACTTTTCTTCACCAATGGCATCATCATCATCGTCATCATCATTAGTACCATAATCCTCCTCATCATCTCTTTTCTTCTACTTTCTCCTGCCAGACAGAATTCTGTACATTTTGAAATAATGGTACTCCTACTGATCTCAGTATCACTGAAAATTCTTACATTTGTCTCTCTCCATCTCTTTCTCACAATGTCTCGCACATGCACGTGTCTGTGCACACAAATGCACACATACACACACACGCACACAGACACACACACATGCGCGCGCACAGACACACTAAAACAGCAGTCGAATGCATAATGGGGCAGCCGATGCAAGTGCTTTAATGGGGAGATTCAAAATGTTCTTGGCTTTTAAGCAAGGATGACTTTAAAACACACTCATTAAATCACTGTTCCTTTCTCCTAATACACTTTCCACATGGAACTAAAGACTGTGAGGGAAAACCAAAGATTATTAAGCTATACTCTGTGGGAGACATTACCAGAGCTCAAACGTTTGCCCTTCAGATACTTTCAAAGCCATGGGAAGTGTGTATAGTTTATTCAGCCATCACTGTTCTCGTAGGCCAGTAATCTAAATTCCATTCTGAAGTTTTATCATAATCCCAAAAATGCACAAGAAAAATAGCCACAGTGCTATGTAAAAATGTTCTGAGAGAGATGGCAAGAGAGAGAGAGAGATATGCTGTTTAACATTATTTATCTGAAAGAATATAACAATGCAATGGTGTGCACATTCCCTATGAAGTACTACGCTGTCCTCTGCACACAAGATTCATGCACATGAAATTTTACTCTCACTCTAGTCTGCTCTGGTGATGAGGGGGCTTTGCAATAGATCTCCATGCTGACGTAGACACTTCCATTACTTTTTGCCACTGCCATTTTGTCAGAACAGAACCAGAACACAATCAGTTGCTGTGAAAGGAGCTTATCTCACACAGTGAAATGTTCAGTGTTAAATCACCGCTTGCAGAGTACACATGGACCCTATTGGACTCATATGTCCTCTGTTAGAGTTGAATCAACGCTGGGCATTTTACTCTGTACTTACCGGCTGGTCTGCCCGGTTGATTCCCACGAGGAAGAGAGACTCTGCGATGAACAGGCTGATGCACAGGTTCTTGTGGATGGTGTTGCGGTCGCTCTGGAGACCGCGGAAGAAGCAGAAGGTGAAGATGCAGATGAGCAGGCAGACCAGGGACAGCAGGATGCCCACGCAGGTAATGACGTCCAGCAGCAAGCTGTGAATCGGGTCCACGCCCTGCGGAAACCGTGAAAAAAAAAAGGCGCTTTTCAAAAGCCGCTCGACACACGATCGACACCGAAAAACCCCTTACAGCAGGGCTGCCCAACCCTGTTCCTGCAGATCTACCGTCCTGTAGGTTTTCACTCCAACAAAGCACATCTCATTCAACAGCTACAGCAGGGCTGCCCAACACTGTTCCTGCCAATGCAACATAAAATGCATCATGCTTAACCATTGCAGCCCCTCACAAGGCAGCATTCCACAATCTACGCTGCTCTGCTGCTAAACCTGCACTTTTGGAAGGGAAGTGTGCAGGGCGCCTTCCGTAAAGACAATTAATACGGGTGCACTCACAGGAGCTGCGATGCTGTGCGTTCCTGTTGCAATTAAAGCAGATTTACGGCAAACCCTAACGAACGGCACACCGAGCCCCATTAAAAGCGACAAGTAAAAAATAATTAAAACGCTCGCCGTTTGCTCCCAGCGTGAGAGTGAATGAAAAGGCCACACTGTGGGGGAGGGCTGTTGCCTTGTGTAACGCTGATAATAAACACGTTAAAAGAATGGTGGCTGCATTAAGCTCGGTCGCTCCTGACAGACACTGCTACTGAAACATGGGGAAAAACACTCCATGCTGTCACGGCCAAAGATACAGCATCGAAAAAACATCTTCAGACATTATTTGTTGTTATTATCCATCCATCCATCCATTATCTATACTTGCATATCCTGGGCAGGGTTTGGGGGGGGGGGGGTGCTGGAGCCAGCATGCATTGGGCGAGAGGCAGGAATACATCCTGGGCAGGTTGTTGTTATTATTATTATCAACAACAACAACAACAATAATGATAGTAATGATGATGGGAAATTATTTTATTTTTTTGCCTCAATCTGGTTTGGTCATTTTATGGTCTGCAACAGACATGTTTGCATCAACAATGGTGACACTAATAATGAATTATTCACCAATAATCAAAACTATCCATAATTCGAGATCTCCATGAGAATTGTCCACATAGTGGGCTGTTGCCATAGTTATACACAGCTATACAGAAGAGCAGAATTCTGGGAAATTCTGCACTAGATGTCCAGAAATACGTTGACATATGGCATATCACAAGTCTAGGGAAAACTGCACATACAGAGGAAAAAAAGAAGATGCAAAGCATTTTTTTGAAGAACCGACACTTGAGACTTGATTCCATAAATTATTAACATTCTATAATTACTGCACCCAAATACTGGAGTCATCCTCAGATTCAGATCTTTTCCTCAGTGGAAATCCTCCACAGTTTCGCTTTTTCGTTTTGGACTGAAGAAAGACATCTCACTGATGACTGACTAACTGATATCCCGGTGGGGTTGAGTAGCAGATCATCATGCAAGACACCATCAGCTGCAACATTTGCATTTAAAAACTTCAAAGCAGAGTTCTGTGTCTCTTCGGCGAGGATGGTAAGCAAGCGTGTGTGTGTTTTTTTTTTACGCCATTATTTTCTCGCACAATAATGCATGCACAACAAATCACACCGTCCTGAGTTCATTGAATGAATTTTCGAGCTTTGTTGTTCCACATTTGATTATTACTGTATACAGGACTCTGCTTACAAGAACAGCCTCGTAACATAACTATCATTCTGGCGTCAGCGAATTCTGCCATTTTCCACACAAACCACAAACCGCGAATTTGCTTTAACGCTGGCAGATGTACACACTTTCGACAAGCCCTTCGCAAAAAAAAGGGCCTCTAAATCTAACTTTGAACCTGGCGTCAGCAGAATGTGCTTCAAGCGTAGCACAGAAGGTAGCCCCACCTAGCATTTTATACCTCGTGCGCTCAACAATATGTCCTGTGAAGCGATATGCTGACTCTTTTTAATAGGCGCCAAGCGCACGACAAAGTCGGGACCGGATGCCGTCGCAACAAACTGGCATCTAACCGGCACAGAAGGACGACGGTCTCTTATCTTTGTCGCTGACGAGGCGGGACGTGTAAGCGTCCGCCAATGCGCCAGCTCTCCCCCCCCCCACCCCGTCCCGCTTGTGTGCTCACACAGTTGGCTGTCTGTCTCCCGCTTCAAAAGCCACGCGTGACAGGGATCGCTGTAGTGTGTTTGCTGGCGTGTTACTGTACCACACGCGTGTGTGTGCACGCCCGCGCGCTTGTCGGCTCAATCCATCACCGCCTTTACCCCCCCCCCCCCGGTTCACGCCTCCATCCCGCTGATGGATTTACTGCCCAATGACTCGTCTGTTCTTGGGGGGGGGGGGGGGCGACCGCCAACCATGACCCCTTTAAAGCCAGAGATTTCGGAGCCCTGAGGTGTTCAGCGGTGGACTAAAAAGCATCGTGTCCCGGCACAGGTTTCCCTTTTTATTTTTACATGAGTCTCGGCAGAGGGGCAGACGCGGGGCTTTCTGAAGCTGCAGACTTCATTTAGCTGCACATTCAGACTCTGTGTCACAGGGGCGTGAACCACACCCAGAGCCTCTGTAGGGGAACAAACTGCATCGGCCACCTGCACACACACCCACACACACTCGCGCATGCACACACACATACACACACACGTGCCCAAACGCACGCACACACACACACGTGCCCACACGCACACACCACACGCACCTGTGCCCACACACGCACACACAAGTAGACACACACACACCCACACACACACACACGCACACACACACAGCCACACGCACGTATACGCACACACACATAACCCATACACAATGCACACACACGTGCACACACGCGCGCATGCACACACCCACCCACACACATTTCCTCTATTGTGCCAATGCCTTCACAAATTGAATTTAATTGGGACCACATGACATTATGCACAATCTATAGCTGCAATCTCCAGGCGCGAGCATCTGAAGAATGGCTCCCAGGTTAGACACCAGCAACGTATTCAAATGTGTCCTTCCTGACCCTGGCTCTTCCAATCAGGCTGCATGATGGAAAATGTAACACACACAATAAGCACCCTGGGAATTTTCCGGGTAACCACCGGTCTCTCCGCATTGGCTCCTGAATACATTAAAGGGCCAGCGCCACAAGAAATGCGCTCTCAGCTGATATAATGCAAAAGCCTATCAGCTTATGAATTTTCAATGATGTCAGCAGAATGTAACCAAATTAAAATGTATGGATCTGCTACGGATCTCAATAAAGGAATAATTTTAAAAAGCGGTTGGGTTGGGGGCTCTCTCGATGACAGGTGACACTACGACGCTGTGTACTGTGGGTTTCTCCGGCACTGGAGCAATTGTAAGAGGATTTATAGGCAGCTTGTTGCGAGAAACAGACCAAAGACAACACATGCATCACGGGGCCTGTCGTATTCATCACGCTTAAAGATCCGGGCGTGTCCTCAGAACCAACGAGAAACCGGCTCGGGCCGCTTCCATCATTACGGTAAATCATAAAATATATCGTACAAACAGTCCCGGTATGAAATGAAAATGATATAAACTATATGAAAAAAATAGCAACAACAACAACAACAACAAGAACAACCAAAACCACTTTGTATATCAGTGAAGTCAGCTTTAGTGCTGTCTGGGAGCACATCTTCGAACGGTTACACTGGAAATGTAACTTAATAGCCGCACAGGACACTGAAATATAGGACACCGTAGAGCCCTCTGTCATTTTGAAAGGTGCATTGATTTATATTTTCTGGTCCGAGGGGAATGGTGCCACTTACTGGCTGCTCAATACCACCCCTGCTATTTTCATATGACACCTCTCCCATCTAAGTAATGGCCAGCATGTGTCTGGCGAAGTGAGCAATCAGTCCCGGCTCCGTCCGGCTTTCATCTCGCCGATCCTGTCTGAGAACAGCCGCCGCAGCCACAAGGCCGCGCAGCACGGCTACATTTCCGGTCCGACGGTAAGGCCAGGCTGGTCTCTCGCCTCCCAATTTGTCCTTTGGAATCGGTGTCTGAGTGTCGACTGGCCCTCGTTTATGTTTTATGGGTCAGATTACGTCAGAATTTCACCCAGATGCTCATTGTAATTTGGTGATCCGATGCTCCATCTGGACAAATACATAGACGGACAAATCCCCTGACATTTAGGTTGATCCAAATGCTTCTAAGGTCCGATGTTTAAAAAATATTGAATATTAACCGTTTTGTTTGATCTAAAGGTATACATATATATATTTTTTCTATTTGATTTTGGCAATTTGTATTTTTCTCATATTTATTTTAGTGCTGTTCTGCCACATATTTGTCCTGTCTTTCTGGTATTCACTCAGATAAATGAAATTGTCTTTGAAATATTTCCTTTAAAGCTTTTAAAGTTTTAACTCTGAAGTCAGTGTCACATTATTTGAAACTTTATGTACACGCTGTTGAGCAGGGATGGGGTCACTTTCATTTCAATTCAATTCAGTCATTCTAGGAAATGAACTGAAATTCAGATCATGAAGTTAAAAATGTTCTATGGGCATTTCAAAACTAATTTGTTAAAAGGCTTTGTTGAATGCTCAATTCTGATTGGCTACTTCAGGCATTTTCAGAATAACAGACCGTTGCTATGGGTAACAGGCCGCTTTAACTTGGAACACTTGTCATATCACTCCGCAGGAAGAAGTGCGGTTAATTTTCTAATTTCCTAACACCTGGTGACAAAAAGACTTCTTACTTCAATATCCCCGTTAGAAAAGTCTAAATCAATTTTTTTGTGCCAAATTATCGATCGATTTCTTTCACGAGGTAATTAACCATGTAGTAAGCAGGATAATCCACCGCGAGGTGGTCCGCTATTGAAAAATAACGACCGACGCAGAGACAAAGAACCACCGACGCGAGGTGGAGACCACCTCGTTGTGGATTATCCCTCAAGAATTTAACTGAAAGGGAACTGAAGCTAACCCTGCTTCTGAGTGCTAGCTATTCACAGTATGGCAAGATGGATCTTACGGAAAAAAGAGTTCCAGTCTTCAAACATACGCGTGTACCTCGGGTAGACGGAGAACAGAAAGGAAAGTTTGGCTGAAATATTACCTGTTAATGAATCACTGCTCTCAACCCATTTTCATTTGCTTTGCTTGATTAACTGTCACCCGAATAATCCACGCCGGTCCCCCACATACAGACGGCGAGACCCAGCGTGCCACACCTGGAGGCTGCAGATCTCCGACACGATCTTTGGTATTAAATTACGAGCTTTTTTTTCCCGCAGAAAAGCAGCTCACGGCTTCCTGGTAAAAATCGCAAAGTCAGAGAAAAAAAAATCAGTGAGCCATCGGGGGCGCTGGCTGTTTTATAGTTAGCTCAAAGCAGCAGTGGTGTGCTGCACGGATGATACCAGGGGCTAATTAAGTGACATTTATTGGTAAGGAAAAACATGGTTAGCCATGTCCTGTCGAGGTAAGTGCAAGTTACAGTGATGAATGGTCATGCTCGTGATAAAGGTTCCGTGCATTAATGCTGATTCCTGGGTACCGAATGCTTCGGCTGTTTTAGGGCCCGTTGGTGGCTTCCTATGTATAACCATTACCAGGGGTTTCACACACACGCGCACGCACATACACACACACACACACATGCACACACACGCAGTTAGTTTTCTTACTAATACTATCTTTCTGATGCCATGTGGCTACATGTTTATAACTGCATTTCATGAATTAAGATTGGACTGTTTGAAAAATGTATTTTATACTTATATTTTCCCGTTTGTAACCAAGTCTAAATTAAGTCCTTGGATCACGGAGAGAGTCATTGTATATCTAAGCATACTTCACGCTATGTTGTGAACAAATTAACCGTAACTATGCAATTACAGAGCTACAGTATGTTGAAATCCACTTTGGTATCTAACACACTCATTGACCATGTTCTTTTATGCCTTCCTACATTTTCATTAAATTCAAAATGATTTCGATCTTTCTTTAATTCTGATGCGAGCTTTGATATCGTGAAGCATCAAAAGCCCATGTTGAGACAGAACTGTCGGAGCCTCATTATGTAGGGAAATACAATGTTCATATTATCTGCGAGAGAGCAGTTTTTCCTTTAAACATAATCACGTGAACACAAACAACACAAACTGACCTTTAAAAGCAATTCTGTATTCTGCTGAAGGACGAATCGCAAACACTTCAATGTTCATACATGTAACACATGCCCCATTCAAAATCAATTTGTCACCTTGCCATGTATGGCTACAACAAATCTGATTATTACAGTGCTTGTATAGACCCAGCAGGCTTGTGTACACCTGCAGGTCTTTAGGTTACCCATGGATTATGATTAAGAAAACGGTTGGTAAACCAAATCCAGTTTTTGCTGAACAACCAAATTAGCATTTAACTACAATGTAGCTCCCATTAAATTATACATGTTTGACATTTCTGTAACGATTAAAGTATTTCTTTTTTACTTGCGGAGATTAATGGTTCAGGTTCACTTATGGAATTAATTAGATTGAAGTGCGAGAATTAAGTGCAAGTGTAATTAATTCCTAAGAGAGACAATGCCTGTGGCTACAGAACGAAATCAGAAGGATGCAGAACGATCTTCATGAACCAGACTCCTGAAATGCTGGTGCGTCGGTTGAACGGCACGTTTTCCGAAACGCGCACGGTTTTTAATAAATCTCTCTGCAATATTGTCTGGGGCAAAAGCGGTGCGTTCGCCATCGTGCGTCGTTCCCCGCGCCGGACGTGATTAATCTCGCGCCGCTTTCCCGGTAAACCGACGGATTACTGTAACAGAATGTTACTTGACCCGCTGGGATCAAACCAATCCCTTCCTCATGCAGATTCATAAATCACCGAACTCCGTTCGCAACGTTCTCCACGTTTGTGTGGTCTCGCAGTACAGGCGAAATCCATCAGCGAGCCCTGGGTATGAGGAGGACGCGATATGTTTACTGCAACGCCGGGGAAAACGCGGCAACTCGCCATTTCCCTGCTCTCAGGTTCTCGAACAAATCACCGAAATCAAATGGGATGAATATAAAGGACCCCAGTTTAAGCGTATCTACCAATCTGAAAATCGTTTATTATATTTTTTTTTTCCCAAACCACCTCACATGTACACAATAATGTCAGTAAGGGCAAATGCGCTCTCATGCATTTCCAGCAAAATGGAGCACCGATGTAAAGTGTGGCATAATGGGACCTCTCGGTTGTCTGGAAATTCACTCTCCCTTGAACAGCTTGTCAAAAAAAAAAAAGTTTGTATTCAGTGGATGTTTACCTATAAAGCCCATTTTTTCCGGAAAATATATTCTACCTACATTTCCCGAGCCCTCCTCTTATTGGCTATTTGCAGCCTGTGACTAATATCCTCTTTCAGAGCGTTATTTGGCTTTGCTGAATGCCACATGCCTGTGGTGTAGAAAATGCGGTGACTCACGGGGGACTTTTTTTTTTTTTTGTTGATAAAGTTCTCCTTTCAGTCAACTTTTCACTCTCAGCGGCCCCGCTGTTCCCCATTGTTCGCTCAGCCTCCATTTTAAGCGCTGGTTGGCAGCTAAAAAAAAAAAAATAATAAAGTCCTTCAGTAGCTAAGTGTGAGGAACAGAGGGAGCTGCTCACTTACAGTAACCCCGGCCAGACTGGACAGAGGTGACCCCTCACACGCGGACTCCAGCCAACCGACACGGCCATTCATGGAGTCCCCCGGTTCGCCGCCGTGGAGACCGTGCGTCACCGGAGCGCCCGAACTTCCAGTGTCACGGTAATCGAACTGTCTGTCACCCAGGCCGAGGGCCCCGGCGACGGTCTCCCGGGAGATTCGGGCGCGGCGGAGCCGCCGGGTGCAATACCGCGCGACGTAGCGCCGCGGCTCTTTTGCACGTCCGCCATTTTTCGTAGCAAAACCCTTTTTTTCAGGAATCCGAAACGCATAAAAGGGGGGTTTCGGGACAGGGCTTCTGAGAATAAACAGTCACGATGCAGTTAGAGATCCAGGTATGTAAATCATCATATTTTCAGAATAACTGTGGCTTTTGGTGAACCCTTCTGTTCATGCCTTCTATACGGTGCTAAGACACCGGGGACATCACATTCAAATCATCATTGGAAACAGCGAACATCTGCAGCGGACACAGTGAATACTAAATTTTTCCACCTTGGATGGATGGAAGAAGAAAAAAAGAGCAAACACTTAATAATTTCTGAATAATTCCACAATGTTTCAGAGAAGATTATATGAGACTCAGAGGTTGGGCTTCTTTACTGAAAAATATCTGAACTGCATTTGAATCAGTGGGTCCTGTAGACTCTTTATGTCCACCAGTCATTCCGAGATGCATAAGCCCTTTTGCATTGATCTAGACTTACGCAATGAATTCATCCATTTCATTTAAAGCATTCGCTGGAAATTCACAGGAAACATCAAAGATCTTTTATTTTATGGCAGGTAAGGCATACCATTTTGATTTTATCTATACTCTTTTTGTGTACAGAAGAAAGTAAAAATCTTGTTTTCTCCAACAACCTTCAACAGCGGAGGTCCTCCTATGCCACTGTCATGGAGAACGGAGAGCAAGGGCATCCCAGCGACCTTTAAGTAGGGTGAACACACCTCGCATCCAAAAACACTCCTCAATCACCCGCATTTCAAACACCTTCTCGCCCCTGTTCTCCTCTTCTGAAGGGGCACCTCTTCATCTCGGGGGGGTCCCCGTCACGCGGAGATCTGCCTCATAATGCAATCGATACTCCTCCAGCCAAGGAACCGACAGATCAGAACGGCGCCTCGCGCGACTTTAATCGCCGCTTGAAATGCCGCTAGCAAGTACGGCGCAGCACGCTGCAAACCGCAACGCGAGAAGAACGGAGAGAAGTGCCCCTCGTCTCATTCTCTTCTGAGAGGGATGCACTGTATGTATGGCACTGTCAAATTAATGAGGAAGATGCTGACTTAAGCCTGGGAACCTTAGTGCCCTAAAGCTATGGTATATAGGCCAACTGTCATAAGGTCTGCTCTGGTCTGTTCACGCAGGTATTTTAGCTTCAAAAAAAAGAAGAAGGAAATTCCAGTGTGTAATGAACATGTGCATTCCTTAAGGAAAGAATGAGTCGACCGTGACCGCCGTCGAACAGAACAGGAAATGAGCTCACCTTGACCTCCACGTGGGCCATCAGCACAGCGAAGTTGGTCAGGTGCGTGCAGGAGCAGGTGGTGTGGGTCCTGTTGGTGTGCAGCAGGCGGCAGTCTTGAGTCGACCAGTAACCCGTCATCGTCCGCTTGGAGTAACTCCAGAAGGAGCAGTTGGGGTTGAAATACTCCTCTGATTGCTGAGAAAATGATACATAAATATAAATAAATATATACATTTTACACATTCAAGACTCTCTTACTCAGAGCAACTTGGACAGCTTCCATTCTTCTTGTTTATGCATTCTATAAATTCATACAGCAGGATGTTTACTGGAGCGGTTTGGGCTAAGCACGTAGCTCAGAAATACAACAGCTGAGAATCCACCTGAGAATCACACCTCTGAGCTATAAACCAATTTCCTCAACCGTTACCCTCAGGTGCCTGTCCAAACACTCAGCTCACGCAAGTAAACAAACAATCAAGCCGAAAAAGAGCAGAATTAATACAGCACTTAAGAATAATCCTGTCTCTGCGATGCCCTCAATTAGACGGGAAACCCTTGGGTTTGGGAGATTTAAGAGTAAACGATGGACGTAATTTAAGATAGACCCCCCTGACCTGCCATGCTTCCTGTAGATTTCTACACAGATACAAAATGAAAACCTAATAGCCCCAGTCATACAACAGAGTTAAGCTGGATTCCCTTCTATGGTGATTCTTTGCTCATTTTTATTTAATACAGTATCTGTGAGCCTCGCTGTTCTGTTTTGCTGGTGCGTTTCCCAGAAGATCTTCATAGTGTTTACTGTGCAGACATAAGGGCGGTTATTCAAACAGTCTGCCATTTGCTGCTCAGCATCCCAGAGAACCCATGCAAAAGGAATCTTTAGCAATAATAAAGGGTTCCATTATTACTGGGTGCCATGGTGACAGTTGCCCTGTTACTGTTGCCCTATGGTGACAGTTGCCCTACGGTGACAGTTGCCCTGTTACTGTTGCTCCATGGTGTCAGTTGCCCTGATATTGTTGCCCTATAGTGTCAGTTGCCCTGTTATTGTTGCCCAGTTCCTCTCATTGCAGATTTCTGTATTGTACAGTATTTTGGTCAGTGGAGCAGCTTGTCAGTTACTGAGGCACCCTCCTTCCTGCTTACATCATTCTGCCCTTGCATCGATTGTGTGTCTGCATCTTCTTGTATGGTGTTAGTAGTTATGGTAAGCGGGGCTTGGTGAATAGACTGCCCCCCACACCTCAAAAGGCATTATGTGTGGTTGTCCACCCTGACAGTCAACGTTATGTTAGGAAGTAGCATACAGGCACCAGAAGTCTTACACTAGGCAGAAGGTCTGGCTTTTATACTCCATTGAAGCTAATGCTCTATTATAACAGTTGTTTAGGAAAGGCTAGTAGCACGATTTCTGAGGCCAGAAAGTCTTTCCATTTCTTTTTCATTTATCTAATGGACTGCCCGGTATCCATGGTGACATCCTGGACCTTTAAGTCATAGTACAGTGCATATGTGCATGTCCATGAGAGCAGCAAGGGCATCAGCACAGGAAATAAGATGATGAGTAACAGTCAAGTGCACGCTATGCAGGAATACCTGTACTGTCACGTTTAAAAAAATAAAAAAATAAATAAAGGAAAACAAGATAACTCAGTGGAAAATTATACAAGTACTTTAGAGGTAGTTTGCCATTTTCCACAGTAATATGCAGTAAGTTGCTGTTCTGTAACCTTTAAATTTAAAAGAAAAAAAACATGCATTTTCACAATACTTATTAAAGAAAATAACAGCACTTGCCTTAGACCACAAAGGAACAGGTAGTATTTTATTTCACTGTGTGAATTACCTTTATGGAATTCAAATATAACAGTGATACTACAGCAGTGATATTGGCAGCCATGGTATAACTATGGTGATATCACTGCAGTGATACAGGTGGTCATGGTAACACGACAGTGATATTACTGCAGTGATACAGGTAGTCATGGTAACACTACATTTTACTGCAGTGACACAGGTGGTTATGGTAACACAACAGTGATACTACTGCAGTGATAAAGGTAGTCATTGTAACACTGCATATAACTGAAGTGATACAGGTTGTCATGGTAATGCATGGTAATATTCGGTCCCTTATAACCACAGAAACTTTTAAGAACAGCCCCAATTAATCAAATTGGGCGAATCAATAAGGGCGAAAAGAAAGCACGAAACATGGCAGGACTGGATAATGAGGCAGCTTTTAGAGGGCTGTTAAAATCCGAAATAAGACCATGCTTATTTGGAGGAAACACATTCTCAAAAATAACTGATTCAAAAACATCCCTCAAGAAAACCAAAACTGGTGTCAATATATACATACTACATTTACATACTATTATCCAGAGTAAGACTTGATTTTCAGATGAAAGCACTGAAATCCATAACGAGGGGTTTATATTAGCAAGGGGAGCTGCACACGCAGACCCACATGTGGACGAACCACTGACATCAGTCAATTTCGACGGGAGGTTAAGAACGCCGCCACTCGCCATTATCGGCAGAAGTATTGCGGGAAGCCATTTGCGGACCCCCGAATTGAGATAAGGGCAGGTGTGCAGCGGCAATAACAGACCTGACCCGACGCCTGACATTTCCCATTTCATTTTGAAAGCCATAAGCTATCTCTCTCTTTTTCTCTCTCTCTCTCTCTCTCTCTCTCTCTCTCTCGCCTTCTTCCAGGTTCCTCCCACACGGCGCACGGATAGTGCCAAGCAGGGGTCTCTCGGCCTCCCTAATAACACCTCCAAAGCTGGGCTCAGAGAAAAGCCGGGATGTTTTCGACGGAGACGACGGAGACGGTAGATAATGCAGCCTGATGGATCTAATGTCCCGGCTCTGACTCCTTGATCTCGGGGGACTTAGAGAGATCATGTGTGTCGCCGCCTAGGTTACCATGCCCACCCACCTCTGTGCCGAGATCATTCACAATAAATGAAATAGCACATTCAACTGCCTTCTGCATCACTGTATGAATCTCAGTCCTCTGAATGAAAATTGTTGGCTTACCTGGCCTATCTATCTATCTATCTATCTATCTATCAATCAAAGTATTTGCATGCGTGTAAATCATGTATTCATATACACTATGCACAAACGATACAGTACTATTGGTGAGCTAAGCTTGTGCCATCACCATGAATTTAACACTGCAACAGAACTATTGATCTTGTCAAAAGCTTCAGGCTTGATTAAAATCAAATTATCAGGCAAGAATGCAAATGTGGATTACACATTCCAAAAATGAGAGGTAAAAAGTGAGGTCTGGTATGAGGGAGCAGGAGGCCGGTGTTTGTGTTTTTCCCCCCTATTCAGCTGGATGTAAACGAATGAGGCTACTCAGCACATACCTGCAGGTGCTTGAGTGTGAAGAAGACAGGGTCTGTCAGGTAGACTTTGTTGCTCTCCTTGTTGATCGCCGCGGTGATGACGGGAGAGTTGACAATAACAGAGTAGTTGGTGGACAGGGCCTCGGCTCCCAGCTTCAGGCTGGCGTTCTCGGTGGACAGGTAGGCTCCCAGGTGCTTATACAGAACAAAAGCCATCCTGATCTCTCCTGCGGACACAAGAGAAGCCAACGGGAAGCCTTATAGTTTCATATCGCTTTACTCCCCAAGCGGACAAGGTGGTGACACGACTGCAGTGGCATCTATTTTTATAGCAGCGTTGTTCGATGCAAAGCTCGCGTACATGGGTGTGACAAGTTAAACAAGATCTGCTCAATATTATCTGGTAAAATACCTATGATACATGAGTATTTGTGGTGTGTGTGTGTGTGTGTGTGTGTGTTTGTGTTTGTGTGTGTGTTTGTGTGTGTGTGTGTGTGTGTGTGTTTGTTTGTGTGTGTGTGTGTGTGTGTGTTTGTTTGTGTGTGTGTAATGCTAACTAAAAATGGCGGGAGTCAACTCCGACGGGCGTGTCTCGCGAGAGCACTTTTGGCTTTGGCGCTGGCGCACCGCGATCGCCTTCGAGACGGACGGATTTGAAATGGCGGGAAGCCGCGCGCTTCAGGCCGCCCTGTCAGGAAGTCATCATCGCCGCGCTGCCGGCTTCGCACAAAAGGCAACGTTAACTGGATTTCACTCGGGCGCTGATATATGAAAGGGATCCCCCGCTGTGGCTGGGCGCCCTACTCCTGATGAAAGGAAATCAGTTTGTGGAAATGCGTCTGAAGTGCCGCGTGAGGACCGAGAATGGGGGGGTGGGGGTATGGGGGGGTGGGGGGGGCGTTGAACGGAGCACGGTAATTCGGTCAAATTCGCTTACGAGCGCCCGCTCCCACTCCCGTTACACGCGTGCTAATTCAGCCAATCATTTGAGGACACCGATCTGAGTGCAGCGGGAATCCACTCGGTTCACATCAACGAATAAACAAGCTCTCCAAAAGCTACGGGAGGGCCGGGCGCGCAAAGATGCCATTTTCTACCCACAGTCGTGTAAAAAGGCAAATTATCATAATAACACAAATCAACGTGTTTAAAAAAAAAACAAAAAAAAAAAAACTGAAACCTCATGCCGTTTTAACGGAAAGCGTATCCAAACTGCTGACGCTCAATTGGACGAACGCACCGTTCCTCCCGTGTTGCTTCAAGGTGTTCCCGGAGAGCTGGATGGAGTTCCCTTGTCCACCGCTCTGAGGGAAATTCACGTTTGCCAGATTCCCATCCGTGCTCAATCTGGCCACTTCCAACTCTGAAAATAAACACATCATTTAAAAAAAAAAAATTATTCTGTTATGTCTGAAAATAACACACATAACTACCACTTTTACTGCAATGCCACACATGTTCAGGAAGACCTAATAAAAATGAAAATTTATTGAATATAATGCACATTTCCAGTACAATCTATAACAATCAAGAAAGAAAGAACCAACTCATCAGAAGACATGTCTGGCTATGCTGCATATTTTCTGTTATTTTCTGGAGAGCACAAAACGATCTTTCATATTTAGATCCTTTTTATAAATCAATAACTAAGATGTTCCACAATAAGCTACATTTCTAGTGTCATCCTGCAGTGCACTTAAATCAAATGCTGATTTTGAGTCATAAGACCTACGTCATCAGTTTAGCTTTAGTTTACTTCATCCGTGCGTGAGCGAGCACAGTTACATAAACTCTTAAAAGCCACATTTAAGCCAGGAATGCAAGATGATTTGAGGCTTTTGAATGAAAGCAAGGTGAGGCAGGTGCAGAAAAGAATTGGAGGGAAGTTTTTTTTTTTTTTTTTTTTTTTTTGCTAGGGTTGCCAAATTTACAGCGTCAACGGTAAGGTTGCCAGATTGGTGTTTAAAGGAAGAAGCAGTAAATAAAAAAAAACTAAAAAAGATGTGGATGAAACGGCTGACGGGACTGAGGCGCTAACAGCATGAGCAGATGTGATAGCCCCACCGCAATCGCTTTAAAGAGAAAGAGGAGGCATGCAGATCTATTGCCGAGACCTGCTCTAATCCATAATGCTAAGAACAGCAACTGTGAACCTCAGCGGGGAACTTTACCACTAGCTTTTTAAAATTTATTTATTTATTTTTTTCCACCCTGTAGTCATTTTCAAGCCAAGTTTAACCTCTGGCAGACGTAAAAACACAGAAAGGAAAGAAAGGGACATCGTCGTTTTTCATTCTACGGCTGAACCTTACTGCAAGTAACCTGGATAAAACACGCTCTTAAAAAAATGCATTAATTATACTTCAGCTTAGCACCGATGGTGCTGTACTCCGCAGCATGGCACGCAAGCCGAATTTATTTTTTATCTGTTCAATTCTGTCATACAAGTCAAGGGTTCTTCATCTGAAACATTTCCCAGGATTACTGACAATTCTGCATTTGGGCCAGAGACGTCTTAGTCAGAAGCATATATTTAGATTTAATCTTCATGCTGGAGCCCATTGAAAGGCTTAAGACCGGCTTTTAGCATGGAGAGATGATGTTCTGCCTGAAGCCACATTACAGGCTAGTTTAAATAACAAGATAATCTGAAAAAATCTGTCCACAGGCAAGATTAGCCGTGAAGCAAGGATTCAAAACACAGAACACACATAACACCGCTATAAACCAGTTTGTACCAGTTTGTTTCCAGAAATACAGACATTTTTTGGCCAACTCAAGTATGCTGAAAATAAATAAATAAACAAATACATTTTAAAATGTAAAGAAATATCTACGTAGCAGTTTCATGCTCATGTCAGTGGATTCTAAACCAGTGTAACCCACATAGCCAGAAATTTAACAAGCATGAGTTCTACCGAGAACATAAATGAATAAATAAAATAAAATAAAATAAAATAAAGAAAATGGTTTCGGCTTCAGAGAATCCATCACAGCACACGGTGCGCAGCGCTACATCAGAGAGCTGTGGCATGTACAGGCTGCCTTCCACTCGGGAGTTCCATGATAAACAAAGCCCATCACCCAGCACAGCAAACGCAGGGAACACAACCGAGGGAACAGAGGCATGTCAGCAATGCATCATTTACCTGGGTAGTGTGATAAATAAAAAAGTAAATAAATAAGAAATAAGAAGCCTGCACGCACACATGCACTCACTCGCACACACACACATACACACATGCATGCACACACACACACACACACACACACGCGTGCACACACTCACACACACACGCGCGCACACTCACACACACACACACACACACGGGATGGAAAACGAAGGCTTGAAAGCATTTTGCCATGAAGGCCTAGCAGGCTCTGGATCTCTTAATGCCAGGATAAATTGAATGCCAGATGCAATAAAGTCCACTTTATTAACTGTGGGCAGGCTGCTCCTGTAACACCAGACCTACATTAAAGTTACCATGGCAGTCTTTGCTCCACCACAACCCCCCCTACCCCAAACCCCCAACTACCACCCCACCTCTCCTGCCCCTCCCACCTCCCCTGTGCCCCCCCCCCCCCCAACCTCTCTTGCCTCCCCACCCACCCTACACCCCAATTTCACTGCCTCCACTCCTTTGACAAAATGAAATACATCACATTACTTTCCAGTAGATCCTCAAATACCTCTCATCGATAATTAAATCTCCATTATGGCTCAAATATGCACAGGCTTCTTTTGTTTATCTGTGTCTTTGTTTCCAAACATCACGTGTCCTCAGGTGCACATCACCACCCCTAAATGACTGATCACTGACAGGTCAACTGCTCAATAACAACCGTTGCTAGGAGACCGGAAGCATGTGTCAGCATAATTGCTAAAATAAAATAAAAACTATTAATGCCTGAAACATGCAAAAATAGCTATATATATAATGTAATAATGCAATAATGACGCTGATGAAAACTATTTCATCAAAACGTCAGAAACTATTTCAATCTGGATGAATCGTCTGGCACACTCTATATCAGCTCAGATACACCGGCAATAGGATTAGAAACTTGCTGCGCGGGGAGCTAGAATTGAGTCTGGTGGCAGGATGTGTCAGCCTGTGGACCGGTGAAGTGCTAGGAAATAGTGTGGCAAATTGCCAGGTGACCACCCACAGGAAGCGGCTGATGAACAAAGACAGTCTACAACCCAGAACAATACCAAGA
The DNA here is from genome assembly GCF_018555375.3 of Anguilla rostrata. Classification (NCBI taxonomy): domain Eukaryota; kingdom Metazoa; phylum Chordata; class Actinopteri; order Anguilliformes; family Anguillidae; genus Anguilla; species Anguilla rostrata. The sequence continues at coordinate 50,764,186 of NC_057939.1, read as the reverse complement.
TATCTCACACAGTCCCTGCCCCAGGCAGAGAACGTATGTGGATGAGCCATATATGTGACACACGCCTACATGAGCTGAATGAATATCACGTTTATTGATAATGGATATCATATTTAATATTCTCAATCTGCACCCTCAGGATGAATTCATATTTGGAACTATATTTACAGATGGGTAGAAAAAGTCAGATTCATTATCATGATTATGTTAGCATCTGGATGCAGTAATATTTCTGATCTGGCCAAGTGCATCTTTGATCACAAAGTGCCATTTTTTCCAAGCTATTTTCAACAAATAGCAGATTATTATTAAAAAAAGCTATATTTAAATTTAAAAAACAACCATTTTAAGCAACATGAGCAGTGGATAGATTTGACAGAATGTCAAGGACACTTTGTGCATAAATGGATCATCTTTTTTTGTGAAACTAGACAACAATTATATTTGGCTGTTGAATATTTAAAATGTTTTCGTGAGGCACTGATGTTATCAGCATTGACATTATACTGTATCTGAAAATAAATACACGACTAAATAAATAGCTAGTTATGTTGAAACAGGCAGAACTGCTAAGAAAAAATGAAACATAAAACATGGATAATATTACTTCAACATGTGAAGTCAAACCTAACATTCACCCAACAAATTTCTCAGAATATCTTTTTTTTTAACTTGGCAAACTTAGCTGTCAAGCTCTTGACAGGGCAACTAAAACCCAAAAGAGGAGGACTTGCTTTCAGTGACACAAAGAGCTTTGGAAATGATACTAGGAAAACTGCTACATAGTATAAAAGAGATTTGATCGATTTTGAATCCTGTTAAATTGTTTTAGTGTTATAGTGAGTGGCGTGAACAAATATGCTTTTTATCACCAGCCGTAAACCAACCGTTAACTCTAAAGGGTCTCCTTCAAAGTGCACTACCCAACAGTGGTAACAGTGAGTAATGGAAATAAAAGTGAGGTTTACCCAAGGACGTTGACAAACAATTTATAGGCCCGTCAGCACCAAATCTCAGAAAAGCAAGGAAGTTCAGTAGAAATTTATGAAGTTTTAGAGCGAAGAGAGCGAACATTTTCATCCGGGTGTGCATGTTGTACACGTGCTTTAATGTGAACATGCAAACTGTCGCTCTGCGTTCGCCTTGCGTGGCGCATCGTGCTGACCGCGATACAGCGCCACGTCGAAGCCGTGCCGCCATTACCGTTAAAATAAAGACCATGGACATCCACCGAGCCCAACGCTAGTATTAATAGCATTTTTCGTTCCGACTCCGGGTCAGAATTTTGTGAAGGCGCGGCCTCAGAATTCACTATGCAGGAAAAAAGATGCAATAGCAGGCTTGAGCTGGAATTTTTCCAAACTGATTTTCTTAAATGCCCAAAGTAATCATGTTATGGCAGTTAATGAGAATTTTTCCAGTGAGAAGGGATGTTTTGTATTGAGCAGGGATGTGGGGAACAGTCTTCAATTTCATAAAATGACTTACGCAAATTTACAATCATTTACTCAATTACTTTTGATACATGTCATAATTTAGCAGACAGCAAAGGCTCCATAAATCCAAAGATTAGCAGAAAACTAGAATATATCTTAGCAACTAGGTGGAAAAAAGGTTAAAAATGAATGTTTAGTCCACTGTTTGTCTTGACTGTAACACTTTTGGCACACCATGGTGAGGGCATGATAAGTCTATTCCTCTTTTTTGTAGTATATTTCAACTACGAAAAAACAATCCCAATAAGATAAATACAAACAGCAAAGATTTTATGGTCAGACAGTCATGGTAAATGGATTGCTTTTCCGACAAAAACACACAAAAACAAACAAATGAAATAAAAACAAACAAAACTACATTCCCCTGGCATTCAACTTTCCCATCATCCCCTTCTGACAACACTACTACCCCTCCCACTCCAGTCTCCATCAGCCATTGGGCAATGGGAGTCCAGAATCATATGGGCAGCAGTTCGTTCCATTTCAACTTCAATTCAATTCAATGACCATCACAGAACACTCATCACAGAACATTATAGCCACTTTCAGTTCCTGAACTGAATTTTAATCTCCTGGATTGACTGAACTAAAACCCCAAAGGGGCAGCGTCTGGACTCACTTATGTTATCGTTGTCTGCCCTCACGATGTCGGTCTTCAGCAGGTTGTCGGCCATGACGAAGGCCCCCTCCTCCACCGTGTCCAGCAGCATGGTGGCGGCCCTGAGCTGGTCCGCGGTGTTCAGGTTCCTCCACGCGGCGTGGGCCTGCGGCTGGAGGAGGTTGTTCACCGTATCCAGCATGGCCTGCGCGAGAGAGACATCTTTAGCCTCAACACGCAAACTGAACATTTATACCCAACATAGCCTGTGTGAGAGAGACATCTTCAGCCTGAACACTCAAACCACACATCCATACCCAACATGGACTGCGCGAGAGAGACATCTTTAGCCTGAACACACAAACTGAACGTTTGTACCCAACATAGCCTGTGTGAGAGAGACATCTTTAGCCTGAACACGCAAACCGCACATCTATACCCAACATGGACTGCGTGAGAGAGACATCTTCAGCCTGAACACGCAAACCACACATCTATACCCAACATGGCCTGCGCGAGAGGCATCTTAGCTACGCGTCAAACTGCGTTGTACCCAACAAGCCGGTGGAGACTCTGCCTGGAAACCAATGACGTTTGTCACCAACATGGCTGTGTGAGAGAGACATCTTTAGCCTGAACACACGAACTGAACGTTTGTACCCAACATAGCCTGTGTGAGAGAGACATCTTCAGCCTGAACACGCAAACCATATTTATACCCAACATGGTCTGCAAGCCTGAACACTCAAACCACACATCTATACCCAACATGGACCGCGTGAGAGAGACATCTTCAGCCTGAACACGCAAACCACATGTCTATATCCAACGAGGTCTGCGATCCCGAACAGGCAAACCACACATCTACACTCAACATGGTCTGTGTTCTCACTGAAAATTTAGGTGACAGAAAAATTAAAAAACTAACAAAAAAACAAAACAAAACAAAAAAAAAACAACGGACAACCATACAAGTTGAGACAAGTCAGTGTTCTTTGTGTAATTCTGCTAGTCCAAAAAGAGACACAACGTGATATAAAATTTAATTGATAAAAGAACAGTGCGAGCGATCTGGAAACACAACGGAGCTCTTAGCAACGTGAACATGGGGCGATGACATCAGGCTGCCCGGCACAGACAGGGAGCATCACCCAACTGAATGTGGCCTTGTCTAACAGAGCAGCACGAACAGAGGACAGAGGATAGAGGCAGCTCCTAACAGCTGTTCCCCGGGAGCAGATCTTGTCTCACACAATATGCTTTCAGGCATTATGTGAAAACCATGTCTCGTTTAAATGCCATTCAAAAGCTTTATCAGAATTCAAAGATTTTTTCCACTGGATATTCAGGACAGTGCGCACTGATGCATGAACAAGAAAACACACACACACACACACACAAACACACATATACAGAAACACTGCTTAGTGTTGCATAATCTCTGATAGAGTAAGGTATACTAGATCAATCAAGATAGAAAAACAGATAGATACAGTAGATAGAAAGACAGATAGATAGATAAATAGAAAGATAAATTTAGTAGATAGATAGACAGATAGACAAATAGACATACAGACAGATTACTGACTGAGGTACTGACTGAGCAGTTATGCACAGAGCACACTTTGACACTCTGTATCGTCTGACCAATCACAGCGGTGCACGCTCCAACGATATTTAACGCACTACAACTTACTCTTAACAACTGATATAATGCACTACTATTGCCCTCTCATAGTTGTGCCAAAAAAAAAGGAAAAAAGAAAACATACTATAGGTAACGGTTCTGGCAGCATTTCAAGATATGGTTTCTCAAAGCTTGCAAAGGCAAGTCCTATTATGCATACATACGTACAAACACACACACACACACACACACAGACACACACATACTGTGCACAATATAATAAAATCCACTCTGTGAATTAAGTACCCCAGATATGGCTTACCTTCATGTTGTTATTCTTTGACAGAGAAGGTTAGTGTTATTGCTTCACAGAGAAGGTTAGTGTTTCTAAAGGCAGTTTCGCCAGCGATTCGTATTATTTAACCTCTATTATTCTACAGCTGATCCCACGCAACGCTCAGCCCGGTCGGTACAAGTACGTACGCTAGCCTCACAACAAGGAGACGACAAAGCGCGGTAACCGATCTTTAAATGGCAACGGGAAGTCGCGCGACTGGAATGCTAATCGGCGAGCCGCCGCCACCGCCACCGCTTCTTACGTCTCTCAGCAAAACGAACACGAAGGCCGAGCGCATTAAAACGTCACGAAACGAGCGTGCGATTGTCTCGTTTAATTTTATTTACATTTCCCGCCTTTGAACCGGTGACATCAGCGGCCCGGGTTTTGATGACTCAAAAGGCTTTCCGCTCGTACTGCAGAGGAGCGCGAGGGCAGGAGATGACATTTGCGCCGCGTCTGGTACATCGTTCCCTTCCCGCTCTTTTTACGGTCTGCACTGTGGAGTGTGGAGAAAGGGCGACCATTTCATGTTTTGGGCATGTGGGTCATTTACAAGGCCCTTTCCAACTTATATACAACACCAACAACAACGATAATAACAATAAGACGTATCACTAATTTGAAAATGTCGGCTTTTAAGAGTAAGCAATTGTTCTACTCTTCTGCATCATACACACAGGGTCTTTTTTTTCTATATATATATATATATATATATAGGGTACAGTGCTCCAGAGTGACAGGAACATGTGGAAGATGTGCTTAATTCTTTACGTCCTCAAAGATTCCACCGCTTCAAAGGCAGTTAAATGTGTCACGGTTTGAGCACCGGGAGAGCAGAAGGAGAAATATACGTACCGGAGCACTAAATCCAGCTTCAGAGCGCGCGAGGAGAAAGCATCAAGGTTTTTTTCCATTTAAAAATTTTTTTTTTTTTACACCGTACTGGGGTTCGCGCGCTTCACTACGAACCCCGGGGCCGCGTTCTGTTTTGATCAGCGGACTATGAAAGGGAATATGAGTTTGGAAATGATTTCCGAGCGGCGGCGGGGGATGGGGGGAAGCTAACCCCGGGCAGCGCGGCGGTACGGACCGTTAAAGCACCCCCTCCTTAAGAATCGGGCTTATTTGGAAATGAAAGAGGCAAAAGGGAAATCTCATTTCGGCTGCCACGTCCCGCAGCGGAACGTGAAGTGTATCGGGCTGATCACCACGAAGCTCTGATCATTAATCCATTAGGGTCAGGGTGCCACATACATTTCGGACGCGGTGAACTTGCTGTGGTTTTTGGAGGGGGGGGGATGATGATGTGCTGCAGAGCCATATATGCATGATGATATTCAGCATCGATATTTCAGACAGAGAGAAATGAGTGGTGAATGGAGACTGCTGCCTATGTCGATGCATGTCACTGTCCAAAGAACGCTCCCAGGACAAAAAAAGAGTAAAAAAAAACACCGAACACCTTTGATCTAATCATTCGCTACTTACAGAAAAACTCAAATTACGCCTTTTGACATGACTATGTAAATGAAGTTATTATACTTAATTTAATATTATTGATGGATTAATATGGAACACAAGGTAGCATGTGTGAAAAGTGCCACTGAAATTCAATTTGCTCATTACAGACCCTACTCAACGTTCTAATTAAGCAATATTAACAATCGCTTTCTGCTGGTTCCCCCTTTTCTCTCCGATTTGGAATATCGAATCATAATTATGAGAGCTGATTACAGACCTCCGCTTCTGTGATTTTGGAGAGCGGAGACAGGCACACCATGTCAGCTGCCACCTCTTATCACTCACACACAGACTGTGAGGCAGACACTTTATTTGCGGCTTACAGTAACTGGAGGACTTGCGGGCTCCTGCCTAGCCACTAGGGGTCAGTAGAGAGTGGCGACTCACGGCTATCCTGGCAGACTCAAACGGCCCCATCCCTGGACGCTAGAGCCAACAGGGCAATGCTCTGTGGGGCTGCAGGGCCACAGTCAACGCTTACACAGTCCGGATCCAATATCGGACCATGAACAGTAAAATGTTCAGTGTTAAATCAACTCTCACAGAGTAAATATGCACACAACTGGCCTCATTTGTACTCTGGTGAAGAGTTGAATGAATACCAAACTTTTTATTGCATGGTATCTATCCATGCAACAGTGACCCACCAGCCCAGCATTGATTTTGTTTGGCTGCATTCGTGTTCATCCTTATTTATGAGTAATAAATTAACAATAGCACAATTCAATAACAGACTCATACTCAAAGTTATCAAAGTATCTTTCCAATGTAATCTGGCAAATCACATATAAAACGATCATCATGACATCCTGGACCAATAAAATAATCAAGTGAGAAATACCTAATCATTCATTGTCTGGAATGTCTGACTTGGCAAAACCGATCAGTACTTCTGTGTATTCAGAGGAAAATAACTTATAGCATAAATACATTTTTTATGGTATTTTTCCATCATGACTGGTAGTCAATACCTGTGACAGTGGGAAAGCCACTGTTGCTAGACTGATGATTTCTGTATTAAGAAACAGACCTTATATATGAAAATATGCATATGAAATGACCTCTATCTTCAGCTCATAAAGCTCCTGAGTGTGTCTGTTTTATTTAATGGAAATATCTAACTATGACCATCGGTGTCATTAAAAAAAGAGAGAGAAAAAAAAGACAGACCTTTACAGCGCTGTTCAACAAACCAAATAATGAGCAATCCATTTCTACGCCTCATAAAAATAAAATGAAAAAAAAAAAAAATTGGAGAGTTTACATCTGGAGTTACTTCAGCAAGGTATCATTTTCCTAAACTGATGTTCAAAGTCCGCAAGCACAATTTCAGCACTCAGTGTACAAAACACCGCTCTGGGACCTTTGGATATTTCGCTGGAGGGCGATTAGAAGAATACACGTCTGACCCACTACATCCCAGAAGCCGTTAGAAGGACATTAATGCACCATTCAGGACACGTCAGGTCCCGGTTCCCCAGCTGACAATTGACAATCAGAGCATATGGGATCAAATCTTCCGGAATGCAAAAAATGATTATTTTTATTCATATTTAATAACATGCTTTAGTGTGTGGGTGGGTGGGTGCAACACTGAAAGAAAATCAGTATAGACCAATGATGCAAACAACCAAAAACAGCAACTCTCTCATAGAAAGCTGCTTACAAACACCAGAGGACTGTAAGATAATACTTCCTGTGCCACAATAATGGAGACAAATCTATTATGTTTCTTGGACAACAATCTCTGTGATCTCTCTGTGAAGTGTACAGCAACGATACAGTTTCAGTGTTAATTCAAATGTCAGTCTGAATTTACAAGGGCAACTGTACTGGTGTGGTGACAATATCAAAAAAATGGAATTGGATCTCTGTATTCACATAGCTGTAGCAAAATAAACAGTTCCTCAAATGGAATGCGGTTAATGAAGAGATTTCCAATGTGCTACACAACAGAACACTGATTCACAGGTAGTTCAGTAAAAGACAGAATGTTAAATTCCCATCTTGACCCGCTAATGAAACATAATAACACTGGAACACAGGTGACATGCAAGTAAGACGTGAGATACATTGGATATTAAATTACACGCTAGATCACCTAGTTAGATAAGCTCAGGAAAAGGTATTGCCTATGCCCCACAAGAGCATGAAAAGGTGTGTGTGCGGTCTGCTTGCGTTTGGGTGTGTGTGCGTGCGCGTGTGTTCCCATCGTGCAAAGCATTCCTACATCTTCAATAAGGAAGAATACAGGACTAAATATAGGAAAAAAATTTGTTGGTTATTGACGGTAACAACATAGCAGAAATGATTCTGGCTGTAAGACACATATCCTGCAGGCCAGCACCAATGAACACAATGAAACGAATATCAAATCATCTCTCTCTCTCTCTCTCTCTGAAATAGCTCTGCTGTGCTTCACACTGCTCGTGTTGTGTAAATGTTATATGCGTATGTTATGTAAATGCTTATATGCTAATGTCATGTAAATGCTCATATGCTTATTTCAGTCTTATTTTATTTCTCCACTTCAATTCCCCAAGAAAGTATTTTTTAAACAACCAGTACTGCATGCAGTCTCTCTCTCTGTCTGTCTCTGTCTCTTTCTCTCTCTCTCTCTGTCTCCCATCCTCCCCGAAAATCCATCTCTCCCTCTCTCCCTCCAGATCCAGGCTTCTCAGTACGTTTGGCCGAGAAATCTTTGACAGCAGCTGAATTACGGATTTTGCAAGCAAGCCCAGCTCCCATCTGCATGGAAAACGCATAAAAAAACAACATGCGCAGTTCATTCCTCGCTGGGTCCCCCCCGGCTCAGTTCTTTCAGAACGTCTGACTGCGGAAGAACAGGACAGCAGGCCCAGACAAGCACATTTAAGACACCACTTTCATTACCATGATCTATATTGTTGACTATCACACACACACAAAAAATATTTCCGTTAATGCAGCCGCAATTCGGGACACCAAACTGCAGCCATTATAGTCAACCATCACGTTATTAAGCTGACACTCAATATTCTGTGTGTCACAAATGGGTAAGTGTATTGAGAGATCACAGGCAAGTCATCTCTCGGAACTCAAGACCTCCATACTTAATTTTTCCAAGTGCATATAAAGACCAAATTGGGAACATAGTCTGGAAACTAAATTTATTTTACAGTGCAACGGGCTAATGGGGAGACTGAGACAGTTGATTAATAAAATGTACTCCACAGTCTACTTTACAGGCTTTCTGAGGTTATTTCATTATTGGCAGAGAGATATGATTTGGATTTATTACAATATGGTAGATGGCTTAACACAAAGAGACATTACTACAGCCAAATTTATTCACGAAACAGAAATTTTTAACATCCTGAAGGGTTACCACAAATTGAAATGAATGGGGGGGGAGAGATAATATTCAGATATTATCAAAGAATATTCAAATTAAGCTTTTGGCATTCAGAATGCTTTTGCGAGTTATTGTTTAAACTTTTCTAGAGTAAAAGCTTCACCTCGTGCAATGTTTACACCATTCTACCCTTCCAGCACAGTAAAATTGGAAGATATTAACAGTGCATTATCCTAAGCTTTTTCTAAACTGTGAGGTTTAGCCAAGACTGCTCTGCAATTGGCTCTATGAAAAAACGATAATGCTATTTTAATTCATATTCAAACAATTCATAGAAAAACAAACTAAAAGAATAATAAATAAAAAATCCACAACGCATGTGTTGTTAAAGCAGTACACATTCTTGAAGTCAGCATAGCCAAGTTAAGGGAAAGTAAACTGTAAATAAAAGCAAATTAAAACTTAAAAAAAAAGAATTTAACCCGAATTACCACATAGCTTTTTCTTCTATTTTAAAGCAGTTACATATGTCTGAGAGACAGATGAGGCAGTTTCTCTCAACCTAAACTGAGTGACAGTCTAAAGACAGTGCTTGTCTTATTTAATGATGATAAAGTCATATATTTATTTTGTAATGGGAAAGATATTTTTTACACATCTCAATTAACCAAAAATTGGATCAGGATGAGACAAGAGGAAAAGTAATTTATCTTATATCGTGCGGCTATATCAGGAGCAGAAAATCTGAGAATGAAAAAGCATGCTCGTATTTTTTATGATTGACAGATCAGAAAAAGAAAGCTAAATTGCTTAAACTGTCTCTTTAGCAAACTGTCTCTCATTACCCTTTCATATTTTAATAATCATTATATAATGATAGCTTATTATAATTTAAAGTGCAGCATATTCACAATGAATTTGCATTGATATAATTATCTTTATGATGCCACCTATTCCACTAATTGCATATCCCAAATATTATGCATATTTCTCAATGCACTTCACCATCTCCTAATCAAAGTCGAATGTATAGGGAGTGAAGACTCCTGCAAAATAATTACTCTTCCCTGTTATCGGAACATTAGACAAATATGAAAAACCTTTCTGGTCAGACTATGGGGGCTGAGGCAACTCAATAGTATATTGTGATAAATCATTCTGCTCTACTTCCTCTTTATAGAAGTCCACACACTGCTACTAGTGGTGGCGGGGTTTTCAACGAATGCAGTAGTTATTGCTCAATGTCATTTAAGGCTAATGCAATATAATTACCATAATTGCACAACCGCGATTCCAGACACAAAGGCAATATACTCAGTAATTCCTCGGACGACCTGGTGACGTTTTGATCTGGACACGCAGAACTGAAAATGTGGGGGGGGGGAGGGGGGTAGGGGGGGCTTTGTTCTCGAAAGACAGACCGCTATCAGGGCACTTAAGGACGCCTTGGGGGGCGTGGTAGCTTAGAGGTTTGGAAGTTCACCCTCGGTCATTCCGATCGGCTCTGAACTCCAAAGTAAATGGACCAGAAGAGGAATATTACGCGGCAGAACAATCATTTCCATGAAGGCATCGTCGTTTTCAAGGAGATGAGCTTCCACCATTTATAAGGGCACTGACTGGACAGACACACAGTATTTCAGATATAAGCTCTGTGGCATGAGGAATATAAAGACCTGCTGTCATCGCCCAGGCTGAAGACACACAAACAGCCTAAACGCTGCTTCAGCAGCATCCAACGGAAATTATTCACCAGTTACCAAACGACAGCATGTTCAATTTTGGGAAAATTCTTTTGAGGGAATTTTTGTTCGACTCGTGAATTTCTGAGGTCCAAGTAAACTATATTTTTATAGTTTATTTATACAAAAAAAGGGGCGAAACACTTGGTGTTCTACTTGTACATGTCAGGCAATAAGAACACACGAAATGATACATTGCTAGTTTCATATTCAAGCTATTAATTGGTTACATGAGCAGATCTGACAGTACCTTTTTATCTTAAGAAATACCCATGTACACCAGAACCAGATTTAAGCTGTGATTGATGGTTCTGTGATGTAATGTATTAAAGCAAAGTTCAGAAAAAAGAAAATCCAGTTGTGATTTATTAATAGCTCACGAGAAACTATTTCAATTTTTCATCTCAATGTTATTTTTTAGCCTTCAAACTATAGTGTGACTCTTCCCTTAAGAAAAAAAAACCCGCAAAGGTCTAAAATTGAACTGCTCTCCTCTTCAGCTTTGAACTTCTATGTCTTTTAATAATTAAACTCAGCTGAATCCGAATGAATCCAAGCCATCACAAACTCAGACGTGTAGGTATCAGGAATGGGGCTCATACTACTGTAATAACCTTATAGGGCAGTTTATATTCTGCAAATATATGCGTACAAATGCACATACATTCAGAAGTCATGCATGCCAAAGCCATTGAAAAGAAATGAAAAAAAAAAAAAACAGGCATCTGACCCCTACACGCCAGTGTGTACAATAAACACATTGACATGCAGGCAATCAAACAAGCACACACAAAGATACACACCCACACACACAAGAAATAACTCTCTGCATCTCTGGCTCTCTCTCTCTGAGATATTTCCCTTCTCTAATGAAACACTTCCTCACTGCCCATACCCATCCTGTACGTGATTCCAGCTGTACTAGAGTCAAAAGTCAAGGTTTGACACTGATGCCCTTCCCCCTTGGATAAAACAAAAAGGCACGGGGACACTCCAAAGGGGCTTTTTGGTAACACCACCGATCAGGCGGACGAATCAGGAAGTGCGCTGCGTCCACAGGCCCGCCCAAAGTTTTCACCACAGGAACGGCTACTCAGGAAAGCGTGGGTTAGCTCCGCTGCTTAACGCGTTTCAGCACCTGCAGTCGGCGTCCACATCTATGCAAGCAGGCAAATTACAGTCTGTTATTCAGGCTGTGAGACTGCCTCCCCTCCCCTCCCCTCCCCTCCCCTCGCCTTGCGTTTGACAACACCCGCCAGTCCAGTGCAGCTATCTGACAGAGTGCCCCGTTTCTGACAGTCCCCATCGCCCCAGGGGGGGAGGAGGGGGAGAGAGGGGAGAGAGAGAGAGAGAGAGGAGGAGAGGAGGGAGGATGAGAGAGAGGGGGGAGGAGAGATAGAGGTGGAGGACAGCAGAAGAGGAGAGAGAGAGGGAGGGGGGGAGAGGGAGAGAGAGACAGACAGAGGGAGAGAACGTCACCATGTCGCAGCGACCGCGAGGGGGAATGATAAAACTTTCATTTCTTCACACGCGTGTTGACATGAGCGCGCGGGATAAAGTCTGACATGTTTGTAACTCCAGCGCGGGCTTATCAACGTTGCGCTTCCTGCTTTTCTGACAGTTACTGGCGCCGAGGTTTGTCAAGACAACGGCGTGTGTCAGAAAGATGGAGCCTCGCGAAGCCGAGCGCAAACGTTTCCGCTGATCACAGGTGACGGGACGAGCCGCCCTGTCCTAACGTACGGGGCCTTTTGGGGTCAAGGGTTTTTTTGGGGTGCAGTAGTCAGCAGTTCATTTTCTTTTTTTATCAGCATCAAAACAACAAGAAAGCATCTTTGACTATTATTATTATTATTATTGGGGCAGCACAGTGGTCTAGTAGGTAGCACTGTCACCTCACAGCAAGAAGGTGCTTGGTTCAAATCCCAGCTGGGATTGGACAAGGTACACTTGCCAACATCATGCCCATATGATGCGAGCGGCATTACACTGCTAAGTTATAAACGCCTGCATACCTCAATTAAATACCTTCAGTGGGTTTTATTTTCCCGAATTACGGGACTACATCGCCTCGTCAGGGTGAAAAAACTATTCTCCTTAATTCATTTTGGATACGCATACACAGCTGGAAACACCTCAACATCAATTATTCCATTACAAATAATGTTTAAGTTCTATCATTCTTACACTGTCAAGTTGACTATAAATCTGGTTTCCACATTTTTTAAACCGTGTCTGCTTAACAGACAGCAGACAATTGGGAATCCCTAATTTCAGACAAAACAAATAACAACAACAACGACGCCAACAACAATAAATATCATTAAGAAGGCAACATGGCAGATAGTGTAAAAGCGCTATTGGCTGGACCAATCTGAACTCGCCTTTATTTTCGGTAAAAGAAACGGCAGCCCAGCAGCCCGGCTCTGTGAGCGGCCCCCAGCCGGGAGATAATAATGTGTAACTGCATAAAGCAGAGCTTTAGGGCACATTTTCTCCCTCCTCTTCTTTTAATAAAAGCACAAATCAAAAGAAAAATCCATCTCGGGGCATTCCTTTCTTCCTCCTCTGCATGGGGTAATGTGTCAGTGGTCAAAAACACATTACGAGAAGCATCGAAAATACCTCGAAAACTTGTATTTATGTCAACATAAAATTATTAGGTTATGATGTATGGGAAATGCAATGATGCAATTCTAAAAACAGGAAGCAATTGGTCTTATATTTAGCACTGGGACAATGAACCCCCTTGCTCATAGCTTATAAGTGATGTATTGCTGTAGCAGTACCACCTTCATTAAAAAGGACTGCATACTGCATATGCAAACAGAAGGGATGAGGAATTTTTAGCTTCATGTATATAAACCATACACATAATTTCACAGCATTATTTTTCTCTGCATTCGATCAAAATTGTATGAATCACGCATGAGTCTGAGCTAAGCCACTGAATACGAGCTTCGCAAAAAATGAAGCCAGATCCATTGTCTTGTTTCATCTCGAAGACTGTACAACACATCTATTAAAAAACCCCTCTGCTTACCCTCCGCAGCTTTCCATACCTGGAGCCAGTCATTTCTCCCGCAGTGATCCTCACAGAGGAAAAGGCTATCCAGTTTCACAGAAGAAAGGCCGCTTGTCAGTCATGGGTTATGCGTTTAGCGGTAACGGTAGCGGTAATACAGTCTGACTTGCCTATTGCTTTGCATAGCATTGTGCGTTTCGGTTGAAGATGCATTTCCTCAGATGGAGGGAATAGGTTTAGCCTATCCAATTCCAAGTCAGCTAATATTTTCACGAAAATATTGGATCCATTCAGTCTCTCTCAAAGAGAAGTGATTTTAACTTAATGCAAACTCCCGTACTTTGGGACATATCTTGAAGCTGGGATGACGTCACAGAAAGTAACGTGATCACGATGCGTGATTACAAGAAGGTTAGCCGGCTAGCTCAGGGAAAGATCACCGAGGTTTTAAAAAAAATAAAAAAATAAAAAAAATCCCAAAATACAGTAATTTCAGTGTAATTAAATAATTAAAATGTATTTGTAAAAATATAACTACAACAAATTATCAAGTTCACAGCATACTCACACTTTTAGGAAAACAGCCCCGCTGCTGTTTTCACCTGCCATTATTTTAACAGAAGACTGAGGTAATCGCAAAGACTTATGGGATATCCTTCCTGGCAAAGGATACATGCGACACTGCCTTCAAAAGCGTCGGAATGAAGACACCTTAGCAGGTTATCATTTTTGGCCAACTCGATGTCTTCCTGCCTTAAAATACTGCCTGCAAGGGGAGCGTTTTCGCTGTCTGAGACTCAGCCATCGATTGGGGGGAACATTTAAGTCGAAACGTCACAGCAGGCCCAGTGTTCCATTAAGCGCTAAGCCCTGACAGATGTGGCAAAGCGCCCACATGCTAATTTGTTATCTGATGGACTACACCTGTTATCAGCTTCCAACTCCTTTTCTGCCAATGGCTTTTCAGCCACCTCGGGGTGAAAATCACATGCTTATATATCCGTCTCGTATCTCAGATCGGCCTGGACGTGCGTTTTGAGCCATTTGCGCTGAGACGAGGAAAAATTTCAGCTAGAAGTTGTCTTCACAAAGTTTCACACGTTTTGCATTCAACAACAGCGTTGCATATGCTGCGAGGACATCGTGTTCACAGCTAGCGTTTTCAAAAATATTTGTGTAGACTTCACAAACACCCTTCGATGTTTCAGAATACGTTTCAGAACTGGAAAATCTGATTTAATTTCTTTGCTTTGCCAAAAAAAAAAAAAAAGCACACTGGTAAAAGCACACAAAGTAAGCATTTGTTAACGGCATGCTCAGGGAAATGATGTCATAGAACAAGGGAGGCATGGGTAATGAGTAAGTAACCTGAGAAGGTGAGAGATGGACCTTGGCCGAGACCAAGATAGAGAAGCAATGTCCAAAACAAAATTACAATAAATGAATAAATAACTAGACAATGCATGCCATGCTGAAATTTGCATTCAAATTCGTATAGATGTCAATCTGCAAAACAGCAAAAATGAACAAATGAATAAATAAATACAAACAAGCATTACATTGGTCTAGGCCCAAATGCAAATGATCCCACGATTTACACACAAGCAGAAGCACAACGGGGTTCGCTCAGTCAGCGGACGCACATTTGCTCGTATTTGCCATGCCACAATGGGAACCTCAGGATGGGAAAGAGGATAAGGTAACTGTACCTGCACATACACCCGGCAAAAACGTTCCCGTTTCTGCAGCTGCAACCCCAAAACAATTCATTAGCACAGGTACGCACGACACACACAACGTTAATCAACATCACCCCTGATTTTAATTCATTACGGGGTCTCTGTTTTACATAAACTCCAAGAAAACTGCACTGCACATTAATTATTCCCCGTCTCAGAGAACAACAAAACAATCAAACGATGCTTAATTGGCTCAGAAATCAGCAACACAACCCAACTGGGGATTGAACTCAGACATCGTCCTGATTCAAGTGTGGTTGTTCCAAGGTTGTAGTTTTTTCCCCGTTTGTTGAGCAGGAAAAAAAAAACAAAACATTTTTTATCTTCCACATGAATTAAAAATGAACTTGACAAGATTTACACCAAAGTCTGGATACAATCAGGCTCCAACAAAAGGTATGTTCTTTTTTACTTTTAGAACGTCTTGTGACCGCATGTTAAAAACGGACTGAATGTTCTAAGTATTTTTTTACTTTCCAAACAAAGTAGAAAAGCATGTGAATGAGCAGAGGTGTGTGCTGTCAATCACCTCTGCTCCTTACTCTATAGTTCATCAGTTGAGCTGTGCAGATATTGCATCAGAAGAGAACATAACGCACAGCTGCGCAGACAGACTGCAGGCACCTGATTGGACAGCGGAGTAACCACTTCTACTAACCCTCATTAAACCCCCCAAAAATGTCCTGTTGTAGAGTCACCTCTAACCCCTTTCTTCAAGGTCATCACACATTTTACAATATTAATTTATCTAGAAAACTTTCAACTTTAAAACATGTTTCTCAGACAATTCATTCAAAGTGTTTTTGAAGTGCTTTGTTTGCCTTCACAGATCTCTATTGATGATTTCCGATGATGAGGTTTTCTAATACATGGCATTGTCTTTACATGCGAACACCTGTTTAAAATCACCACTCACTGCATTGGCTGTGGTCCACTTCCTATGATTTTAATCGTGAAATAAAGTATGCACAGATCTTACTGTACTTTGAGTGTGAATAGAAATTGGTCATTGTGCCTCATGTGAATAGCACATATAACATTACAGGAATTTAATCCAAAACAATGATAAACATATTGAAGAAGATGGTTTTATTTCACTTGTAATTAAATTACTTCTATGCAAAAATAAGATCTGAGTGTGAATAATTATGGTGACATGATTAGCAAGATATTTCTGAGTTCTAATTCCATTAACTTTTTTGCAGAAAATTAGACAATTATGTTGTTCTGTTTGTTGCATGGTAACACGAGATTTATTTTTGTTTTGCTGAACATGAAGCGATACAAACACTTCCCACCTGTTGGTCAATGCGTAGGCAAAAATTAAATTAAATTTATGAATGCTTGAGAAAAAATCAAACACATCACCAGATGATCAAAATTCTGAGACACAACAGGGTTAAACACAAATGACTTACTGATTATCAAACCAGCAAGCACACTGCATTCAGCTAGCTTAGCAGGGCTACAGAGGGTTGCCATCTAATGTGTTTGCATTGCTTTTTTGAATCAGGTCCAGTGTGCCTGTTTTCTCCTCTAACTTGAGGTATAATTTCATTAAAAATAAAGCTTTTGGAAGTTTCACGGTGACTGCCATCTGGGACAGTCCACTCCTTGTATTTACCGAATCTCCAGAACAGACGAGGATATAGGACAGCACTTTTTTAATCTTCAAGAAACCTGGCACATCCATTTATTTTCCTTATTATTTTATAATTTTAATTTTATATTAAGTCTGCATTTAATTGTTTCCTGACGAACCTGGTCACAGAACTTTTTATATTTGATTTCTAATTAAAGAAAAGTGACATCTACGCAACATATGTTTTTGTTCAGATCTGTAACGAGTCTTTTAAAGCACTCTCATATCGGAACTGGGAAGACCATCTCCTTCAGGACTGTCACGCCCTGATAGATAACACATATCCTTCTTCTGGTTTGGTGCACCAAAACTTTATTTGATTGTTCGTGCTGCTTGTATCCACTCTAGCTATGCTTACAGGTTGTGGGGTACAATTTCCTCTCGAGGGAGGTGGTAGGGCGTGACACTGAATCGCTTCCTTAAGCCAAGCGTGCATAACTCCAGTCCTGGAGGACCAGTATTAGAGGCTGGATTTTCATGTGCTTCAGCTCTTAGGAGCTCAATGACTGAAAAGTCATTGATTGGCTAAAGGGTCTCAACACCCGGGTTCTAAAGCCTTGTAATTGGCTGCTGCTTTAAAGGAAGTAACAGAACAGTGGCGTTCCGCAACCCAGAGTTAAACTAGCATAGTAGCTGAGAAAAGCAATAGAGGATGCAGTGAGTAGCAATGCAAGCGTCGCTTTTCAGAAGCTTTAATGGGGCGCGCAGTGGGGCCGGGGGGGGGGGGGGGGGGAAGTGGGGGAAAGTGCTCGGGGGTGACGATCCGTCAGATCCGATCGGTGCCGCAGGAGCGCCCAGCCACCGCCACCGCCACAGCCACGTCGTCGCCGGAGAAACACCGTTAAAAATCTCGACGGGAACGTCTGGTTACAGGAACCAAATAAAGTTTGAAAAGCAATTTCAAAACAGGTGCCGGTGCTGCGCCACAATCAAAGCCGCTCAGTCGAATTAACGGCTGACATTTTGGATTTTATCCGTGCTTGTTTTCCGTTGGCTGCCTTGTGGACGGACCGTATTATTTCAACGCAACTGCATCGGTGCCGTAGCAGCAGTCAAACGCAGACAAGAATAACACAGCTACTGACTGCATTAAACCATCACAGTCATGGAGCTGGCTTAAAATACTGATGGATGTATTAAGCACACAGTATCTGCTTGGTGTAAAAAACACAAAGAACCAGGATTTTTTTTTCGTTTTTTGTTAACCAAGTTGCATGAAATATTTGTGTGAGCACTTCTGAACCAAGTGAGGTTAGGTGTTTTAGGTTCTCTTGTACGGTTCATTTTGCTGTAGATGTCACGTCTCTTTTGATTAGCAAAATAACCAGAAGAGAATTTGGGTCCTGCTAACTTGAGAAGTAGGTAGTTAGTCTTCAACAGTGGGTGAAGTACATCGTTATGGGTCACACTGTCCAACAGTAGATGGAAGCTCCTACTCATTAAAAATATTGTTCAATTAAAGCCCACTGTTCAATTTGACTGCTTATAAAACTTAGCACAGAAAACAAATCGGAAGCATAACAATAGACAAAATGTAATGATAACATTTGTGCATGTTATATTCAGACTGATAGGCTGTCCCATGGAAATGATGTGTGAAGGCCGGTGTTGACAGGGATGGGCCCTACCTTGTTTAAGCTCCGGGCAGCGCTATCTTTCCCCCCAGGGGTGAGGTCCTTCAGCTGCATGTCCAGCAGATCCACGAGCTGGCCCATGGTCTTGACCGTGTACGTGATGTCCCCCGCATGGATGTGGCTCTTGGTTTGTTCCGAGAGATCCCTGGCAATGATGGCTGCGGTCTCTCCTGACTTTAACTTCAAAATGACACAGAAGTGAATGAATGAATGAATGAATGAATGAACGGGATAAAAAAGTAACTAATAAATAAATATAGAAATTCACACAGACTTTTGGAATCATAATAGGATTTACAAGTACAAGTGCTGGCCTAGGATCAGTTTTCTACTGTCCATCTTGAAAGGAAGGTGAAAGGCTAAACTGACCCTAGATCAGCCCCCCCCACTCTATGATGCTGCATGGGTGGACCTGAAGGCCTGTGTTTTCTGTTCTGTTGCCTGTTGTACTTTATGCCAAAGAAGACAAAAGCATTTTTAAATCAAATCTTGATTAAAAACGTTACTTTTACACGATACATTTAATGTATTAATAAACTGATAAACTGTTTGCACTATGGACACACTATATACTATATCCTGTAGCTCTATCGTACAGCCTAGCATAGCTGGTTGTTAAATGGTGATTCATTCCAAGCCAGTTGTTTTTCATTGGTTATAATGTCGAAAACAAAGAATGAATAGAACTAAACAAGATAAAAGATGCCTT
This sequence comes from Anguilla rostrata, assembly GCF_018555375.3. Taxonomy (NCBI): domain Eukaryota; kingdom Metazoa; phylum Chordata; class Actinopteri; order Anguilliformes; family Anguillidae; genus Anguilla; species Anguilla rostrata. Next base: position 50,744,779 of record NC_057939.1, on the reverse strand, counting down.
CCACAATAGCACGCAGAACTCTATACCGTAAAATGTTCAGCGTTAAATCAACACTTTGCTCTGATAGAGTACATGTGATCCTTATTGGGCTCGTCTAAATTCTGTTCAATTTAATTTTTGTCGAATACAAGACAAAACAATGGCCCTTTCAAATCATTCCAGTAACCAATGGAAACGAGCACAGACCAACGGCCTATTTTTATTTAGAGAAAAATTTAATTAAAAATCTTCTTAAGCTAAGGATGGAGCCATTATTTGTTAATGAGGCTTGCTGTGTGCTCCAAACTCCCTCTTTGTAGTTGCTTATTCTGCCTCCTTTCTTTTAAATTACAATGTATATCTCTGCAAACCAGAGGGCTTAATGGGTTTGAGTAAGCCGCTTCCACATTGTAATTTGTTGGAGGGGTTTAATTTATGTTGATTCACTTTAAAAAAAAAAAAAGTGGCATAGTCAAGCATGTTTCAGAATTACCTCAAGAATTATGAACTGCCCTGTCATTTCATTAAAAAAAAAATCGAATTAATGAGCAAGCACCTGTTTTGAGGTGTTGACGTTACAGTACTGCCGTAGACTGTAGCTGTTCTTAAACCTTGAGTATACAAATACACCATTTGCACTGTGATACCCACACGCATAAACCATCTTCTTCTTCTGAGCAGTACAAGTGCTTTTCATGGAAGCATTATGTGGCTCGGTCACATCCGAGCTCCGTTAAAGCACAGTTAGAATGAGGTCATGGAACAGAGATAACTATAACTCTCTCCCAGCGCTGCCACAGCTCCCATTCTCCCCCCGGAGCTTAAAGCACGATTTCAGTTCAACTGTAGCCATGACATTATTTTGCAACACAAACGAGGACGAACACAAGAAAGTCTCACGCCCTCAAAGAGAGTTCTCTCCAGCCCCCTTTGCCGCATACTTTCTGCCCTTTCGATCCGAATAATATACGCAGAGGTTAAACGACTATTTGTATGCTAACCTCAAATGCGCGATTAACAGGTACTCCAAGCAACGTGCACATACCTGCGATACAGAATCTGACTGATTATGCCCATCTCCTGCGATCACTGCCTCTGTGTCTATTAGCAAATCCAATTATGCAGGATCGCTTAATAGACCTTACAAAACACAAGCGGCCCAGCAAGCCCAGTAATGTCTATCTGTGTGGCTGGGGCCCAGCTAATGGAAAAACAGGTCGGCAGCATATAGGGTGAGATTAGAATCTGGGCTGTCGGACGTGTTGCTCCTCCTTTTATTCCGTGTCACCAAGGCAACGGAAAGAGCTGACAGGCGCATCGCTCATCTGTAATCTCCCTAATAAAGATTAATAATGCTTTTGTTAATATTTAATCCATATACAATAAATCACTTTCATTGTTAATGAGGTATTTATAGGCAGACCTCCCCTCCTCTAGTGGTAGGTCACAGTTTTGCATTTATTTAAATCTAGTATTGGAGAAACACTGTAGCTGCGGCGTCTGCATACAGATATTATACTTGCCTATAGTCCTTATGTCCATTCAACCCTGCGTGTGAAACACAAAGAGAACAGCACCATGCTCGCCTAGCAGCTTCGATAACAATCGCCTCTCGCCCCACGGATTAAAGCACAAGGACGTCAAGTGGCAACAGTCACACACTTGTCTCAGGAGAACCCCTTCCCCTCCAGACCTGCGGGGACTTGAGAGAGCGGTACGAAAATGAGAAAGCAACGCAGGCAGGTGCTGCGGCGGCTCGGATTTTGTCTACAGTGAGCCGTGATTGGTTGAGAGCCCCGGGACTTACTTTCCTGGTCACGTGGCTGACCCAGGGGGAGGTGCAGTTGCTCAGGTCGGGCCCTTGGGGGTCCCAGTAGCCGTCGGGAGCCAGGCACACGTACGTGGCGGTGCCTGCACAACAAGACACAAAACGCTGACGTTAGCGGAGAAAAGCCCCCGCGTCCGCCTGAATTCCGCCCCGTCTGTCAGCGTGCGCTCGCTGTAAGAAACAAAATGGCGGCGTTTCACACACACAGGGAGGGGACGGGCCGGGGGGAACACGCTCCAGTTATTTAGGGCCTGAGGGAATGACTGCTCCATCGAGAGAATTTGGACCGGAACCGCATTTCTGTACAGTGGTGACACTGTGTTAGCATTAGTCATAACCAGAGCTACAACAGCCAGGGAAGTTAAATGCGAAATCACATTTTTGTGCAAAAAGAGAATAAAAATGGTGAATTACAATAAGGATCAATTCATATTGCTTTTAAATACTGACATCTTAAAAAGCATGATTTTCCGTTTTTTAAGCATTGCACACTAAATAGAAACTCTTACTAGACCACAAACAATAAATCCGTATAAGTTATAAGAAAGTGCAACTGACCAGACGTCCTCTTTTCACCAAACATTTTTTTATTTTTTGATCCACCCAGACAGGATTTCTAATTTCCTAAAAAATGTCTGGCTAGGATTTCTCCTTCCATAGACTGAATATAAACAAACAAATGGGCTAGTATTATATTCATAACAGCACCTGCCCCTGTCCTCTTTTTATGAAATCCAATATACGGCCTTAAGGTAGAAGTTTAAGAAACTCTAGTCTGCACTACATAATGACACAAACTTTCTACTGGCATCACAACTCCTGCTATTCTACAATGATAAACAAATAAATAAACAAAATAAATAAAATATTTTGTGCCACGTTTGAACTAATTCACAGTTCTCAGTCGGCGAAATGTTTAAATGTGCCTCTTAAAGGAGTCGTCTGAAGCGCGAGTCCTTTGAAGGGGCGGTTCGAGGAACGCTTTGTGCCCTTATCTCGCGGAATGCCACATTCGTCTTCAGACCCTTTCTGCAGATTTGAAGAGGCTTGTTGATAAGCTGCTGGGGTACGGGGGGGGGATTGGGGTGGGCGATACGTTTCAGCCGTATCAATGCATGAGACATATTCCCTTTCAGCTCCGGGCTAGCCCATGACTCGGTAATGACAGTACTAGGGGACGGCTCTGACATCAAAGCAATCACAAATACCGCCACTGCAGCAGCGGCCTGTACTGACTGTGTGAAATTAATTGGTCCACTTTGCTTCACGAACGTCTTCATGTAAACACAACAGAGGATTATGCTCCTTCTTCCAGTAGCACTCGTTTTGGTAACTGGAGCTGAGAGATAGCTAAGCACAAGACATTAGTGGTATAAGAAGTTTAAAATGTCTTCATGGTAAAATACCTATCGTCCCGGCAGGACATGGCTGCATGGCCACGTGACCCTGCAGCGTTTGGGGCCAGGACAGGTCGGACTCCTCCAGGGCGGTGCAGTGGTCGAAGCCTATGTTGGGCAGCTGGGAGGAGGGGGCGGGATGGCTGGGGACCTCCGGAGCCACGGTGGTCGTGGTCTGGGCCCGCGGGCCGGCGGTGGTCGTCGTGGTGACCCTGGTGGTGGTGGTGATGGTGGTGGGGGTCGTGACCGGGATGGGCCTGGTGGTCGTCCTCGTGGTGGTGGTGTCCATGTTGGCCACAACGGATGAAGACAGTTCTGGAAAAGAAGGAGTATGACAGACAATTAATGAATGAATGTCTATGCGTTATGCAATAGATCGCTCCCAAAAATGTGCTGCTTGACATTGCGCACTTGGGAGGAGACCATGTGTTTGCCTGTGCTCTCCTAAATCAATAGTTGGGATCCTGTTTATATATCCTATATATCAGCCATTCCACATTGGCAGACAAGATAAAAAACCAAAAAAAAAAAACAGGAGTCATCCAGGTGCCGAAAAATCGGTATTTTTAACTAAAGGGGGAAAGAAAAACCACCCCTCCTTATTTTTTGGTTAGCCATACATTTCAGACAGCTAGGAATTAGCTAGGTTTGTCCCTGTTAACCTCTTGTGAGTTTAAGAACAAATAGTTCACACTGGATCGATTGTACTTGGCAGGTATCACTTGAATTTTCAGCTCAGTTCTCAGCGGTGTCTGTTGGCGTACTCCTACAGCTAAACAAATCCACATCCTCACCGGTTTTGAGCCACCCCTACACTGCTCTACCTTCACAGTTCAGTTCATAGTTCAGTTATGAATTCTGTATTTTTTTGTTTGTGTTTTGTTAAACCTTGCTTAAGGTTTAATAGGCCAATGCCATGCTTCCTATTTACTTGCAAAATGTATCTCCTCAGAACAAATATTAAACCCTGCATCCCCGATGGACATGATTTGCCTAAGAATTCAAGATGTATTCCATGTGCCTCGTCTGCCCTGCGTCCCCTAGTAGCATCCAAATGAATCCACATAGCCAGACGTTTTCAAGGAGACATCCTACCCCCTTGTGTTTCTGATTGGAAGTAAGCTACCAAATTAGTTTTGTTTCAAGGGCATTACAGATCTGGTCTTTGACAGCACAGTATAGCTGCTGCTTGACGGTCGGGGGAAGGGGCTGGGGGGGGGGGGGGTGAGGGTTTCAACAATGACAGGCAAAGCCGGGGTCGTGGCTAGGGGTCAGAACACAGAGCGGAGACGGCTCAGCGAATCAGACGGCTTAAGACACGTCTCCCGTCACAACGGACCGTCGCTTAGGAATGAGAAGTCCGCAGGTTGCGGTTGTGGGAAATTAATAATCACCCCCTTCGACGTCCCAAAAGAACAAAAAAGGCAAAATGCCCCTTTTCTTGTATTTAACACATCTGCGGTACTGCCGAAAATAAGAGCAGCGTTTCTTCACTTGAATGCCAGACTGTGATGCATTATACAGTCATCGCTGGAAGAAAACACGGCGCGATCTGAGGAGTTCATTATTAACAGAGATAAGGAACAAAAAGAAAATAAAGAGCTCTGTTCCTTGAACAAAAAAGGGATCGGTCTCTGACGTGAGACACAAAACAGACATTCTGGCCCCTGGCTGAGGACTTCATCAAACGCTACAATAGTCTGATTTAACCGAGTTCAGGACAGAAACAGAAAATCACTGTTTCCTCGGCTAACCCGCCATAATTAGTCAGCTTAGCTCGCGCGGTGTACGCTATACAAAGCAACTTCATTCTTCATCGTCCTACTCGACGTGCTTCTGTTTCTCCGGTGACATAAGCACTCTCAGCTTCTCAGCGATGACTCAGTGCCAAAGACGCCGCACCGGGAGCCAAAGTGATATCTCCTCACCCAAAAGAACAGCTTTACAGCTCCTGACTAGTCATCGATACCACCTACCCCAACTCAGACCCCTCACACAAGGTTTCCTTCATTTTAAGACGGTCATCTCACTCATATCAGTCAAGGCTTAGAATTCCCAGTTTTCTCTACTATTAGTTTCTCACTCTTTTAAAAACTCTGTCTCATTGAACATTTTCAATCTAATCCAATACAATACAGTAACACTGTGGTAACCACCCCTGTTTCTGAAGATCTGTCCTTCACGTTTTCTTTCTAGCCCTAACAAAGCATGCCTCATTCAAAAGCTAGGGATCTTTCAAAGCGGCTAATTAGTAAAGTCAGGTGTGCAAAATTAGGGTTGAAATGAAAACCTACAGATTGGTAGATCTCCAGGAACAGGGAATGGTTACCACTGCATTGACATGTGTTTGTGCTACTTAATATATGTAAACAGTAAAAACATTGCTATGAATGGAATATGTAGGCTATGTCAAAGTATCAGAAAACCAGGGATTCAACCAGGATTTGGGCTGATTTTTAATACATGGATGTATTTTTTTTAATTTATTTTAAATGTATGCAATGGCAACACAGGGGTTCCACATAAAAGCCACCTCCCGTGTTTCAGGGGAAGAGGCTGACACCGTAAGAGCATTTTCTATTTGATGAACACTGGCGGCTGTGGCTTTATTAGCATCGCCACTGGCTTTACGAAACAGCCTCGCATTTGCATTTGCATACCATTACAGGCCATTCATAAACCTCACAGCACAACTGTAAACACTGGAAGCTGATCCTCGGGTCTGAGTCAGGATATTACCTCCATTACATTAATTAACGTGAAAGTGGAAACCTTTGTGGGGCCGGATGGAAATAGAGTTAATAGATTAAGCACGTGCTTTTCTAATTTCTAATCACACGGTCACACCTGTGTTGAAACCCAGCGTTTTTTTTATTTTCTGGTGAGCCATTACGGCAACGAAATAGCATTTTGCAATTACAATCGGGCACACGTTCACGATAGAGGCTCGGATACACATTCATTGAGTAACACCACCTATTCTCTTAAATTATTCTTCAGCGGAGAAATTTCGCTGTCTTCCGACACTTCTTTAATGATGCAATAGTCACAATCCATTGTACTGCACCCATAAAAAACATTACTTTTAGCGTAGAAAGTGTCCGCAATTCGCACCACAGCTTTCTCGCGGGGATGTACCGGGAATGAGGAATAAATATCACTGACACGAATGTGTTTTTTGACAGTGGGAGAAGTGAGTAGGAAGTGAGGAGATATGGGAATTCTATTCCCCTCCACAGAAAGAAGGTCTGCTTTGCAAGAAGACAGCCATTGTTTCAAGCTTCTGGATGAATATTAAGAAACAAATACTGCAAGGTGGCTTTCTCTAGAGAGACAGAGAAAGAGAGATAGGCTATTAAACTTCCTAATGCCACCATCAGACCCATCAATGCACAAAGTAACCACGGTACTCCCACAGTTATCTCACAATACTTCCACAGTGCTCTCACTGTGAGAGTCCCATAGTACTCTCACAGTACTCTCACAATACTTCCACAGTACTCTCACAATACTTCCACAGTGCTCTCACTGTGAGAGTCCCATAGTACTCTCACAGTACTCTCACAATACTTCCACAGTACTCTCACAGTACTCTCACAATACTTCCACAGTGCTCTCACTGTGAGAGTCCCATAGTACTCTCACAGTACTCTCACAATACTTCCACAGTACTCTCACAGTACTCTCACAATACTTCCACAGTGCTCTCACTGTGAGAGTCCCATAGTACTCTCACAGTACTCTCACAATACTTCCACAATACTCCCATAGTGCTCTCACAATACTCTCACAATACTCCCATAGTGCTCTCAAAATACTTCCACAGTACTGTCACAATACTCCCACATTACTTGACTCATCCTCTCGTACAGACCTCTCTGTTTAAAACTGGCTGTCCTGAACACTCACTAGCCTAAAGAAGCCCTTGTCACAGATATTTCCTGGCATTTTACCAACATGATTTTATATGAAATAATAGACACTTCAGGCAAAGTGGGCACACAAGGCCCAGCTGTGGTCATTACTTCTGAATGTAGATGCAGCCAGGGCATAAATTATCATATTAAGCTATTTTAAATGTTATAAGTATGATACATTTTCACAGGCGCAAAGTCCGCTGAAATGTTGTTGTGATATGTCAATGTATTCAGCCAAAATACTACACAAACAACTCAGTTCCAGCACACACATGGTGTTGGTGAATCAAATACTTTTTAATCTAACCCAAATCAAAATCACGTTAGAGCTAGTGTACCTTTTATACACAAACAGATTAACCCTCATCAACCTTACAGTAATGTAACTCTTTCTTCATCATTCCATCAAGACCAGATAAATGTGGGAAGCAGTACTCTACATGGCTGCTACCAATGAGACATCATAGGAAATAGCAAAGGCAGAAATGCAGTCTTCGTCAGGACCTTCATCATTAGCAATCTGCCTTCACCTCCTGGGCAAATGAATAAAATGACTCTTGTAAGTGAACTCCATATTAATGAACCAGAGGTCACTGGGAGAGCAATATTGAGTTTACACACAAAAAAAACCCCTAATATATTGGGAATTCTTATAGAGTATACAGGAGCAGTTTCCAAAAGAACTGAGATGCAAACATACTGATTCATACTGGGATATAAACAGAAACTAATTATGAGGTCAAATTGGTCATCAGTTTGGTTAGACATTCGCTAACAAAGGGGAAAACAACAATGAGAAGACACCACTCTATTGTACTATTAATATGCTGCTATTTTAAAATAAAAAAAACAAATCATGTTATAAGCTCTTTGATGCTGAAAATGTAGGCATCCCCAGTGAGTCATCCAGTTTCCTCTCCAAAGCCAGAGACAGATTACTGAATCACTTATACTGGCCTATATTCATGCTGAAAAGATTCAACCATTCAAATGCAAAATTATTTTTTTAATGCGACACCTTTGAGAAATATATAACTGCAGAGTTTATTGCATACATTTGACTAGTCTCAAAGAGCACATTTCAATCATCAGCGAACATCACAGACAGGTATACTAAAACAGGACTATGTCGGTTGTGACATCATCACAGAAAAGGACCTCCATCAATCATAGCGCATGTTGGTAACTGCAAGTCAAACAACAGCAGCCGCGATTGGCGGATACTACTTCCTGGATACTCTGTGGAAGTATAGCCAGAAAGTTCCACCAATCACCACTGCATTTGTTTTATTGGTAGTCACCAACGAGTGGTGCTACGACTACCCCACCTCTGTTTTACTATCCCGGACCGCTGGTAATAAAGTCTGGGGCATTCATTTAATATCAAAGCCTAACATCACCAGAGGTATGTACTTAAGACATTCGACCATACAGACAGGCAAAATAACCAGGCAGAGACCCAGTCCAGAGGACAGCACAAATGTCATACTCAAGAGGAGAATACTTGAACACTGCTTTACAAAGAGTGCTCTTTGCATATCTTATGCACTTCATAAATATATTGTGCAAAGGTCATAGCTGGTCTGTGGCTGGTGAAAGCTGGTTAAGCGGGTAGAGTAAGCAGGTGGCCAAACAGGGGGACTAGCTTACTAAAGACCGGCTAAAAGTGTTCATAACACAGCTTAAACTAGCTTGACCAGTTCAGGCTGGTTTAAGCTGGAATTTTCAGCAGGGTGATGATGCTAAAAGATCGATCAAACTGCCTTGTCTAAATAAAAATGCTTTCACTATGGGCTAAGTGGCCTAAGATTTCCTTACACTGTCCAAACTAGATAATAGCTGGAATAACACTAAAAATATTTCAGCAAGTGGACCACTGCAGGGTAAAATGTCTGTAAAAAGGCCATTTAAAAAGGCCTGAGAATAGGAAGGCTCTCACAAATGCGGACGTTGCCAGATAATGCAGTACAATATTGTGGCAGGAAATGGCCTCAGGGAGCTACATATTGGGGGGGTTTGAATACTTTTTCAGGATTCTAGTCAAGTTATCAAATAATTTTACACAGAAGTAACAGAATATGAATGATTAATGAATATTCACATATATTTTTGAGAAAACGAAATACATCTGAAAACACAAGTACATAAATGTATAAAAAAGTACATAAATACGCAAATTTCTCAGTTTGTTCTTGTTTCCATGGCATCTCTCTAAGCTACACACAAGGCAACAGTGTTAATGTATAAATACCTAAATTGTTGTTCGTCTGTGACTTGGCCATGACTCATTCTTGGCCCTTTCGAGCCTTGAATACCCTGAAAACAGTTACTCCTTTCTGTTTCAGGCCGACAGTTACTTATTTTCATCGTTTTCACTGGAGAAAAGAGAAACACCCCCCTCCCCCACCTCCCCCCCCCCAAGAATGCGAGGACAAGTGACCCAAACACTCACTCTCTATAATCAACAGCTGACCCTTCTGTTTTGGGATAGATAAATCTGTTACAATTTCTGCAGCAATTTAAGACAAGTGCATGCTCCCAGCAGGCCTACATTCCTGAACAATGACACTGAAAATGAAATTGCACTTTTTCAACCACAGGATCCAAATGGGTGAACAATTGAAGCTTTAAATAATAATAATAATAACTAATAATAAAAAATAAAAAAAATTAATGAATACAACAACAATAATAATAATTTACTCTTTTTCAGAGTATGACAGGAACCCATCTACCTCCACAACATAATTTAGACTAAAGAAACAAGGTAGCTGTTTGATTGGTGGTGGGTGGACATGTGGTGCGGTGCATCTGTGGTGTAATGTAATTAAAGCAACCCACATGCAACTTCCTCAAACGGATGAAGCCAATAAATTAGTGGCCAGATGCCCAACAACACCTGCTCAAACACAAGCAGCAAGTGGGGCAGCTCACAGCACTCAAGCAATCATATAGCTTCTATGATTGCTTATTTTACTTATTTATTTATTCTGACAAAACCAGTTCATGTGCTCTTTGCTTAAGCGAGCAAACAAGTAAATTCATCTGTCTCAGAAATAAAACAATAATAAAGCCTCCTTTTATCCTGAAACAAATTGTGTACATGTTCTTTTCACCTCAAAAGGAAGTGATTAATCCATAAATCCATTTCAAAGCATACTCTCTGCATAATTATTTTATCCTCACCAGTGGTTACACATGAATGATTAGATTATCTCAATTTCTGTGCAGCTCACTATGCTGAAACATACCACTTCTATTACACAGAATTTATATCAAGCGAAAAAAAAAAAAAAAAACATCCCACTGTGCCGTATTGTTCAGTTGGAATGAAATAATTGGATGTTCACCGGCAATACTAAGGTACGGATGTAGGAGATCTCATCCAGGGTGCAACTCAATCCACTGAACTGAATACAATCCGTTATCTGTTAATGAACACGCAGGTACCGATCCTGGTTTTCTGTGTTTAACAGCAAGCCAGTCATTTTAATACTATGTTAGCAATAGCGTGAATGGCCTTAGTTAAGAGGTTGATTGGTTACGAACAACGCTCTCTTCTCACAGAGCATGTTCAAAGGGGCTACTTCCTATTTCTCAAGTGTTACAACCATTAACATTATAGGATGTAAATGTTTCATTTATCCAAGCAAATACTTTTCATAATAATAATTATAATTATTGCAACAGCTATAATTCGCCCCGTCATTAAATCTGATTTGTGATTTAGCACAGCAGTGTCCCACGGGTCGTGAACCACTAAAAAAAAATGACTAAACCACTCGAGCAAGTTGACAGACCTATGAATGAATAAGCTTCCTGCACATTGCAAACACCTCTGCTATCCCCCCCTTCTTCTCCAAGCGGCACTGTCTTAACCAGTGATACTTAAGAACAAATTCTGCGGCAAGATAGAATTCTCAATAATCCAGTGAGCTGAAACAACCAATCACAGCTCTCCAGTAAGTGAAACCCACAGAATACTCTGTAAAATACTGCAGTAGCCTGCCACACATTGTATTATTTTGGCAATTTTATTATTTAATACACACACACACACACACACAAACACATATGTGGCAGATCAGATGTCTTGCGAAAATAAAAAAAAATTAAAAATTTGAATTACATAAGATGAGGAGAACAGGCCATTTTGTGGGGCTCAGGGATGGCTGTGGTGCTAAAGGACCACACAGAGTGTACATACCAGCAGCGGCCTCTGTACGGGACAGAGAGCCACGTCTCATTACCACTGAGAGTGATTTATCACTCACTTATTTGACACTTCACGCATTGAATCTGACTGGACATGCAGGAGAGAGCTGTCTCTTTGAACACAGCGCGTGAGTTATGCCGGTTATCACTTTATACGGTGATGAAGCCGTATTGTTTCCACGCTGCGCGGTTCTAACGCAAGTGATCTCAAACTATTTTAAACAGCAGTAGAATGTTATACCAATACATTCCTGTTGCAGGAAATAACAACAATAATAACAACAACAACAACAATAATAATAATAATAATAAATCTCTCAAAGAGCCATAAGAGATAAAGCTACATGCACACATGCAAGTTGACTGGTAGGCTACATGGTTTTATTATTGACAAGAATGCAATTGCTTCTTCCTGCCATGTTAGATCAGATATGGTGATGATGAAAAAAACAAATAAGAAATCCTTCATTCCACGGAACTGTACTTGATACCTAACGTAATTGCATTTGTAGACAGAGCAGCTTATAAGCACGTTTCAACTCTACAGATTTGTATTTCTGATGGATTAAATCATTCAAACCTGTGTGGTTTAATGCTTGCTTTTGCTGCTTCAAATATAGAATTACATTTTATCATGTTCAGTTTCATTTGCAAGCTAGACATTATGGTTAGCCAACATTGGCACGTTCGTGGTCATAATTTTCCGTATCGCAGCCTTTGAACTCAGTAGCTCTTTTTCAAAATGGCCGTCAGTCTTGCGGTTGTTTCTCCACTGCCCTCCATTGCCCTTCGCTGACTGTTCAGCTTTGAGTGACAGCCTAATCCAGGCAGTGTTTGGGTGGTATCAGACACCCACCTACTTCATAATGACTGACCTGATCTGGCTCAAAGGGACATTCAGATGCTTTGACAGTTCTTATAGCCCTCTCCCGATCTGTGCGTTTCTACAACTTCATCCCTGAGCCGTTTCAAAAGCTCCTTGGCCTTCATCCTTGAACCATAGCTCGAAATTCACTACCTGGCAGAGGGACCTTACAGAGTAAGAGGTATTTCATTTCATTTATTTATTTTATTTTTTTAGAATGGTTGACATATTACTACACACAGACATATTCCACTCTACGATAGAACGTATATATATAGGCTATATATATACATTTTTCTTTTGCCTGAACACCTGAAGTTTTCCGTTATTATTGGTTTACAGAATTTACGTTTGAAAACTTGTCCAGTCGAGATATTTCTTTTTATATAATTTCTAATTTAATAAAAATAGTTTCTTGATTTCTTTGCTTTGACAGGGTGGAGGTTGTACAGATCAGGCATATTCATTCTCGTTTAAAAGTGATGATTTTCAAAAAGATGATTTACAAAAAAAAGATGATTTTTGCTGTGGACAAAAAAAGAAAAACGCTCAATGGACAGGTGACTAATTTTCATGGACACTGTATCACTTTCACAAAAAAATTAAATAGGTAAATGAATATATAAATGTGCAAGGCATGGAATAATTTTGTTCCAGGCTGTTACATATGTACGCCTACTCACTGGTCTGAGAATAAGTTATCCAGGTCTGCTATTTTACTCATATAAATCGGGAGATTGCACTTTGTGTTCTCCTATATAATAAGCTGCTCTGGATAAGAGTGTCTGCTTAATTAATATAATGTAATTTAAAACAATATTCCAATTCAGCCAAATGGTATACTTTGGTAACCTACATGTACGCATACCCCACAACAGAACCTAGTAGCAGCCTACTTCAGATTAATGCTCCCCAATGTTCTCACGTTCTCACAAACAAAGGCTGTTCTTCATTCAAGTACTCAGCAGCGAAATTATAAACAACAAGAACACTTACAACTGGATGCACTCATTTCCGTACCTGCTTCTAAAGAGCCTGTAAGGTAAATTTTAACCGAAGTCTGCAAATGTAATTTGTAATGATCAGTATGTTACCTGCTTACCCTGAGATTTATCTGCTAAATTATCCTCTACTGAATGTCTCATTAACACTGGCTCTGAGGCTGCAGTGTGTTTCATGTAACTAATATTGTCTTTGGAATTATTACTGTTGTTTTGTTGTTGTTGTTGTTGTTTTCTCAATGTCAGGTCATAATTGTGAATAAGAATTTGTTTTCAACTGATCACCCCGGTTAAATAAAAGTACAATAATAACAACAACAACAACAACAACAACAGCAATAAAATAATAATAATAATAATAATAATAATAATAATAATGTCAGAACAGAACTTTAGTGCGGTAATCCAAAAGCTACACGCGGATGAGAGGCGCAATAAATTATCATTAAAATTCTGGTGATCTAATGGGCCACTCAGCAGTGACAGGCCACCAATCTGCCAGGCTGCACCGCAGTAAATTATGCATCGGGACGTCCCGTAATGCACCTGATATCATCAGGCACAGAGCACCCCTAATGGACAGAGGCCACGCGTCACATTATTTGGCTATTAATCGCTCGTTTTGCATCCGTAAGCAGAGGGGGGGTCAGAGGAGGAGACGACAAATCACCACAGAATAAGAGCTGGAGAGCATCCCGAATTCACGCGATTTCAGCCGTTTCAGCCTCTCCCGTCTCAGTTCAGCCGGCGAATCGAGGGCTTAGTGAATGCAATGAACACACAGGTAGAGTGTGTGTGTGTGTGTGTGTGTGTGTGTGTGTGAGAGAGAGAGAGAAAGAGAGAGAGGGTGAGAGAGAGAGAGAGAGAGAGAGAGAGCGAGCAGCAATCCTGCTCTTGGGAAAAAGCCGTGGGTCTGGATTTAAACACTGACAACCAGGGGAGCTGGATGATGTGATAATACAAAGCTCTCAGCGAGAACTCTAATGGTGCTGATAAGGAGGAATTCACAACTTCAAAGTAACCACAGTGGCTTAGATTTTCTGCTGATAAAACCTAAACTCAAGTTGCAACGGGTCAAGAAAGTTCACAAAAGCAATCTTAATTCAAGGGACAGGGCTGTAACTAAAAAACTCAAACTTACAAAAAAAAAAAAAAAAAAGAAACACAGAAGTGTTTATTAAAAAGAATAAAATCCTAAATTTCGTTTCCCCATTCCTCTATTAGAGACAGAGATTAATTGAAGGCTCGGAGCAGATGTAGAGAAGTTGTGCTGAATACTCTTCTGTGGGAGGGGGCTGGTGGGGGTTATGATATCATTATCAGCATTTTTCAAGCTGAAGGATTTCTCCTCTCAGCTTGGTGAGCAACACCTTCCAGTCAGAATCAGATAACCCCTCAGCACTTGAGGCAGTGAGCCCAGCGTGATTTGTAGTGCAAGCTCTCCTGCTGTCCACAGTTTGCAGTGATAAACAGCGATTCACATACGGCCAGCAATAACAGGTGCCCCGTCTGAATATCATCAACATTTATTTATTATTATTATTGGTATTTTTATTGTTATATTGTTGTAATTTTACTGTTTTGTGTTTAAGTTATTCTCCCTGCTGACTGGGGCACACTTGTGAGAGACCTCTGTCTCCAGGCCAATGACCTTTGTCCTGTCCAGGGGATGCTCTTGTGTTTCAAGCTACAGAACTCCACAGATATCAGAAAAGACTATGGCTCAATCCAGCAGCTGTCATAACTCTACACTGCAGACAATAAGGTGTGTGTGTGTGTGTGTGTATGCCTGCATGTGTATTTGTGTGTGTGTGTGTGTGTGTGTGTTTGAGAACAACGGGACAGTACATTTTTATGTTTTAAATGACAACATTTCTGAATGACAGAAAGAGTACTTTCAAGTAGCATCAGACAGTGGTCTTGCAACCTATACTCAGTTCAACACCGGCTGAATTACAGGTGTCATTCTGCAGCCCTATATCAGAGCACACCTTCCACGGCCTGCAATCTGAATAATGTGAGAGCAGCAGCGGCTTTGATCTTCTGCAGTCAGCGGCGGATTGTTTGCCGTACATCAGTGGAGATTTTAAATCCACGGTAGGATTACTCACGAACCCACCTCCACGTTGTCGGCGGCACGCAATGTAATTTTAAGGAACAAAACCCACAAACGTTTGGCTGCTGTAGGTGGTTACGGCTGACCTTTTTACCTTCTCACTGTTCTGCCTTTTGGAACAGAAATAACAGTTGGTGGTTTGGTCAACTGAAATTTTCCTTCGCATGCTCGGACGTCTTTGACATCCTTTGCTAACACGTCATGCTCGCCCGGCGGTTCGGGGGTCCGGTGGCAGTTTTGATTTTAAGTTCAAAAGACTCCCTCATAGACCAACACTTCCTGGTACTGTCCAGAAGCGTAACTGAATCATTCAGTTGACCACATGTGCGCACTTGCACTTGGCGTGACTGTGACCAATAAAGACAGCCAATAAAATCCGAGGAATTTCTCTCCCTAATGCCGAAATATTAGGAATGCCTGTCTGTAATGCTCATTTCACCGTGAGCCCCGCTCATATTGGATTCCGTGCGGGATTTAAGCCAAGGTCAAATCTCAGGTCAGCAGCGCATCTGCCCTTACAATTCATGCATACCGCACCAGACAGCATGTTGGCAAGGACTCAGAACAGGGAGCCACTGTATATGGGAGGGATTCCACTCAAATCAGGTTTCCGTGTGAAGCAACTGCTTTGCTGCACCTGAAAAGACACCCAAAATATGTGCTGAAGAAGCTTTTGTGAGCAAAATGTTTTCTTTTTTTAAAATTGGCTCAGCTATGGGTAAAATAACTGAAACGTATACGTATCATGAATATGAATATGATATGCACCACAGGAACTGTACAAACATGGCGGGGATTGAAGTGAGTCATTATTGTTTATCTTTATCCAGACTGTATACCCAATCAAAAACATTCAACGCAACGCAAGTCTGGTTGTTATTTGATGGCCGAAGATGAAGTCATAATTCAGGACGCGAGGGTCGGGGGTGGCCCAAACAGCCGTGGCGATGGCTTTTCCCTCGAACGCCCCCCGCTCCGTCTGTCCAAATACAGCTGCGGGAAAATCTCGTTCAATTAAGCCGATCTCTATTCCCCGGCGCCGGGCCGGGGTCACAGACGAACCCGACTTCATTACGGAGGGTCGGCGTTCTGTCGGCCCGCCGGCACGTCCCCGACCGAGCAGCCGGGCGTCGCCACCCGGGACAGATGGCAACATGTGGCGCGAACTCGGGGAGTTCGGGGGGAGCCTCGGGGGGGGGGCGCGGGTGCCGAAATGTCAGCGCCCAAACGCCGCCCCGCACGCCGGCCCCCGCACGCTGATCTTTGAAGCGCGGCAGGGCACGACCCCAGCCACCTTTTATCCCCGCGCTCCGGCTGCCATCCGTGGCCTTTCTTTCAGCGACGCCGAGGCCAAGGCCGACCTCAGACGCACTAAACTACAGGTCATGACATCACAATGAGAGGTCCAGGTACACGGCTCTTACTGTAGGATCAGTGATTTCTCTTGTCAGTATGAACAGATGCATGCCATTGATCTCTGTGTCTTCCTGTTTTCCATTCATAGCATAGTACACCGTATATATGGTATACAGCACACACACACACACATGCGCACACACACACTCTCACACACACACACACACGCACACAGAGTGATATTGATCAAACATTCTAAGAGAACACTTACCATCACCTAGATAATCCTAGAGCAAAAAAACTAAAAAATCGTCATCACAAGATGGTGCACTACTTCAGAAACACTTCTGTGTATTTAGAACTTGTACTATGTTCCTAGTCGAGGACCTTATCTGAGGACAAGGTAATAGATAACTTCAACCTACAAGCTTCCTTTTCAACACACCAGATAATTTCTCAATGGAATGAATAATCAATGCAGTTATAAAAAGAATAATGAAAGCATTAAAGGAAAGGGAAATACATAGATAATACTGAATAACTTTGATGTTTAGGGACCAAAATTAACATTAAAAAGGCATACAAGGCCATTTCAGCATCAATGAGCAAGCTATTTGTTCTTCTGTCTTTATTTTCATAGTTGGTTGTTATTACATGAGGCTGGGCGGAGTCCAATTAACTGACTTTGGAGTGATTACAGTTTCATGCCTGAGGATTTTGAAGTCCCTACCACTCCACGTCTATGCAGTGAGGCAGGAACCAATACGCAATCTCAAATGCTGGACCATGCATTCCTGTACACAGATTCCAACTGTTGTAATGTGTCAACTATTCCGTCTTGGTCCTACCAGTTTCCCTAACATTACAAGCTACTGAATGCTTCGGCAAGATAAAGCAAACCACATTAAACATGCCAAAAATGTTATGGAGATCTACAGCCTTTCTTTATGAATTTCTTTTCCAATGTTTGTGACTAGTTTTTGTGTTTTGATATGTGTCCCACAGGACCACTGAAAAGCTTGATGGTTCATTTAATCCACTGTACTGTACAAGGACACTGTCGCCACTGTTTACTTCAGCCGTGTGAACCTCCAGCACCTGGATTACACTTCTCCAATAGCAGTGTAGTTCAGAGCAATGAACTCACGCACTCTTCCAGCTCTTTCTAACCACTCACCTCGGCTCAGCGAAGTGGGGCCTAAATGGAAGGTTCCGGTTCAAAAAACCGACAATTCGCACGTAAAGCAGGACAAAGGGAAACGCCCTCTGAGAATCTGACTAAATGCCTATGCTGGCTGGCTCGGCCCCTGAGGCGCCCGTCGCCGCTACGGTAACCGCTCGTCCCCGGAGCCAGGCTGAGAGCGCCCGGAGATCTCCTTCCGAGGGGCTAAACCGACGCGTGACACACTTTCCAAAAGTGGCGCCCGGCACAAGCGCCAAGGATGGCTTCAGATTCTGACTGGAAGTGCGCACCATTACTTTTTGGGTCCTCTACTTGTTGTCGTGGTAATAACAAAGACGTGGAGTCAAGGTGCGTACACTGAGTAAATTTTTATTATTATTATTTTTGGCTGGACTGCAACAGCGGGGCCAGCCCAACAAACGCGAATGTCTGTGACTGAGTCACTGAATGATGAAGTTACACCATTGGTCGGCCGGTCCAGCCATATACTAGGTTTTGACCTGGTCTTGTTTTTTTGCTGTTCTGTACACTACGAAACTTGAAATTTGTAATTTTGGGTTACAGGCTAACCAAGGAGTTGGTCTCAGCCACTCAGGCTCGATATGGAACAGTTCTTGTACTCTCAATAGCTGTATTATAATGAAAAATGAGGGGGGGGGGGGGGGAAATCACACAATCAGCTGGCCAACCTTGGGGAGTTCAGGAAATAGAAACTTGTGGCAATCAGTAACAATGCATTGAAACTGAGGGTGAAAGGCATGCTTCACTTGACGGGCTAACGATGGCTAGCAGACTAGCATACGAGACCAGCCATATGCGAGCAAAGGGCGTTGAAGAAAAAATAAAAGTTCCACATGAACACCTAAAATGAACGTATATCAGGTCTCATAACAGACACAAAGAAATGTGCTCTAGCATGCAGTTGCTATGAACACACTCGACAGAAATTAAGTCCGTGAGGAGAGATGAACAGTATCTCTGTCAGCTCAAGAAAGGTGGTGACAGAGGGACAAATGTGAGCATCGCTTCCATTTCCAATCTCATACTGCCACAGTACACACACAGACACGCACGCACGCACACACACGCACACAAAAGCACGCACAATCACACACACACACAGGCAAGCACGCACACACACACACACATACACACATGCACGCACTTACACACCAACACATGCAAGCACGCATGCAAGCAAGCACACAATGAATGCACACATGCAAACTTTCTCACTGCACACATATTCAGAATTCAGTTGTCTGAAGAGTGATGTCCTGGAATACACTGCACATTATCAGGGGGCATTTCATTCACAGGCACTCTTATGAACTGAGATTCTCTTTTGGTCAGTCCCATTAGAGAAAAAAACTTGCTGAAAGAGAGTGCTATTTAATTAAGAGCACACGTCATTTTTTTCCACATGCAATTCACAATGAGGCCAAATATGAATAGTCCGCTTGAAACACTAATAGCATCAAATGAATGGAAAAATGTTCTATAGGGCCGCTGTACTCATGACATGCTTTTACACTGACACGCAGTTCCACTCTGGTAAAACAGAATGTGTGGAATCAGAGGAGGGTTTCAAAGCAGCTTGATTGAATAACGCCACAGGAATGTTGCCTTTTGACAAAAGAAAAGAGGAAATAACAGTGAGTGAGTACATGGGGCTATTATGTGGCTATGACTTCTATAAGCTAGCGATTTGATGGTGTGTAGAGACGCATGTTCCACACAAAAGAACCAGGAGCGGGAGCCTGTGGGAGAGAAAATGATCATGCTAGCCCTTCTCTAATAAAAACAAAAAACAAAATGGAATGGTTGAAATAAAGTAGGCAACAGAACCAGCTTTTCTGAATTTTGAAAGTGCACTCAGGCACCAATGTAGGCTATACTGTAGCATGGTGGTTCTCAAAGAGGGGGGTGTGCTGTTGGGGGGGGGCAGTGAGGGTTTTATTTATGAACCTTTATCGATACAGGGTAGGTTGACTGAGCATGCATGCTGTTTTAGAGCAATGCCCTGTTACCCCCCCTCCCTCCATTTTCCCTAACCTGCATATCCTTGGATTGAACTTGAAGGAAAAAAGAAGTCCATTAGACACAAAAAAGAGAATAGCATACCAAACAGACCAATGTAGTCAGGGAGGCTTCAAAAAAATTCTGTTACCAAAGGAGGGTAATAGAAATATACAAATAAAAATAATCGAATGAATACATAAATAAACAAATAAATGAAACAGCCCTTTATGCACTCCTGTGCCACATCAGGGTCTCAAGGCTGACGAAACAGACCATGTAAAAGCACGCACAAAGGCCACCGTATTTGAAAGATGGCACTGCACGTACAGTGTGCACTTGCGTTCTCACTTTCCACGGCAACAGGAAAGACTAATGGCCATATCCTGTTTGCAGGCCGTGGGACTCTGGGCATCCTCCATTAGACGCTGAACAGGGACACATCTGGGTAGAGCGCACTGGGCCCCTGGTCCACTGCCCATTTCCCATGCTCCATTGCTACGCCAGTTCAGGCATCTCAGTGAGGTGCGGACATCTTACGCATCGCTTCTCTGGAACACCCAGCTGTCCCAAAACGTTCTCACAATGTTGCTGCCATGTAGCGGCAACGTTATTGCATTGAAACAACATCCCAGTAGCACTGTGAGAACATTTCATGTTAGCTGGGTGTTAACGCTGTTTACGTCATAGGGGCACATATACACACTCTCAATAAGGAAACTACAGTACCCATACTCCCTTTCTATTTATATAATCGCTTGGTTACCAACAGATCCTGGTAACCAAGAATCAAGATGTTGTTTCATTATTAAGTCTGAACCGGAATAATCAGAGTCTTAATGGCGAACTGCTGATTACCTCAAACACATGGTCACCTGCATTCATTAGGGCCAGTGATTAATATAATTATGTAGTTATAGTCTCAGAGCAAAAATCAGGATGGTTTCAGGCACTCCAGAATCAGGGTTGCCTACCCATGAATTAATTGTTTGGAGTTTGTTAACAAGGACAAAGCCCCTTGTGAAGCATTCATTTTATTTATTAATGTATTTTTTCCTCCCTAGTCAGCAACCTCTCCTTAATGGCACGTTGTGGGTCAGTCCATTGAACGGATCTTGGCTGGAAATCCCCATGGGCCAAGGAGTCCATTATTCCTTTGGTGATCGCTAAGAACAAAGTTGAAAGAGAATCCCCCAGGTAGTTTCTCGTAGCGCAACTCCCAAACACACGTAAAAGCTCCGGTTAATATGGTATCATTTAATAAAGCACGGGCCACAACACATCCATTCTCAAAATGCACGAGAAGCAATTACGCTCAGCAAATAGCATCACGCTCATGGGAACTCCCTTTTCGTCCCTGGGAAGGGCAGGTTTAATTGCTATCTCACCTGAAAAAGATGCTCTCCCTTTCACACAATGTCTTTTCAGCTCACGAGATCATGGTAAACGTGGAGGGAGGGACATTGAATCTTGAATGCTTTGCTAAAATCAAGTGTATGCTTGAAAGGATGACATTGCAGCAAACCATGTAACACAGCAATGGGTGGTAAAGATTTCTCAAAAATATATTTTGCCAGTTACACCGAAATATGTGTCACCCGGAAGCCATCATAATATTGGTCCCGAAGAAATTTTAATGAATGCAAACCAGGTAAAAATAGTCTCAACACTATCTCACTAAGGTCTTCCCTCATTTATTAATTTGATTAATAAACAACAAATGCCCTCATTGTGCATTTGTTGCTTATGTAATGTTTATGAGCACACAAAAAAATATATTCAGTGAATTGGTCTTCTCTGGTATAATGAGTTCTCTGTAATAAGTATAAATAAATAAATAGTGAGTTCTGAGAAAAGTTTCACATTACAGCACTTCATAAATGGTTAAAATAATTATAGTTTTGCTGTCACTACACTTCTGCACAACAGAGGCAGCAGTTTATTTTCTTTCTTTTAAAGCTTTCCACAGATATATTAACCGAATAACTGAGTTGCAACTTGAATAATATCCAATACCCAGCTCTATCCATCCTAGATATTTTGCATGATGCTGAATTTCAACTTTGGTTTTGAATTAATGTATAATTCAAATTTATGAATGCATTCATGTATAAACTGTCTCTTCAGCCCAATATTCATTGAACAAGAAGGCCTCATTTTACCCTCCGGTCCAAGAAGACGCCTCATATTTTAAAAATAACCGACACACGCCTACCTGGCCTGTTGTCCAGTGCGCCAAAATCCAAGGAATACTTCACCACGTGGTAGTTGTTCCAGACGTACAGCAGGTTGTCCCTGGGATTGTAATCCACAGCGGCGATGTACTGGTAGGAGTTGGGGAAGGGGATGTCCAGGTAGCCGTCCTTGCTCAGGTCCGTGTTGTAGATGTAGTCGATCTTGTTCCCCGTGGCCTCGTTGTCGTCGTCCTCGTAGACGGACTTGACCACGTACAGGATCCCGCAGATCATGAAGGCGTTGGAGGCGGAGCGCTTGTCGTAGGCCGTCTCCCAGGTGCCCGCCAGCCGCAGGGTGTAGGGGTTCAGCTTGCTGATGACGATCTTCCCATTGTTCTGCTCGGTGGCGTACACCACCCACAGGCCGTTCTCGTCCACCGCCAGGTCGATGTCGGACTTGCCGCCCCAGCGGTAGGGCGAGGTGTCGTGGTAGTTGGCGCTGGCGATGATGGCCTCGCCGCTCTTGATTCGCGTGCGCAGGTCGAACTTGACAATGTTGCGCGTGCGCTCCTTGTTGAAGAAGAGGGCGCCGTCGTAGACCACGAAGCCCGTCCCGTCCACCCGGTTGGGCAGTTTGTACGTGGTGGTGGGTCTGCCCGCGATGAAGTCCTCCTTGGAGGAGTACTCGGTCAGAGTGTCTGTCCTGTACGGGGTCCAGGGCATGTAGTAGATCTTGTCCGAGGCCTGCAGAGGATCTTTGCACCAGGCCCCCGACTGGTGGTCCGACGCGAAGAGGTGCTCGCTCTGGTAAACTCCCCTCAACAGACCGGGGCACAGGAAAACTGGAGTCATAGTGGATGAGAGAGAGAGAGAGAGAGAGAGAGAGAGATAGCAATAATGAGAAAGAGAGAAAGAAAGAGAGCAAAAGAGAAGAAGACAGAGAGAGAGAGAGAGAGGGAGACAGAGAGAGAGGGTCACTACACAGGAATGATACAAATCTATTAGCAGAGGAAAGCCAAGTCTCCATTCATTTGATTCTTTCAGGAAATTCTCTTCATTCATCAACCTTGAACCAGACGTTTACATGACCCCCCCCCCACCCACCTCTCCCTCCTTCCCTTCAACCGAGTCTTTACACCTCATACAATTCACCATTATCTGTGAAATGTGCAGAATATCTCAGCCATATTTCATGCACAGCAAGCAAGGCTAGAAACGGATATCTTCAATGCAAATTACAATCAGTTCCAGGGACTGGTGAGGGATGCACATCTCACATTTGTGTCAGAAAAACGTTCCTGAAGGACAATGTCAGTTCATTTAGGTGCTTGATTTTGAGTCTCAGTTATAAATAAGGATTTTTTTTTCTTATTTGTAACTGGATGTCTTGCATAAAGTGAACTCAACCGCATATAAACATCTCTTAGTCGACACTTATTTCATAGCAGCATCTGCTGATGAAAGAAAACTTATGATGGGGAATTAGGTAATTGGTTACTGAGAGGAAAGCAGAGGGGTGTGTGTGTGTACAAAGTGTTCTAATAAGGATCCCTCCAGATGCTGCCAGGGACCCTCTCGCTGCTTTGAAATGGCGGTTTCTCTGAAATTTAAATTCAGGCATGTGGTCAAAACAATGCAATCAGTGTCTTGGAAACCAAGTTCATTTCCCTTGTATAATCCTTTAAAAACAGATGCAGCATCTTTTATTCAAACGGCCCCAATGTGATTCTATGTCTTCTCCTGTGGCCTTAAAAGTTGAATAAAGTATAATTAAAGAGGTCAATAAACAGCATCAGATTAATTGGTAGCCATTGCAGTAATTAAAACTATCGTGCAAATGGTCAACGGTCGCTTATACAATAATTTATACTGTTTTATTTTTTGGTTATTAAATAGACATGCACATGTACAGTTGTTGGATGGAACACATATAAAAAAAGCAAACTGGCTTGAATGTAGCCTCATGAAAATGACTTTAAGTAAGCCAGCCAGCCAGAGAAGTCTTCCTTTGTCAATCAGGCGATAAGGCTCTTCCTCTCCGTGATCCAAAAACAATGAAGAGGAAACGAAACTAACTTTCATCTCTATCCAACTCATGATCCATAAATAAAGTTTAAGAACACGTGGAAGTGATATTCTGTGGAGGAAGGAAAGGCTAGTGACCTGTAGTCACTTCATGTTAAACATGTCCACCATGCCACACACACGCATGCACGCACACACACACACACACACACACACACACGCGCGTGCGGCAGGCCGACGCTTATTTCCCATCGAGGGCAGCCCCGCACAGATCTTCAGCGAAAGGAACACCCAGAGCAGAAGCTTAGTAAGTTCATGAGAAGCCTTCAGCTGAGCAATAGGATTTTAATGGCAGGCGATTTGCAGAGACATTAAAGAAATGAATTCAGAAATGGGTAAAGGGGAAAGTGACAGAAAAGGTTATTAGCAAGAAGAAAAAAAAACTTATTGCTGGGGATTTTTTTTTG
Organism: Anguilla rostrata; assembly: GCF_018555375.3. Lineage (NCBI taxonomy): Eukaryota > Metazoa > Chordata > Actinopteri > Anguilliformes > Anguillidae > Anguilla > Anguilla rostrata. The sequence continues at coordinate 50,720,237 of NC_057939.1, read as the reverse complement.
CTGGGGGGTGGGGGGGGGGTTATAAATGTTAATAGCTTTTTTGGCGAGACATACGCTCTTGCGTACCCATTTTGCTGTTGAGTGTATTATCCTGTGCACTGAGGATCGCTTTGCATAAACAGCAGCATCGCATGCGAAATCGACATGATCAGTTGAGTATCAGCCAAAAAAAAAGTTCAAATTTCTCGTGAGTGTGGGTCCTGTGCTTCTGTGTAGTGAAGGGCCATCGTGTAAGGACAACGTGTAGCTTCTGGTCTGACTTTGAAAGGGTATGCCTGGAGGTTACCACTATCACAGAGACTGTGATGTCATTTCCTATTTCCTGTCAGCTCCATGGATGAGCTGCTGGAGGCATCAAATGTCGCTGTTTATGTTTTATAGCAAAACATTCACACAAAAAAAGATACATCTTGGGTATTTCTACAAATTTAATGTTTTGGGAATTTCTGCTTTCCAAATCTATCGCATAAAACCTGAATCAGTGCTGTTTGCACACTGTCTATTGAGAAATACTTATAGACCGTTAGTATGAACGTGTGCACTTATTACACGTACATTTTCACAAAAATGTGCCTGCACTGCACTGACTGCCAATTGGAAAATTGATTTGGGAATTGCCTTTTGCCGCTTGAAACATTCCCGCATGAGCATATGCATGCTGTTGCTAAGGGCAACACAACATGTACACTTTGCAGGCAGGCAGATGCAAACGTGTTTGTTGAAATGTGTCAACGCAGACAACGTGTGCAGTACATGATCTTGACGACGGGGCTGTTTATTTGCTTCTCATTACGAGCGTCGTTCTCGCTGATACTGTCACAAGGTTAAGTTATTTACACACAGTTAAGGGCAAAACACACGGTGGTTAGATTCGGGACTTTAGAGCAACTTAAGTTTCGACAACAACATGAACAGGGAAGGGCGCAAACTCAGCAGTACAAGCGAAAAAAAAGGACGTTAAAAACAAACGGCGGGACAGAGCTAAAAAAGGAACCCCATTATTATCGGATAAAGCATAAAGCAACCACGCAGAAAAGGAGGATATGAAAGGTATTTAGTTACCTTTTTGTTCCACTTCTATTTTAGGCATTGAGGAGAGATGAGAAAGAGAAAGAGAAAAGAGAATAAATTAATGATGCAGAAGTTGTCAAGCATATTTACCTGACATAGCATACATTTTTTTTTTTTTTTTTACCAGTCCCTCGTGCCGCAAGTCTGTGATTTTTGGAGGGAAAGTTGATGCGGTAAGAAAGCGCAATGTCATACCCTGCGGAGAAAACAACGGAACTGAAGCAACTGTCAGCAGCAGGGCTCCATTCTTATCACTGCTGCTAATTCAAGGAAAATTAGAAAAGATTAACAATGTAGATAACTGGAACGTCTATTAACTTTTTTGGAATCCTCTTGTTTTTTTCTATTTTCAGCATGCAGGAGGGGTAATTGCATACATAAATTACATGCCAGCATTAGGAATATTATGCCTACTATTTAAACAGAAGTCAAATGTCAAAAGTCAATGTGGAAACATGGTCATTTCAACTGTAAAAAAAGGGCAGCAATTAGTTTGTCTGAAGAGTGAACAGGTACTGGGAAATGAATAAATAAATGAATGAATGAAGATTCATTAATGGTATCACAGGATCATGCAGAATTTTTCAATGCTTGAAAAAGTCGAACAAAACCCATAAGAGAATGAGGTAATGCACTCTGGTAATGATATCTTAAAAGGATTGTTAAAATGAACCTGTATTAACTGCTTGAGAATGGACAAACCATTCCTCATCAAGGAATACACATAGAATAATGAGGCATTTAAAACTGAAAAAAAAAAAAAAACTCTCATTTCTTAAACATTTTGTGGCTCACATAGATACAAAACGAGTACCATATATACAGATAATGTAGAACCTAACAAACAGTCCAAATAAAACACCAAATAAAACAGAAATGTTTATGTTTCGTTTCACCCAACTAGAATGCGATAAGACGTGCATGAACAAAATGGATCTCTTAGAATAAGCTGGCCATCCAGTTGTTTTTAAAGCCCCGAGATCCACAGACAGCAACAGTATTTCACTCAGGCATTCTAAAAGGTCAACAGGTTCAGTCAGCACTAAGGGAAGCTTCAGATTCATTATGGGCCCAGGTAGATGAGGGTATGCTAACGCTAGTGTGCCCCATTATGCGACCCGTGGAATTTGCATATAAATTTGCAACCCTGGGCGCCGCACGTGTGAAGGAAAAAAAAAAAAAGAAGACGACCCGCAAAGGGGAGACACAATAAAAACAACCAGTGCTGTGATTTGCATGGTCCACGTCCACTCTGCGAAAACCTGTGCCTTCCCCCTCCCCCCTCCCCCCTCCCCACCAACACCACCCCCCAGCTGCCACCTAGCACCTAGATCATCCAAACCACGAACAGCACGACGGACATCTGTCCTACCCCCCGCCCCCTCGCCCCCCCCCCCCCCACCCCCAACAAAGCCCATGTCCGTAATCCTTCATTCAACAGGAGCGGATTAATCAGAGTTACTGGAGCTTAAACTATATTTTAATGCATAAACATACCAAACCTTTCCTTAGCAAAAAAACTTATATAATGTCAGACATTTCTCAGTCGTGCCTGCTGTGTCAAAACAGGGGTGGGGGGGGGGGGGGGGGGGGGGGGTGGCAGGGGCAATCTTCAAAGAGCAGAGATGCACTGAAATCCAATAATGATACATTGAAATTGAATAGAGAATATTGTTTCTGTTTGGCATTCAGAATGTAATTTAAATTGAGGATCCACCACGGGTGAAAAACATGTAAATAATAAATATTAATGTTATTATAAATGAATGTATATCCATATGAATCAATATTACCGGTATCTCTACCGGAAAGCATCATTCCAAAATAGATTAACTCATCGAGCGAACAGCTTTGATGGCAAATATGATAAATTACACATGAGCCAAAATTAGTTTTGTTTTACCGGGAAGCAGTAGATTATTTCTTTTTGTATGCTAAGAAATGAGAAAGCTATATTACTTTACAGAATACAATTGCTCTGAAAAAAATAATATTTGTTTAACAAGTTTTTTCCAAAAAACTAATTTTCCAAAAAACCTGCTGGCACCTAAAATAATTATTTAAACAGAATCTGACAAAATGAATCTTCATTAACATACTATGTTTTAAAATTCGATATTAGGGAGCTGTATTGTGGGTATAAAAATGTGCATAAGCATATTCATTCATGCAACAGCATGACTATCCCAAAATTACACCTTGACTACAACAAATCTGCAATCTAGGACTAAGGTCACTTGCAGTAAAATGCTCAGATAGTCTGAAATAACTTGTAGTGCAACAACAATGACATAATTAATTATATGCCATCTAAATTTATCACAACAAAAAAAAAACCACAAAACAAGACCTGTCATCTACACTGGGTCTTCATTATCTGTCTCCTCCGTCATTTAGCTATCTGCATTTAGTTTAGCATACAACACATATTTCCAGCCCGCTCCTCTTCCATTCCATTGCACACAGTTTACACACATGTTGTCATGGAGAAAACTGCACTTGACAAAGTGTAAATGAGATCCTCTGAATACTTGTACTTCCACGACTTCGCACTCCCTCCTTTCTACTGCTCTCTCAAAATGCACTGCTACACAATACAAGTCTGCAGCTCGCCAGGGAAACTTTCCGAAAGTTATTCATTATACCACACAGACCTCTGCCCAGCTATTGTCGGGAGGAATAGATTGGTGTAGCCAGGTTAGCCTAGCGCCAAGGACAAGCATGTATAAAAAGAATGCTTACCTGGCTGACTTCAAAGCAGACTAATCTGTGGAAGAGCTGGAGCAAACGGAGCTTTTGAGCAAACTTAATCAAAAGAACCGAAGGCGGCAGGGTTTACCCTTCAACTTCTGCGATGCCTTTCTCGGAGTCAGTTAACTTAATACACCGTCAATGCTTCTCTACACAAAAAGACACGGTTGTAGAGTCTGTTATTTGTAATATAATAATGGCAGTGATTAATATGAGCCTTCACAATCTATTAGTGTGGGATTCCTGACCTGGAACATTCCATATGCCTACCCAATTCTACAGCTTATCAACATTGTGAGTTCTGAGAATGCAATCTTCAAAAGCTCCCCATTCCATCCACAAGATGCAAGATGAAATATTGTAAAACTGCAAATGATTTATAGACAGAATAGTTAGAAATACTATTTCTACATATATACAATTATGCGCACCGCACACACCTACAAGAAGCTCTTTTCTTCTTTTACTTTGAATTCCAGAACATTCTTCTAAGACCGAGGACATACTTCAGAGGATTTAGAATACGTAATCATTGTGCTGTCTGTCAATTATAGTAAATAAGTTAAGTCAGGAGGAGGGAATACCTCATCTACTTTAGTGAGCTAAATTTACTTTTAAAAAAAAGATAATTGCAGTGAAGATACAGGATTCATGCTAAATGAACAGTGATCCAGTCATGGAATCTGTGTGAGGTACGGCTGTATGAATAGGTATTTTAATAATTAACATTCCATTTTATCACAGTGTCTGTGAGGTAATCCAAATGAGATCATTACAGCCAGAGAGCCTAATAGAGATTCATGGTTGAATGGGGCTCACTGTCATCTCAATCTGTGCGGAAACTGTGAACAGAATCTGACTCCTTATTATTAACTCACCTACTCGACAGCACATGGTTAAGGATATGGGAGGTCAAAACTGTAGTCTCTGGGCACCTTGTGTGAAGCCTTGGTGTTTCAAACCCTTGACAATCCTGTGCTACTGTAGCAGTTTCAGATGACTGGACTACAGCCAACCAATCAACCTTGAGGGCAAGTACCAGGTGACAACAAAAAAGCAAAACAACACAAAAACACTGGGAGTTAAAATAACCTGCTTTTGTTTTCCTAATTGGGCCTTGATCTTTGCTACTTTGAAAGTGTATAAATGAAAATAAATAAGGGGCAAAAAAGCACTTAATTAATTTACGAATCTCATTACCGATGCAAAACGCCGGGACCCCGCATTAACATGGGCGGCCACAGGGGGCGCCCCGACGTATCTGATAGGCAATTAAACCCCTCGGCCCCGGCGTTTACCGCCCCAAACAGCCGCGCCACAAACCCGCGCGCGGAGAACGAGGCCTGATCGATTATAACTGCGCGCGGGGCTATTAGCGAAACGGCTCCCCGAGCCCCAGCCTCACCCCGAACACACTGTGATTTATACAACACCCGCTAATCAGGCTCTTCCTCCGCAATTACGCATTCAATTTGCTATAAAAACATTTTTGCTGGCAATGACTTTTTGCTGCCTTATGATGCGTCCCAAATTAGTTTTTAACTATGTTACACATCATATCCTCTGATAAGATGGTCATCTTTCGGAAAGGAAGGAAACCTGCTACTCACAAATGTGCAGATGTACATGCAACGTCCTTTCCTTCTGCCGCCTAGTTACTGTTTAGTTGCTTTGTGTTATGAAGCTGGATTTTGGCTAACGCCAATTTAGTTGGCAAGAAGGATAAAAAAATATTGTAAATCAATGCAATATTATTTAATTGTGAGTCATGGGGCTAGTGGAGTTTCTGCTTACCAATGATAGGCAAAACACAAGGAAGATGGTAGTTTTACATTTCTACATCCATATATCACATTCTGACATCAACTGGAAAGAAAAAAAAAAACAATATTCCTTGATGCAATATAATACAACTTAGAGCAATGAGACAAATCCTTTTACTGTAGTTTCATCTTCAGGTATTCTCAATCATTGTCAGATCACTTTATATTAAAGAGTAATGGAGGCTGCGAGTCGATTTTTCTCTGAAAAAAAAGGGAGCAGAAACAGGGCTTATTACTAAAAATCCATCTGACACTATCGAATCGCTGGGAGCAATCCAATAACTGACCCCGGGCGTTCTGCTGCGGAGGCTCTTCTCCGCGACCCTCTGATTCCCGGCCTATCGACCCCCCGATTTAACCCGCTCTCCATCTTCACTCCGCCCTCTACGCGCCTCTCCTCGGACACGGCTCGCCCCGCTGGGCCGACGCGGCCCGCGAGCGAAACGAACGAACGAACGAACGACACGCGCGTCGATTCGTAAAACACGGACGTTTTCGCGTTCGGCTCGAAAGTCGAGCGGTGAGCCATCAGCCGCTAGCCGCTAACCGTCGCGGTCCCGCGGGGTGGGGGGGCGGGGTGGGGGTGGGGGTGGAAGGGGGGGATTCTGACGTCACGGCGACGAGAGCGTGCGTCGAAGCGCGAAAGTAGCGGCTCTCGCTGAGATCACCTCGCGTGAGGCGACGCGGCGCACTTTGGGCGGCTCAAATTACCAACGTGTTCCACACCCTCCGCTGCCAGCGATTACGCCATTATTTCCACAGCACCTATTTGGAGGGGAGGGGGGAAAAAAATAAATAATAATAATCCCCTCTCAGCAGATGGCGCGTTCGGTCGCTCACTTTCTGCTGCCTTATTTTTAGAGGGTTCGTGCGCGCCCTTCCTAACGGGATTAAGAGGAAAGCTCCCGCCAGCCACATCCTCCTCCGCCGCGGCGACCGACGTGGCAACCCGCCGCACGCCTCCCGGACGAGGTCACAGGTGTTCTTTGTTCCAGGGACAACAAAGGCACACCGTGCCCCGCGTATCACCGTCACGTAATGCGAGCGCACAACAGACACGACGCGCGCGTAAGTGGGACAAATTGTTTTCGGAATCTATTTTTCCACCGGCGCCCGGCGATGCTAACTCGCGGCAGCGGAAGCAGGTGCACGGCGTCCCGCCGAAACGCGGTTTAATTATTTGACCGTTCGCGAATAATTTCAACCGTGGAGACCGTGGTTAAATCGGTACGCTGACAACGGTCCAAAAGATTAGGTTTTATGCCGCACGTTCACTACTGCTAATATGAATTTATCTTGTATATAAATAAATAAACGTATGCTTTGGTGAAATAAAATCAATGGTAATTAATGTCTGAGCTTTCATCTGAGCACGTGTACTGTATCGTGCCGCTAACTGGATCCGTTTCGATGTGCTCTGTTCCCTCCTGTTTCCAGCAGAGCTCTGTGAGGTTCGGACTCCTCATTATTTCAGAAACCCCACGGGGGGTCTGGACCATTGTTATTCCGCGTGTGACAGCGAGACATCGAATGCACTGCACGCGTGCTCAAACGTTCGTACCTATAAATACAACCTGCGCGCTAGCTGAAAAAAAAACATTCACGATACGCCAAAACCGTCCAAAAATATATATATATATATAAAATGTGGTAATTAGCATCTGAATTAATCACATAAATCAAGGTCAACAACACTTCCCATGGTAACAGCGTGCAAAATTATTTTTAATTGGTTGTATAGGGTTACTTGGAGAGCCAGATCCAGATATAGGTCGCGACGAAAAATTTGGCTGGTTCTAAAACAGAGGTCAGTGTAGAGTCACGTAGAGAGCCAGACTCATCCAAGGCTTATTTTCACAATCAAACTGCCAGAAATTGTAATTTGTTAGGTGAGGCCTCAATTAATCAGGCCTGTGTGCAAGGCTGGGTTCAGAAGGGCTCAGTGCTGACCTCTGAAAGGACCTACTCATAAAACGGACAATGGCACAAAAAGCAAATGTGAAACTGGAGAGGAAGGACAACGGGCCTTTGTGACTTTTTACCACTGGATGAAAGTCAAGGTCAGGGGTGACCAGAGCCGGCCTGGAAGTTCCAGCCATGATAATATGTCATCATAAAAGGCCTGCCAAGAATGAGCTCAAGGAGTACCATATGAGCACGGCCATGGCTGTAATCCAGCTTATGGCACACACACACGACCACATACACAAACGCATGAACACACACATGAACACATGCAATCTCACACACAGAAATGTGTGCACGTGCACACATGCACACACACACACACACAAACACATGCACACACACACACATGCACACATGACCACACACAATCTCACACACAGAAATGCATGCACGTTCATGCACACACACACATGCAAGCGCACATGTGCCCACATGCACACATACACACACAAGCACACATGCACCCACACACACACACACAAAACATGCTGACTGAAAAAAAAAAAGATTTATCTTCAATTCACTTTTGATTTGGTGAGTCAATAATAATTATAATTACATTTCTGGCTACTGTCGTTCAAATCAATGCTTAAATTATAAAGATAATGCCTCTTGTTTAATTGGAGAACAATAGTGCTTGATTGCTTGACTACTCACTTCATTTTCCAAAAAAATACTTAAGCTTTATACACACACGCGCACACGCAACACACACACACACACGCACGCACACACGCACACAGATACACATACACACACACACATGCACGCACACACGCACACACACATTTGGAACCTCCCGTGCACACACTGTCATAATGGTACAGAGGCGCTCCCTTGTTGGGAGTCTGCTGACAGAGTGCTGATAGGGAGAGCAGGTAGGCTCTCCTGGAAGAACGGCATCATGGGTAAAACGCTCCGCAGAAAGTGGAAAAGAAGAGACAACTTGTCAGCGGGATGTAAAGTAAAGATTCTTCGCTGATGAACTGGTTTAGAAGTCTCCTATTTCTCTATCCGATACTTGACCCATTACAATGGCAATTGCTCTGCCCAAAGACTTTTCCAAACCAGGAATCTTCCCAGTAATTCAGTGAAACCTGCTCGTCGACAGTCATTTGGTAAGTCATACTAGCTATGATGCAGTTGCATCAAATACAAAGGCCTAAACAGCGTTTATAAAGGTAGCTGATCTTAAATGACAATTTATCCTATAAAAGATCCACACCACAGTGAAGATAATTAATTACTCTTCAGGTTCTTTAGTGGCAAACACAAATTATCCAGCCGTTTTTTATAGCGATACATATTGACTTGTGTTTTAGGGAAAGCAGTGCCGGTCCTCTAATTTACTTAATTTTCTATGAATTTGCTTAGTAGACACCATTACCCAAGGTGACAGACAACTTTTACCCATGGTGCATGCTGATATTCTTTTATGGATTTTCACAGTGGCAAATTAAGTACAGTGGCTGGCTCAGGGGTGTACTAGCCAGCCTCTCACCAAGGTTTTAACCCAGAAACATCTCAAGAGTCCGGTCCTCTGTCCATTACACTCACCGCCCCCCCCCCCCCCCCCCCCCCCCCCCGACTGAATCTAACCATCATAGCGGGAATAATGAGATTCCATCTGCCTTAATGACCGGTGCCATGACCCTTTCCCTGTTCTACTTGAAGGATTCCTTTTTTCCCTAAGAGCTCGCCTAATTGATGTGCTTTATGCACTTTTTTTTTTACACCTATAGGGAAAAGGACAGTGACTGGTGCAGCCAAGCTTGGTTCAGTTCACTATTCTCTGTCCCCTTGGCAAACTGCTGCTTTTTGGAATGGAATGGAAGGTCACCCTTTCAAATCCCCCCACCATTGCCTACTCATTTTTTAATTTGGAATATATATCAAGTGGATTTAAATGCAATTTTAGCAATCCAGTAAAATACGTTTGAGACTAGAGACTAAACAAACAATGAACTACATGGTATTCGGTCCTGTAAATGGTTAAATCCCATATGTGCGCACTACACAGTTTTGCACAGAACGCGGAGCAAGTCATCGTGTTCAACTTAATCAACTGTTTCAGGGCGAGGCAAACATCTGTTTGTGCGCAACAAAAACTGACACGACAAGAAAATAAAGAAAAAAAGACACAATGCTGAGGCTGGCACTGCACACAAAAGCCATGACGCTAGCACACTCCCCTTGAGTCAGCAGGCGCTGCTATCCTAACTCGGAGGCCAGCAAACCCTGCCAAGTCTGCCAGAGACAATGGACGGCCATGGATTGTACTGACTGAGCATCCTGTGTGGATCCCTTTCTCCCCCCTTCATCCTGTTCCTCTGTCCGTGGTGCTTTTTTTGTGCGGAGATTCCGTTCACACCTCAGATTTTCCTCGCACGTTTTTTTTCTGCAATGGCTGCCGTCCGCCACAACGTACTTTCCCCACAGACACTCCCCTGGAAAACCCTGCGCTCGACAGACACAGCATTTCCCGCAACTCGCCAGTGCTGTTGATGAAAGCTGGCCTAAGGCCTTTCCGTGGACGTGATATGGCAGTCGGTTTATTTTATTATTATTATTATTTATTTTTTAATACTTGTGTATTTGGCTGCCAACAAACTGTAAGAAAAAATAAGGTTCCGGACGAGAAAATCTTGGTCTTCGTAGAAACTGTCTTTATTGGCAAAATATGGCAGCAACAGAAAATACACGTAGCATGTACTCTGGGAGCATCGAAGTCAAAATGCACCCCGACTGTCTGTCTTGGCCTTCTTTTAAGCTGTTAGTTGTGATTTGATTAGTGGTACCAGTGATGATTGGTGAGTGAGATGATTAGTTTCTGTCAAGAGTCACACAATGCCTTAGCAACTCTGCTTTGTTAATCACTCCCGAGTCAGTTTCATTCACCTTTCTCCCTCTCCTGGCTGATTGTATCAATATGGCACTGTCAGTCTTTACAGTGATACTGAAGTCTTGTGAGCTGTGAACTAAGGCTTTCTTTCATCAGTGGGCCCAAGTATTGCGTTTTGGCACAACCTCTGTATTGAAGATTTGTAGTTGAACTAAAAATCTTACAAAACTTAAGAAGTAATCACAGAGGACAGATGACAGAGTTCTCCCCTTACGAGCGAGCGCTCTGCAGTTCCGACATCCAATATGGATGCCCGCGTCGCGTCTGCCGTTATTTTGTTAGCAGCAGAAGGTCATTCTCCGGTGCCGTTGAGCAATCACTTGAGTGCCATAATAACACCGTGACCTCGCGCAGTTTATAGGAAACAATGATAGCACTCCAGCTCAGAAATGCAATCACCCGCCACCGGCCCTCCACGCAGTGGCCGTATCCATCGGTGCAGTGCTAGCACACCGACTTTCTGCGAGTTTATAATGTCTAAATGTCCCAGCATGTGCTAACGTTAATCATTCTGAGCTCCGCGAATATTCCTGTCGAAATATTAATACAGTCATGCGAGGGTGTCTGGATCTCACTTTGTGACTTTGTGACAGACTCTCCGTGGGACCCGCGCGATTCCCAGCGGTACGGGACAGAGTGGCGTCGAGGCGCGTGGTTTTATCGTTTTATTTTTCGGGACAGGACACCACAGGACGTGCACGCAGCACACAGGGACCGGAAATCATGGGAAATGCTGAAGAGCAGACACTTGGGACATTTAAGATTGGCGTTTACACTAAACTCCCAACAGACTCAGCTCGTATGTTATGAAGCTTCAAAATATGTGCATTAGAATAAAAAAAAATAGATAAAAATAAACTACATACATGAATACAACAGGCCTCTGCTTCTGAAAATGATTTGCCTTTGCGCATTAAAATAAAGGGATGAAACAAGCTTACAAAAACACAGGGAAAAAGTTGGATGTGAGAACAAATGGTGGACATACTGGGCCTCTCAGGAATACAAACGATTTAGTGAATCTCCGCTGAAATGTGTTCTCAAATAGCTGAAAGGGAAATAGCACTGTGAAGTCCTGGAAAATGCACACAAAAGACTCGATATATTATATTCAGAATATGGTTGAATATGGTGCAGTTACTCCAAATATTTTATGTTTCTGACAGTTTGAACGCCCAATGTACTTATAATACACACAGTGTACTTTTATTTAAACTACATTATTCTACATGCATCACCTGTGATGCCTTGCGATGCGTTTTCACAGCTTCTGCTTACCAATTCTAGAGAAACCAATTTCGCCTTGAACAATCTAATTAATTATCATTGGTCTAATGCTGATAATTTGGCATTTCAAATACACGATATAAGATAATGCATGCTATTAATCAATTACTCCAAATGCAAATAGATTAAATAAGAAATAAACTTGAAAAACAGTCTCAAATATATAGCATTTAAGATCCAAAATAAATTCCACAGTTGTAGCCAATGTATTCTGCAAACAATAGTTCTGAATTGTAGCAAAGAGAGGTACTTACTGTACGGGACGCATTCGTATTGGACCTCCAAGTACTTGAACGTTCCTGGGCAAGGGTCCGGAAAGACGTCCGATCCCACGACTACAGCGCACTGAGTCCTGTTATTGCACCTGCGAATAAACAAATTCATTTAATTTAGCAGAGCGTGTAACCCAGAGCAACCTGCACGGCTTAAATACAATCCATGAACACAGCCAGATATCTGCTGGGTATTAAAAAACGGTATGTGTTTTCAGGCACCATTTAAGTATTGATGTACCTTGCTCAAGGTAAAATAGTAGAGCCCCACCTGGGATTTCTAACCCTTAACCTTTGAGTTATAAGCCCAGTTCCCTAACCATAATGCAACCAGCGCCAGCAAATTTTCATAAAAGCACATCTCCACCGGCACAAAACAATACCAATATACAACGATGCCTCAGAACAAGATAAAACGATGTGGAACTCATGAGACAAAGCACCCGGGCTATAAAAAAAAATAGACGTATAAAAACGGTTCATTCTCGGGCCAAACTCGCTGTTTTTCCATGGCGACTACAGCGAAGAGCGCATTGTCCCTGAAGAGAAAAAAAAAATCAATCTTAATGCAAGTGGGGTCCAGTGCTGCTCGCATTAAGACCATAATTACAATACTGGCACAAAGGATGGCCTGAAGCCTTCTACAGCATACAGTGCGGATTTCATTAAACGGACTCAATCATCTTTTATTTATTATTTTAGACCTACATACGATTTTATTAAACTTTTTAGGCTGTCAGAACTATATTCAACAGAGCTGTTCAATGCACTTACTTACTGAAATACTATATTTACTGTGTGTGTGTGTATATATATATATATATATATATGCAGTGGATGAGTAACTGTCATCATTTCTGTTCACAGAAATGACAAACCTACCTTTTCCAAACAAACAAAACCTCAATGAACTACATATAAAAGTTCTCTTTGGTTACAGCTCAACCAGTACTCAATGACATGTAGGCAGATCTGAAACGTCAACACACAGTCAACAGACCACAGAATCACTCAAGCGTGAATGGTGATTAATTTCTATTACTAAAGAGGTCTCCCCTGGACTGCTAATGTAATTGGATTTCAGCACTTCATTTTGTTTTTGACGATAATCTTGATTAACCACAGTCTAGTATATTTGATTGCTTGGTTAACAATGCGTAGTAATTGATTGAGGATATATTAAAGTAAACAGTGTACAACTGGTGCCTATGAAATCGAATGAGCCACCAGAAACTGTAGTTCAGATGCCATGGATTTGGACGAGCTGCTTAGAACTTGGCCGGAAGCCATACTAACCAACCTTGCCTTCACCTTATCAAATGACCGAAGCTAAGCAGAGCCGTGATTGGTCAGTACACAAGAAGGAGAAAGACCTAATAAATTAAGAAGTCTGGCAAACCAGCCTGGACCAGACCAAAAAAAAAAAAAAAGGAGAAAATACCCCTTCTGGTTGGGGACACTTCTGTGGAAGCTGTAATGTAATCGCTAAAAGATTAAATTATGAAAATGAAGCACTGTGATCATCATCACATATCCCATGGCATTTTAGGTCATTAGCCCTGGTGTTTATTTATATTATTCATTAGTTTCTTCAAAAACCCATAGCTTACAAGTTCTCACATTATCCATTTATACTGCTTGGATATTTAGTGAATAAAGGTCAACTCTACCGTGCTCAATGGTGCAATAATATTGGTCTCAACTGAGACCCGATACTGAAGCTCTTCCTTGACCAACGGTGATATATTCCCACCCTTGCTGTCCTGCCCAATTATGTTCCTCTAGTCAGGCCCCCTATTCTTGTGTTTAATCATTTAATTAAAAGCCTGCAACCCCCCCCCCACAAAAAAGCTGAAAGTAATCAGATGCCAAATAGTGACCATGCATCACCAGAGGGACCTGCATGACTGACATGGATAATGTGCAAAATTCTGATCCCAAATTTGCTGGCCATACTGGAATTAAAAGCCCTACATACATACATTCATCCATCCACTATCTAACCTGCTTATTCCTGGGTTGGAAGGCTGGAGCCTATCCCAGCATGCATTGGGCAAGAGGCAGAAATACATCCTGGACAGATCACCAATCCACTGCAGTGCACACACCGTTCACTTACACACACATACCACATATCTATGGGCAATTTAAGGTCTCCAACTAGCCTAACCTGGGTGTCTTTGGACTGTGGGAAGAAAACGGAGTACCTGGAAGAGCTCCAAGCCAACATGGGGAGAGCATGCAAACTCCACACAGAAAGGCCCCGGCCACGATTTGAATGTGGGACGGTCTAGGTGTGAGGCGGCAGTGCTAACCACTGCCCATTTATTTTAAAAAAATATTACTGTTAAATATACTGGTTTTCATGCGTATTGTGTTGCTATAGTTATTTCCCTCCAATTTGCAAGTCTCTCCATGAGTGTTTAGCAGTCATGCTATGTTTTCTAATAAGAGAGACTAAAGCTTTATCACGCTTACATATTCCATTTGATTTGCCAGCCTAATTTTTAATGCACTTACAGTTCATGATTGGTTTTCTGCCCATTTTTTTTTTTTTTTTTTTGCATTTCCACTGTAAACCGGCTTTGTGACAGTGTCTCTGAACTGAATTGAATACAACACTATCTGTATGTAAATACATTAAGCAAACATTTCAACACTGACCTGTCAAATCTTACTGCACAGCAGCTCTCTGACTGTTTTAATGTACTTATTTATTAGCGCTGGTCTTTACAATACAAGTCAGACAAGGTCACAGGAAACTGACACAGTGATTCATACAGTACAATTAAAAGGCTCCTTTACATTTTAATTAACATTGATCCCGGCGAGAAATAATCGATATCGTTGCGAAGGAAGGCGAAGGACCCTCTCAGTTTAACCGGGGTCTAACCAGATGAAAGAGAATTTCCATCAACATCTAAGTTTTATAGGATCAGGACAACTACATCAGTCACTCACCACTAGAGGAAACAGAGCACCTATGTCAAACACGGCTCCAACGCCTGCCGATTATCTGAAGAGTTAAGTTCAACGGCGTAAATGTCAGTCATACGCAGGCTCAGGTCTATGAAACAGCAGGAGATTACACACCCTTCCTTACTGTGAGGCTCGTCCTCATATTATCTCAAATATAAACGCAATAAATAATTGTCAGGGCTGTCACTGTTCAAACTTTTATTGACCATCAATAAATAAGCCAACAAAATTTATAAATGTTGCTCATGAATAATCACGCTTCATTATTTTGACCTTCCTTCCTCTTTCCTTTCTCACAAATTACATCAACAACCAATACTGCCCTTGTTTACATTTTGTCTCTTTCTACAATAAATATGAACCCTCATGAACCGTCGACTGCTTCTGAGGCAATCACACAAGACACCAGGACTTATGGATTAAAAGATCTGGATATTTAATAGGGTGTTTGAATTGGGGGGGGGCTGCATTAATGCCCAGAGACAGCGATATTTAAAGGTTAACATCATTAAAACGAGGAACGAGGAAATTGTCGTGTGCAGCGAGCGCTCATCTGCATGCACGCACACACACATATGAATATACACACTGCCTTGTAAAAGCTATGGATGAATGACATAAAGCTATGCACCGCTGCATGACGAAGATTACATTTACGTAATCCATGGCTTACTGTTTATCTTGAGCTACATTCACAGCATTCACTCCCATAAAAAATGCAGGATTTACATTCATTCTACAAGAAGTCAACCTGAATACGAGGTTGAATATGTCTATTCAGGTTTAAAATAATGAATGTATACGTATTTCATCACCACCAATATTTCTTGCGGCATGATCTATGTTCAAAAACAACGCAACATTGTGAGGAAAACGGTTATATTTTCAGCTGCCAGATTAATGATACACAACCAAATCAGCGGTAAAGACAGTTTGCACTCAAGGTCTCGACATCATTATTTCAGACATGTTTGCTAGAACTAAATTAGCCAGGTCAAAGACCTTAAAGAGTAACACAAGGTAATTCAAGTTTGAGTTAGTCCTGATACAGCTATGTTTGGTCTCTGCATTTAAACCCCGTCCTAGTGCATTTCTTTGAACATGTGATTTTCATCAGATATATATTCCCAAATTAGACCACGCAGCACTGGGGATAATAAATAGGCATCAATGTCTACAGTAATCCACAGACCCTCTAATCATATCATGGCCACAGCATACTGAAGTTTATAAACGACAATGAATTCCCTGGACCAATGTCTTAAAAATACCGATAAACCCAGACACGGATAACGCAATTGATTTTACCTCCCGGGTTTAGCGGTAATATCTTGTTTCATTTCAACATTTCTTTAAACTTTATCTCCGGCATAAAACTGTCAAGATGACATTTACATGTGCGTTCGCTCGCTCGCTCACTCGCTTTTTTTTTTTTTTTTCCTCCACGAGGCGCGCCAAATGTGTTAATTTTTACAGGTTTTTCCATCCGTCTCCTCGGACCAGCGGTAATACCTCAGAAATGACGGATATTGGTATTAACCTGCCGCAGTCAGTCAGACGGGCCACTTTTATGTCGACGCTCGCCAGTTTCTCTGGCTCGTAATTTTTTCCGATTTGGAGGCGGGGGGGGTGGGGTCTAGGGGGCCCGGTCTGTCATTTGTCACCCCCCGGGCAGATTAGGTCCCGGGGCACAAAGAGCCGGGAACGGCGGTACCCGCCACGCCGGTGAGGGAACCGTGTAAGCAGAAAGGTAATCACCGCTTATCCCAAAAACAATATAAGGGCCGTCCCCGCTGCGCGGGCGCCTGGCAACGGCGCGGGTGTCGGGGAACAGCGAAAGGAGCTCTTAACGAGATCGAGATTTATGGGCCCCGATGCCTGTGCCACCGACTAATTAGACTGGCCACATCTCGCAGCGTGCGCTCCACCAAGTCCTCGCCGGTGTTCTCTGAGAGAGAGAGAATCTGCCAGCCGCACCCCCCACCATCCCCCCCAGAAAAGGGAACAGCATTTAACATATTTAACTAAGCAAGCATCCCGGTATCCCCCATCTCTCCTGTGTGCGTGTGTGTGTGCGAGTGTGTGCGTGTCTGTGCGTCTGTGTATGTGTGTGTGTGTATGTGTGTGTGTGTGTTTGTGAATGTGTGTGCGTGTGTGTGTATCTGTGCGCCTGTGTCTGTGTGTGCGTGTGTGTGTGTGAGTGAGTCTGTATGTATGCGTGTGTGTGTATGTGTGTGCATGTGTGGGTGTGTGAGTCTGTATGTATGTGTGTGTGCGTGTGTCTGTGTGTGTTTGTGACTGTGTGTGTGTGTGTGAGTCTGTATGTATGTGTGTGTGTGTGTGCGCTGGCCGCGAGCCGAACATTTCTGTCAGCCTGATAAACAAACCAAAAAAAACAAAAAAACCCGAAACAGCGGTAGGTCTGCGAGCGGTACATGCCAGGTAGAGCACGTCACGCAGAGAAAAGCCCAGCAGCCACGATACCGGTAAGGGTCATATAAATGAGCACTGAACGAACGCGGAGCGCGCTGCCCATGCTAAAGAGATGGTGGGGCTGACTGACAGGCAGGTCAATACCCAGGTTTCTCTATGGGGACCCATTAGTCCTCTGTAATGGCCTTACAGTTGAGAGTAGACTCAATTCATTATCCTTCGCAGCTGTATTGCAAAGCATCCATCTTTCTGATTTTCCCTCCTTCTCTCTGTTGGCACGGAAAGCCTTAAATCTGCATGACCACTTCAAATAAGCACCAGTCCCAAAAGCACCAGCCCGCCACCGCCAGGCCCCTCCATCTTCCCCCTCCCCCCCCCCCCCCCCATTGCCGGCGATCATAAATAGTCGGTATTTTGAGCTCAAGTGTAGTATAATGGCTGGTGCTGTAACTCAGAGCTTGCAGGTTTGAATCCCAGCTAAGGTGCTGCCATTGTAACTTTCAGCCCGATACTTAACATGAATCGCTTCTGTAAAAAAATATCCAGCCGTATAAATAGGTCGCATGTAAACATGTAATCTGCGCAAGTCAGTCCGGGTAAGAGTGTTGGCTAAATGCTATAATGTGCATTTCAAAATTGCTGGGTTTCCATGGCGAAACACTCGGCATGCCTCTCGTTCCCCGAAGTGGCCTCAATCTGCACAAGTGCAAGGCCGGGAATACGCAAACAATATTAGAACGGCACTTCGGGTTCCCACCTCAGGAAATTTGATTTGAACTAACGGCAAAATGGGCATAAAACAATAAGGTTTCATTTCCAAATGCACGTATTCAACCGGAAAGGACCCATAAGCAGTCTGTTAAATTGTATCAATGCGAGGCTCACAGTTGAAGAGGCTAAACTATCGTTTTGAGGGTGAATCTGATCATGGAAATTCTATGCAGTTGTTATGTAAGCATCTGTTATGGCTTGAAAACGTGCACTTGTGTGTGTCCACTGAATCATCTCAACAATCATAAGTGTTCGCAGGCATTTTATCCGCTTGTGACCACACAGGGTCCAAGCCTCTTATCATTTAAAACGTGATAATAAAATAAACACAGGAAATTGGACAGACAAAAAACACAAGTGTGGTTCAGCTTAAATTAATTTGTGTAGGGATCCATATTCAAGTACAGTTTGAAAAAATATTTTCTTCCTGGCTATCAAAACTTTCTTTTGGTTAAGTTTTTTTTGTTGCTCGGATCCAGTTTCATTTATTTTATTTTTTTTGCCTGGCTGTTCATATCGGTTTTAGAAAGTGACTCATATCCGATATCCTGAAATGTGCGTGTTTCTCCACTGACATGCCACATCCTTGTTGTTCCGCCTGCTTCTTTCCAACACTTAACCTGTCACATTGAGAGCGAAGTAAAAATCGCTTCAGGGATGTTACCTCCGGTTTTGGCAGGGTATGCTCTTCTGCACCAATCACGTTTTTGATCAAGGACACGCCACCATACTAAACGCACGCGCGGCCTGAGCAATTTTGTTAATGCGCATGCTAATTGGCTAATGTGGCTGTTCATTTCCATTGGAAATTTCAGTTGGAATTGAAAACATGCAAACACACAGCTCTGTTCACACTGTTCTAGAAACAGCTGAACACATCGGAAATGAACGTTCAGCTGCAGTCAGAATGTAGCCTTCGTAAAACTTCCCTTACACTTCATCGTACGCTACATCCTGTTTTCTCCCGAGTAGACGGATTTAAAAAAGTTGAGGGAAGATGTGGGGGGAGGGGGGAAAAAAAGTTGTGCTAGCTTAGCGAGGTTCAAAACATGCACACAGCCTTTTTCCGTGAGATTACACGGACGCGAACTTCCAAATACCACGAGGCGGAATTTCGTGGCCGTGGAAATAATCCTCCTCAAGCTGTGTTTTGCATCTGGCCGTGCCGCCATTGTCAGGACCAGGTTGTGGAAAAGATTACGCTCACACACACACACACACACACACACACACACGGGCCGGTCCTGGCATTTCGTCTATTTTATTTTATGCACTTTGTTCCAGAGATAAGCTCCCTCTCATCCTCTTTTTAACAGTCACACTCAACCGGAGCCACGACTCTCGGCCACAAGGAAGAGGTGAGAACGCGAGAAGACGGCTTCTTTGTTCGCCCGAGCGTCCGGCTGAATTATTCGCCGTTAAATCACAATTCCATAGGAACGTGGCGCGAATCCAGAACACTGTGGTCAATTCAACTGACAGGCATGAGCGTTGGCTGGTATGTTTAGATGAATGGGGCACTTTGTACGCTGAAGAATGACGACAGCTTTCGGGAATAAAGGCCTTTAACTGGGTCTGACTCTGTTGTGATGATGGATGAAACAAATGCAGAACAGCCCCAACAGTTCCTCTCATAAATGCGTATTTATATTTGATTTCACAAGACATTCCCATTGAGAAGTCTTGTATTTATTTATTTTTTTAGTACTTTATTTTTTATGGAATGTCTAGCCAGTGGGGTCACGCTTGCAATTCAGTGTACACACGGTTCTCTCTCAGTGCTCACAGGTAAACTAGTCACAAGCTAAGACCAGAGGCATTGAATAATGCTTGGTTTAATCACCTCTCGCAGCACACATCGCACGCAACTCTGAGAGCGCAAAGCCATTTATGAACTACAGCGCAGGCTGTGGAATGCCCCTCCACAGAGAGGATTAGGTTAAGAATGTAAAAACTACATGTCCCAGATATTACGAGTGAGTGTAGCTCACGGATGAGGGTCAAGTGGAACATAGTTTATGTCAGCAAAATGAAATATTTCAATGACCGGAACATTGAGATTAATATTTTTTTTCCCCCCTTATTCATTACAAATGTAGCCAAAGGGGATGCAATTACAATAAAAAAGGACACGCATACAGTATTTGTGTCTGTGTGTGTGCGTGTGTGTGTATGCATGTGTGTGCGCGTGTGTGTGTGTGCATATACTAGCACACACATCAAATGCTTAAAACGAACGTTAAAGTAGAGGTCCACAGTTTTATGTGTTTGGAGTGCTTTGAAGTGTGAGATGAGATAAGAAAATATCCTCTTCAGATGACAAAACTAATAACAGCCAACACTGTGTATTTATACATGAAAATGTACAGAAATGGATGGCTGAACAATGGCAAAATGTGACTTCAAAGACAGACGGTTCCTTTCATTGGCTAATGGCTCACCTTTATATTAAATGGCCAATCTTCCGGCCTAGCAGAGCCCCCCCCCCCCTCTCTCTCTCACTGTATTTTAACACCTCTTCGAGCCTCAGTATGAAATTCTCACTCGAATGGCAATGGCAAAGGGCACAGAAGTAACCTTCTCTGCATAGTTAAACAACTTTAAGGAGGCCGTCCCACACACCCTGTTGCCACAGTTCCGTAACGCTAGGCAATTTTGAAAAGAGAGGCTTACCAGAGAGGACCAACAAGTACAGCACGGGTAGGCCCTTGGGGGCCTGGAACCAGTCAGCCAGACAAAAAAATAAAAAAAGAATCTTCCACCCCTCACAGCACCATCATATGCAGCTCAGGAAGGGCACTAAGCCATTTATGAACTACAGCACTGGCTCCCGATGGCCTCTACACACAGCGGATTAGTTAAAGAACGTTACATTTTTGTGTCTCAGATATTATGAGTGTGCGCAACTGTGGTGTTGTTCACGTGGAACATGATATATCAGTTTATATAATCAGTGAAATTAAATATGTCATTAGCTAATGCCATCCAGATGTTTTTGTTTAGCGTAAATAAACCACAGTGCTGGGAAAGCTAGACGCTCACTAAAACGGGGATGTTGAAAGAGACAGCTAAAATGGATACGGGTGTGAGAAAAAACCTCCAAAGTGTCTAATGTGAACTCTTTACTTTAATACCCACAATCCCACAGCTGCAATTAAAAAAATACAGGCAAAACGCATAACAAGCATGGGTGATATTGAAAATTGCTCTTGCTACTTGAAGTTCTCTTATTTATTTTCTGTATTTATTCATTCATTTATTTATTTATCTTTTTTTTCTTTCTTAATTGAATAAATGGCCCTGAGTCTTGCCTCCTCGATGTGTACCTCTGTCTGTATTCAGAGCCAGGCATCAAGAATTTGCTTTTGCTTCTTTCATTTTAATCACGGAATGCTTCTGCCATTTTAAATGCGATTCATTTTGTTCCCATAATACACCAGTGTAATCCAGTGGGAGATCAACGGGTGCAGAGGCAGCACTGTTAGTGTCTCACGATCACTGTGGACACTGTGAAATCGGTATTAAACATCACAGCCGCATTACCACAGACAGAGAGTGATTCTGAGGCGTCGCCTCTATTGTAAACTGGCCCAGGTTGACTGTGCGGCACGTTGGCCAATCCCAGGATATGTAGCCACCCATCGCCCGGCAACGCGAGGCAGAATCTGTGACATCAATGTTCTAGAACACAGAGATAATCATCCGTAGCCTGAAGACCATTTGTATGCACCTCCACATGGGGGACAGCATTTCTGCTATAAGCAAGTGGTTTTGGGGTGGACAGGAAACACTGTCTCTAAAACACAGGGAGCATTTGTGACTCCGGAACTTTCTGGAATAAATTACGCATTTTCCATCCGATCATTAATAAATGTTGTTTTTCATATTGATGAGAGAAAATATAATGCGCTAACATTGACGTGTACTATAGAAACCAGTGCCCATATGCAGACACTAAGACAGATGGAGGCTGTCTGTCAGAATGGAATCATTACAAGTCGCTTCCTTTAAACATTGTCAACGTAACTAGTGGGGTCCTTTTTTTTTTTTTTTTGAAAGACTGAGGGTCTTAATGTAGCTTATTAAAAATGCTTCTGTGTGTGTATGTGTGCCCGTGTTTGTGTGCCCGAGCTTGAGCTAATGCTCGGTTCTTTGGTGTTTGAAAAGAACGGTGAAACTAAGAGGATTACTTTAGCACATACACTCCATTGATTGCAGTGACCTTCTCTGGAAGCACTAAACACGTTACATTCTTGAGTCACGCCTGTTGTGCTGACAGGCCAAGACGAAGCTCATGAATTTCAGATCCTAGCGCAGATAAAAATGGCGACACCCCCAATGAGGAGAGAAAAATAAATAAATCGCCTGAGCCTTTCATGGCATCAAGTCTCATTTGTTACGCGTACAGAGCAATGGGAGCCCCCACTAAGAGTCAGAAGTGTGCTTAAAAAGCTTATGTGGACACATGCATGGCATAGCAACACAAAAGAAAAGAACTGAATGGCATCTCCAGTACATCTGCCTTGGACAAAACAGCTTCTTAAGAGACAAAAAAATAAATAAATAAATCCTGAGAAAGACACGACCGCACAGTGAAATCTCTAATACTTCACTGAACTAAACACACACACACACACACACACACACACACACGCACGCACATGCACACACGCAGGGTCTGGGTAGCCCTTAAGCTCAGCTATTTCATTTCCATTTTACGTAACCATGGAAACCCTAATGTCCAATTCTGGAGATCGCTTCCAGCACTTTCTTTTTGATTCCTACCACAACACTGCATTCCTTGGCTACAGTCCTCCAAAACATGGCCGCAGTGGTCTTTTACTCCAAGATACACAGTCCCCAAAGATTTTATAAAAAAGAGATCACTCTGTGCAGAACAGTATTTTCCCCTCTAGCCTTGAACACTGTGTCATAATTCATAGAAGGAAAATTAAAAACCTGATTCTGATGCTAATAAACAATCTATATTTATATCTATGGCATGCCTACCACTCCACATTCAAAATCATGTATCATTAGTGCTTAGGATTTAATTCTGTTTTTCAGTAAATACAAACCGATGGTATCTATTTCTGTGTGGAATAACTTGCTTATCTCAAATGTAATTCATACGCAGAAGCTTTGGCTAGGTAAGATTGGTTTGGGGAATTATGTATTCTGTGCTGGGAGACAAATGAATCCCTTGTGACACCTCCGTCACCACGCATTCTTTTTAATGCAAAAGAATGAGGACTATAAATAACAGTCCTATCTAATAGCAAACCAGATATTGATAAACTAACAAACAGCATCTGTACTGGCAGCCATAAAATTATCTAAAGCCTTCCTGGGTTGTCTGGCAGGATTTATGGCGGGGATTAAAAGCTATTCAATGATGGAATTCGCAAGCCTCATGACATCAATGTACTCATGGGGATTCGCACATAACCACTTTGGGGGGGAAAAATGTAATTTACTGACCATGATGGAACATCTTAATTTAGTGTGTCCAAAGTGTGAATCTCATAAACAACGCCCTGTGAGGGAGGAACTCAACGGAAGACGAGGCTGGTGGAACCCGATGTACCGCTAGTCTCGCAGCTGTTATTTCATTCATTCACTGTTCATTCGAAGAAGCCTTATTGAACAGGCGAGAAAGGGTGCCTTCTTGAAGCCTGGGACAAATAGAATAATTCTATTTTGACTCGACAAGCGCGTGGTGAAAAGAACTCCCCGTTCCCCTACGAACCGCTCTGTCAGTTCCCCGTTCTCCGTCATGGCCTGAAGACGCACATACAGTATATTGGCTAACTATTAACACTCCTCCTCTGCAGGGCTACACTCCCGATTTAGTATCACGTTCATGTGGCACTTGTATCTTGACCTTCTAGCAATTTCATTTTGCACTTGTATCTCCATCTTGACGTTGCAGTCGTATCATTCTCTGTATCATGCTCACTTCTATAGACTGCTCTTACTGATTATGTACTGTGAAAAAGTTGCCTGCATGTTACAGAATGTCCTATCGACTGACGGTTGTTCGCGACTAAGCTTTACTGTAGGCGAAAGTGTAATACAGTCTTATGCACATGTGTGGCAGACAAATTGGCTGGCAGGGAGGCGAGGGGGATGCCTGGGGGACTGTGGAGGAAAAATGTGGTCTTTCTCGCGCCGTCTGAGGCGACAAAATGCTTCAAACGCGAAACCCCGCGCGGTGACGGCGTCCCGTCGGAACCGATGGGCCCGTCTGAGGCGCTCGACTGAGCGTCTTTTTTCGAATTTCGGCGCATCTCTGGAGACGTGCAGAGGAGGGGGGGAAGGAACCCAGAGCGGGGAAATGAGACGCTGCGCACACCGCGGAAATCTTCAACTGCATAATGGAAGAAAGGAGAAAACACGATGCAGCCTCGACTGCTTGCTGATTGGCTGAGAAAACAGCCACTATGACTCATAAGGAAGAATAGCTCCTGACTGAGCAGCAGCAAACAATTTTTCAAACAAAAATTGCGATATTGCTACAGGGTTCCTAACATGGGGTAAATCTCCTTAAAATTATACCCAACATCATTATCGGAATAAAAGTATTATTAATGCTACTGCCAATGACACCAGTTAAAGCATATTCATTTGTTGCAAAAATTTAACCACTCTTGTTGACACATTCGGTACGCTGTTGAAACACATGGAGATGGGCACCAATCTCAGATATTTGTAGGTAACAAATTACTACATGCGTTTCCTCTGACAGCCAAGCATTATCGTACATAATACTGGTGAAATGAACCGCAAGAACCAGTGCAACTATTCAGAGGTTCTCACAGAAGCGCAGCTTTGCAATACCCTCAGTCTGTCCTGGATTCAGTCACATAATTGTCACTTGTCTCAAGGCAGATATATCTCAGGCTGTAGATGGCTGATGGTAGAGAGAGGATAGGTGACCCTCAGATAGCCCCTCCACAGTGATAGACAGCTCCGACTCAAGCATACATCCTGCATTATGTAACACAAAACAATAATACACAAGCACAAGTTTCTAGTGGAAATCTACAAACTGTGGGGATTTTTTATTTTTTTATTTTTTTATTTTATTTATAATTAATTTAAAAAATAAAAATTTAAACCCCGGTTGTTCCTAGGCTGTGTGAAGGCGACTGGGACTGAGACACTTTCACACGTGCTACATGTAGCGAGCAACCAGTCTGACACCTTAGCTTAATAGCTCACAATCTGCTGCGACATTTTCAGAGTTCGCACATAGGCACTCCCGAAGCTCCACTCGCCTTTTCAATGAACAATCCAACCAGAATGTGTACTTCTCCCCACAGAACACTCATTAAATTGCACTAAAAAATGGAGCTAATAGCTCCCTGCTGCTGAGAAATGACAGTGAATTGGACAGACAGCGTTTCCCATGCATGGACAGACAAACTCTCGACTATCTCTGGGCACCGGGATTCCAGGTTTCCAGGATTGTCAGAACTGGAGTGGACGCTAACCTTGTTTTCAGCAGGATGTGAGACAGACACATTGCACATCAGCCTTCTCTTTACATTTCCATTTCTTTCCATTTTCGTTTGTGACCACTATGGGACAAACATGTCAACACTACAAGCATATAAATCGCTTTTTCTCCAATTTTATTTTGTAATATTAATCAGTGGCAAAAAAAAAAGTCAAGGGAGGCATCCCACTTTGCTCAAAGTACCCCATGACATACGAGACTGGAGAGAAGGTGTACTGAGGAGTGTGGAATTCCTCTCTGGGGCGGGACCTGTAATTACAGCAGCGAGCGGGGGCCAATGGTCACGCTCGGAGGGTCCCGTGTGCCCCCCCCAACCACACCAGACCCCACCCACCCCACCGCCTAATTCAGCTCTGAAGCAAAAGCATTCTGACGCTGCTTTGCTGCTCAGAGCTGTGCAGACATACGTGTCACATGACTGGAGATGTCCTGTCGACTCACTTCCCCCAATAAGGCCTGTCAGCGGGTTCTTTTTAAAAACTATGACGCATCTAAAAACTTTCTATCCCTCTATTTTCCCACTTAGAGTATACGTCATTATATCCAACTTATTACACATGTCAGTGAGTACAGTCGCCTAGGCGATAGCAACTATTCATAATTAAACAGAATGCCTGGAATGCAGGGTGACCACGTTTAATTTGAAAATATTTTCATTTTACTCTAAATTATTTTGCCCAGGGCCTTGATTGCTGAACACCTGCATAATTCCGCCAGCATTCTCCGTCTGTTTCATCACCAACCTGCGCACCCCATTCAAAAACCCACAGATGGCGTGCCCCATTGAGTCCCAATGGGCTTGCGCATAACGGCATCCGAAAACAGATGACGTGTCCCATTAGGCCTTTGTCAGAGCCCTTCACACGAGGAAGAACGACTCTACTGAGAGAACTCTGGAAGCAGGTGAGCGGGGTAGTTCATTACAGGATAAACAATCGCATTGGTCACATGACCCAGATTATAGTAGCAACTGCCACATTACACTCCCAGAAGATCATCAGTTATCTCTTATCTTCTGTACGAAGATAAGCTGCACTAATGCATACATATTAATAATTCAGTCCGTACCGTATTACATGTTGATCTTAGGCCTACAATTTTTTTTTTTTTTAAATCTGTGTGATTTTAAAAAAATTGTATTTTTTTAATCACTTTTCTAAAAGTCACACTGATTCTAACATATACCTATATTACATATACACAACATAACAAATATTATAAAAGCATATTCTTCATTTACAAAAAAAAAAAACTAAAAAAACTTCCACCCCCTTTTAATTTGTAATGAATAAAGGTGTCTATTGGTTCACAGTTGTTCCACCAAGCCTGTGTAGGGAGCACTGGAAGATAGCACAAACCAATCAGCAGAGAGGTGAATTTCTCCCTGGCTACATTCTGGGAGGAGCCAAAGAGGCAGTTGCCCAGGGAGACCGCCGCTAACTTTAATTCACGCTACTACTGGCAGGACAAAGACCAAGTACTGCGCTAAAGTACGTATCCCAAGCCAACAGTACTCAAATCTGGCCCTCAAGGTCAGTTCTAAATTTTCTTCTGATTGCCATTCTTCCCGTCCAATCAGGGACTAATTTAGCCCTGGAACTCCAGGTGAGTGGAATCTCTGGGCAACCAATCATATTAATCAATTAAGAAAACCAGCAGCGCTACTGGCCTCGAGGGCCAGATTTGATTAGCTCTGGCCCGTGCCATAATGCCCAAACTCATGGAGATCATGGTGAGTGAGAGCTTTTCCAGATACAGCCACTGGTGGAAAAGAGACCGTTGCAAATATTTCATTCTTTTGAAATAATAACCCTGCAGTAAAGCCCCTTTCGGCATTTGAAGCTCACACGTTTAATATTTCCTGTCAGAAATACGTTTTGGAGATTTAGGGCCAGAAAACATGTCAGGGCAATCATAAAAGTAATATCTCCCCTTAGATAAACAAACAATAGGCTCCTGAAATTCACTAGAAAAAAAGGTTTTGTTTATGAAATGTATTTCATTGCTTCCCATAAAAGGCCCTTTGAATTCTATGCGTATTACGCATAAATAAAAATCCCACTAAATGATAATAAGACTGAATATATGGAAAATCAAATAAAAACGTTACGTGTAATTCCATAAAGTTTACGAGTACACATCAACACAACCATAATGACTTACATCGGGGGCAATGAAATACTGTCCAGGTTATGTTCCAAAGAGGAGGGTGGGAGCATTCAAAAGGTTATGGGCAGAAATTTAAAAGGTCAGCTTGACAAACAGGGCTTGTTGGTGAGGCGTGATGATTATGAATCCATCCGTGTCAAACAGCTCATTAACTTTTACATGTAAAGGTGCCATCACAATTACAACAAGGCGGTTGAGCTACTTCGCACAAATGCATCCAGTGCCAATCAATTTGAGCATGGGGGATGGCTGCTTCTTGCTGATTGGAAAACAACATTCCCAATGCAGTTTCCGAGCTCGCCTGCTTGTAAATTTTTAAATCTGCACTCATGGCAGGACATACAAATTCACCTGCTATCTCTGGGCTCCAATGGAAAATGATTTTTCTCTCGCAGCTGATTTATATCAAACACCTCTGACTTTTCCCCATTTTATTCTTTAGTAGTTAAACCTGTTACATACACAGGTTCAAATTAGTCACAGGCCATTTCATTTTTAACAAAATGTATTACTATTTTTATTATTATTTGATTTTTTTCAGTGTGGATTGTTTTTCGAATGCTACATATACAACCTGCGTGGGAAAAAGCACTGGTCCACTACTACACCTAATTTACTGTTTCCTCCTACACAGATATCATGGGCTGACCTTACCAGCCACCCTGACAGGAACATAGCTTCTCTCCCATTCATTAATGCTAGCTGCAGCAGAGCACATGTCATTAGTGCCTAGCCTTTCAGACAGTTCAGTCCTGTTCCTGAGCTGAACCTGTGCGAGCCGGACCTGCTGAGTTATTCTGCAGAGACAACAAGAGCAGAACGAATTGAGTGACAGGTGAAGCGCCGAACGGATCGCCAAGGAGACGACCGCGTGAGCCGCGCCCCCCCAAAGGGATTCTGGGCCCCAGGAAGAAGAGCAAACCGGCCTCGTCGGCCGTCCTCGGGAGCGGACGGGCCCGGACCGCTGCCCCCAGTGGCCAATCCAGGCACAGCACCCGGAGGAGCTGGCCTTCAGCCTGGGATCCGTGTCCCGCTTAAGCCGCAGATAAAGAACTGGGGGGGGGCGGGGCCAGGATGAGCGCTGGATGCGAGACGGATCTCGGAGCCGCGGACTGACTGGAAACTTTCCTAGAGTGACAGCTTGAGTCGCCGTTTGACTGGGACCAGGGTCTCCTCGCGCCAAAGCCCCCACCCCCGCCTCCCCCTCCCCCCCTCCCTGCACACACAAAACAGCCACCCCCCCCCCACAGGGAAAAACTAAACTCCAGAACAAACACTGACAGACTGCATCTGCTCGGAGACAGGAGATGAGAGCGTCCCCATGACAACATCAGCAAGGAGGTCGAAGAATAAAACAAGGCCTTCCACAACCTCTCCCAGCACCCAGCCTGACCTAGCTGAGGCCAGCGTAAGAGTGGATGACTGTGGATTTATAACCCTTTAAGGTGTAAAATCACAGATATGTGATTAGAATGTTCTTAAATGAACATTCTAATGCTGAAGTAACAATCGCTACTGGTGACTGAAACCAATGGAGTTCTAGAAGACTCTGTTGCCTGCTTTCAGTTTCCTGTACAGACTAAGCAGTGCTACAGTTACCGGTAAAAAAATATTTAATTCATATACAGTATTATAGACAGAAATGGATTATGTTTTAATTACTTCAAATACAAAAAAACTGTAAAGCCTGTATGTTATTTATGGATGTGGTTAAATCCTCCTCTTTTCATACAAATTTCAATTTAAGTCCATGACAACCAGTGAAAGGCTAAAACATTTCTGGTATGAGCATGCTATAGTAGGTTTGGTGGGGTGGGGGGGGTTAGGGGGGTTCAGAGTTTGGAACTGAAAAGAGGCATGAATACTGGCTGAGGCAATGACACAAATTAGCGTGAAGAGAATCAGAGGTCTGTCACCGAGCCGGGGCATGAGCTGAATAGCTGGGGAATGCACAGGAGGGTGAGCTGAAAAGAAGGCTGTCACCTCTCCCAGCTAGTGTCCTTTTGCCTCAGAAAACTTCAGCCGGCAAACTCAAACAGACACGGCAGCCTAGCCAGACACAGCGGTCATCAAACAGATTCACAGTTCCCCCTATCTGTTCAGAGGCGGAAAAAACAGAAATAAATAGACAAGAAAATAAATAAATAAGGTCACAACCCACAAGGAAAAGGACCAATGTGAGACTGTGAGAAGTGTACCCCAGCAGGGACACGGCACGACCTGCCCCGATCTGAATTAGCTCTTTTGTCACTGTTTTAGCCCGTAGAAGTGAAGCACGGTGCCCGGTGGCATAATGTCTTCCATCCCACTGACACACGACGTCTGGCCGGCCTCTCCATTACGTCTCCTCTGCGTCGTGTTCAGGGGCAGAACTTCCTGTGCTCCGTGACACGAGAAGGAATGACGGAGCGTGCTGAACAGAACGCTTTAGAATGTTCCTGACATCTGGCAGGTGGGTGGTGGTGGTGGGGGAAGGGGGGGGGGGGGGGGTGTGGGTGCTCTGCTAAAAATCCAAGGGGAGTCTATAATGTCAGATGATGACTTCTTTGTGCCACGTTTATAGCTGGCTTCAGGACCCTTGAGACTTGAGCTTCTAACTGCCGCCCTGGGACATCAATCACAGGGGAAGCCGTTCCAAAATGATTCCGCAAGTTTCGTGGCTTTTTTTTTTTTTTTTTGGAAGAGCTCGCCTCAGCCTCAGCTTCTGCCGCACCCCGCAAGGTCGGATCGTCTGGGTGCGCTTACGGCGGCTAATGGACCAGGCTAACTCTGTAAATTCCTCTCAGGCAGAAGGATGTAGGGCGCGAGCAAAGATAAGGCGAAATCCAGCTCAGCGATGACGTTCACGGGGACAGGGACAGAAAAAAAAGGCAGATACAATCCCTCTCGTTTCCTCTCTTTGTAAAAGTGCTCTCGGAACTTATAGGAATGTTACATAACGGAGAAAGACGGTATGTGCAGGCAATCACGTTTAAATTCCAGATGCAATAGTCTCACGCTGCAAGTATTTATTAGTCTACAGGGAAACGGTGTTTCCAGTGGCATGGAAGACAATTCAGCATGAAAGCTTTTCTTCTTATTGTACTTATATCATTCTACTGGGGTTGGATTGCTTCTTTTCCAGTCTCAAGTACATATAATATCTATACACTTGCCTACTGCACTTATTTGTAGTTCTGTATCAAAGGTTGAAGGCAACTTAAGGTATTACTTAAGCAATTTGAAAATGGGGTAGTCAAGCAGAGAACTTGCCTAAAACAGGGAGAAAATACAGAAACTGGTTCTCCCAAAAAAGTAGCATGCTTCTACTGTTTCATTTATCATTTAGAGATCACATGGATGTGATTTCATCCAAAAAATAATTTAAAAATACACACATGGGAAAAGCCAATGATGTTGCAGTACGGGCCTTTCGAGACTTCACTGAGATGCATCTTAGACGATGGTATTTCATCTTTTGCAACTGATGAAATCTGCTAAATTGCGTTTTCTCGTGAAAATGCCAGTCTGTCTGCATTGCGTAAATCGCCCAAGTGCAAAATTGGAATTTGTTGTTTCAAACAGTAAAGTTTCAAGCAGAGGGGATATGGAACTCCACTACACTGAATCCCCTCTTTGGATGGAGGCTGTATTGAAGAGTGGCTAACTGGCTACCTCCCATCTACAAATGGATGACCTTTCATGACCTTGAGAGTGACCGCGTTTGAGACTCGTGACAGCTCATGTGATGCATCCAGGTCATGTGACATTACCTAAAGACATCCTTGACTACTGCTTCCAAATTAATACAAACATTTTTTTGTACACCTTATCCATTAGACTATAACATATCCTTGATCCACTGAATAAGATAAAAACACATAGAATCACAAAAGCAGTCACACAAAGACATGTCAAAGTTCCTCCATATTTCTTGCAACATAATAGCACTGAGCCAGGACTTTGCTATTAGTAAGCAAGAATAAAAAAATAAAAATGTACAAGTTTTATTTTGTTTAGTCAGGCTCTTGGCAAAGAAAACACTAACCGCGATACTCATCTGTTTGTGTTATAGAATTCGCACCAAACAGAAGATATGAAAGTTTCATAAATGCATATTTAACAGTCAAAGAAAAGCAAACCATTTTTTTCCCGTCACTTCTCATGAAATCCCCAAATACTAAAGCTTGTCAGAAATCCAAGCCGATGCAAATGAGCTTGATGAGAGTGGCACAGTGGAGCTGCAGCCAGCTGCAGTTTTGGGGCGACACCCCGCGTGGAGACATGTTTCCTGGGGACCGTGCGTTGAAGGGTGATGGCACGCAGCCCGTTCCTCTGGATCTAACCTAAAATCGCAGCCCTAATGGGACGTGTAGCACGGGCGGTGCACTGTAATTAGCGCCGACTCGCGCTCCACACGCACACACCGGCTGCAACCGTTTGGGTGGCCCGGACGGAGAGAGCCCGCACATCCACACAGCTGGCTAGACACACGTGTTGCTAGCGCCGGCACGGTGGTGCAGTGGGTAGCACTGTCGCCTCACAGCGAGAAGGTCGTGGGTTCGAATCTCAGCTTGGGGCCTTTCTGGTACTCCTCCCACAGTCCAAAGATATACAAGTAGGCTAACTGGAGACTCTAAATTGCCCATAGGCATGAGTGTTTGAGTGGATAAGCGGGTCTAGATAATGGATCGGTGGATGGATACCTGTTGCTAAGTGACCTTGCGGCTTGTTGTCTTTCCTTCTTCCCTGTGGTGGAAAGGTGCGCACTGTAGGCTCAGACGTACAGTACACAGTGCTACGCAAAATGGCTGCCTCCGCGTAGACGAGGAGCAGCCCGAAAACGATCAAGGTGCTCACGAGAAGACAGGAAGAGCACGAAGCGGCAAAAAGTTCCCTGAGAAGACTCGAGAGAGCAAACTTTTCTTTGTTTGCCTTTGACCTGTATCTCCTCACGGGATCGTACTCAGCCGGGGCCCCGGGTGATATCAGCCCCACTCTAGGTAGCGTGTGAAGTCTGCGGAGATCCGCGTGATATATGTCTTTGATATCAGGAGTAATTACCGGCTAGGAAGGCGGCAGTGCCCTGGGAAAGAGTAGCACAAAGAAGAAAATGTTCTACTGAGGAAAAATGGCAATTTTTCTTCGATTTTATCGCTGGCTTTTTGAAGAGGCGCAGTGGCTCTACCGTCCCCGTGTAAGATTGGGGGAAGTGCTCCAAATAGCATCTCTTGCCCTTTCTGCTGGCTCACAATAATAACATCACACGTGTTTTCGTATAATTGCGTCGAATAGCAATAGAAAGAAGGTCTAATAGAAGATCACATTATCTGTCTAGCACATAATGAGTGCTCTAAAAATAATTACATGTTAGTTTTACTTTTGAAAGCAAACTCTTAACTGGTCCATGTCTTACATGGCTTATTAAACAGCAGATTTATTCACCTCAACATTTCCAATGGAGCCACCCGTAGAGCTCGGTATTTAAATTTAACACACTGAACACGAGACTTCTAAAAAAATGAATAACTCATCGACTTCATTTGAAACAAAAAGCGTTTTTCCCACCCAGCAGCTAATACGGGAGAACAATTTTAAGAATCCCAGATGCACCTGAATACGTGCATATCGAGACATCTTGCAAGGGAGGAAGTGGTTCTGGAACGTTCTTCCTGTCAAAGCCAGGAGCAATCATGACATCAGCGCAGAGAGGCTTCACTCTGAGATGCATTAGTGCACTCTGAGCCACTTACCGCGTGCCTCGTTTTGGGAAGAGGACTATTAGGAACCACATTAAACAATGCAATGGGCCTGCATATCTGGCGGGCCAAAGATGGCTCTCCAGTACCCCTTGTCCCAAATTAAAAAACGAAAAACCTTAATTTCCATGACAATGACCGCTTAGGGCATACAGAAGACTCGCTACAGCGTGTGAAGAGAATGAAAACATTCTCTCTCTTTTTTTCGGGGAGGGGAAAATAACCCCCTTATTTCAGGAGAAAATGACCCATTGACAGTCACAATTCCGCACACGTCAATGGTGATTTAGGCCCGACGAATTCTGGCTGCCGGGCCCGCGGTGTTGCCGGGCTACAAGTGTTAAGTGTGAATGATGACTGGAATGTGTCAGAGAAATGAATAAACGCAGGAACCAGCAGGCGAGACAGGTGGCTCCCGCGGCCAAACACACCCGCATCGAGGCCCTCCGCGTTAAGCAGCCGGGGCGGGCGCCAGGCCCATCGGCACGGCAACGCCAGGGAAGAGTACGACTGGCTGCTCTGCATGTGTCAGGGAACGCCTGTCCTAATCCGCACTGCGAGTTCACGCGAGAACATCAATCATCAAGATGAAGCGACGCGTCCACGAGATCTGAAAAAAAACCACGCAAATACGCGAGGGCACCGTGAATGAAGCACAGCCTTTAAAAATGTGTAAGAGAGGGAAAAAAATTTAATATTAAATGTGTGTGAAAACGTTTAGGAGCTGATATCGGATATCCATCCAGGTGTAATCTGTCACAAGGCCAGTGAATAAAAAACTTTTTTTTGATGCCAATCTGTAACAAAAGCACGTCAAAATCCACATCAATGAGCCCAGTCTGTCAGCACGCGCATGTATGACACGCGCTAAGCATCGGGTGAATTTGAACCTAAACGCAAACCGACGCATTTCTGTCCTCCTTCCTTATTCCGCGTCGACCTCCGCGCTATCCGCGCTCGGAACCGTCTTTGACGATTTTGTTTTGTTCTGTTTCTAATGAGCTCACGAGCCCGGCGTCCTAGCAACAGCTGCGCGCTGCTCCGTCTGCCTGGGGGGCGCCCTTCTCGCCGCGACGGAACCGCGCACGACTCCGTTCACGTGCTAATTCGAAGTAGCGTCGCCACAGCCGCAAAAAATATCTCCGGATCACCCACCCCTTCACCTCCTCTCTCTCTCTCCCTCCCCCCCTCCCCCTCGTCCCCTCTCTATCCCACCCTCCCCTTTTCAAAACAACGGCTGCTCTTCTTTCTCCGATTCGTTCCGGCCCGATTTCTCCCGCTCTCTCGGTGCTCCGCGGCGGCGCGCTGAAGAGGTGGAAAGCGGGAGAGAGGTGTTCGTCACAGTCGAGCCTCGGCTTCCGCCGCGCGAGCCTCGTTCATTCAGGACGGATTAGCGAGCGTTCCGAGTGGGAGGAGGGTACATTTGCAGAGGAGATCTATTATTTCAGCCCCACCGGCCCGCTTCTCCTCCCCTGCTTTCCGCTGTGATTTGTATCTCTGCTCGGAGAGGGAACCATAGAAGTAGCTCATTACAGATAGCACTCCTGGTGCACTCTTCGCCACTCGTTTAGATTATAATTATACGTCAACATATTGGTGGCCAACAGGACAACACAAACACCCACTCACGCTACAATAAAAGAGTATATAAATATATGCGACATTGTATTTATATTATTTCTCAAATTTTGTATGTGCTTATATTTCTTTATGAGATTATGAGATTAAACGCCAGCATGTCTTTGTTTCAGTCTTGTTAGACTTGCTCTCTTTGCGTGTCTATCCTGTTATTTACGAGATGTAAATTTTTCTCCTGATAATCACATAAATGTTTCCTGTTATTGATAAAACACTGTTTCTAGTAGAGCACATAATAGATCATTCTGCTGGATTTAAACAGGGAAAGTCCCCCCGGTACAATGCTTCAAAATGATCATTCAGCGCCGCATAATAATTTCACGAATAAATACGCTCAGCACGTAAGTACAGGACCAGTACATCATATCAATCAAAAACTTGAACATTATTGTCTTCCACTACGCATCGGTGGAATGATAACTGGGTAAACGATAACTGCTAGTGCGGAACACACTCAAGAGTGATGGAGGCGCAGGCTAACCAACAAGTAAGCTCGTACTTTCCTTCCCTTCTCCGTTTTTCTGAGCTACAGGAGGTCCGCATCAGCAACAGGGGTTTCGAGTTCTTCTGTAGAGCAACTGAAGCTGCACTGCACTCAGTCACACCCTTTCACAAGTTTTAAGAAGGTGCATCAAATTTGAATTCACCCTCAGCTGACTAGAGTTCATAATATCTGTGAAGTCACTGCACACACGACTGGATCCGGGCCACGTTTTGAACTGTCTGTTTTTTCACATGGTCTGTTTGGTCATAGTGTCCCCCAGGGAAGGTGGGTTTCGGTCAGAAGTATGTTCTCTGTCTCACTGGTTCCTACTGCACCAGACGTATAAGACACTCAGTCGTACAGTACAGCTCGGCTTGGCACTACGGGGTGAAGGAAACTTCTGTACTTTGCACAGCTATACGTACAATTTTGACCCCCTACCAAACTGATGGAGGATACAAAGTTTATCAAAAAATAAACACAGAATACGCATTTGTGTATTTTTCTGCCAGAATGCAACTCTATTTCTAGATATAGAGCTAAACCTAGCCTTGACTGATTATTTTTATTTATCCAGCCCAATCGTACATAATGTATTCAAAGCGTTTAAAAACGAACATTGATTTCTATCAAAGTAAATTTATCGTGGGTATGAATTTACAGCAGTAACGACCCAAGATTTATTAGTCAGGTGGCGAATGTTCCAATCTCATTGCTATTCTGGGCCTGAATAAGCAATCCGTTTCACATCAGTTTAACATATAAAGAGCAGATATCTCAGGTCTCTGATGGTATAAAGCAAAAAATCGTGCACATTTTTCAATTGAATTCATTGAACATGTTGTGATTAATACAGCAGTCGGGTGGAGTTTCTCTCTGTTCCAGTTTCTTAGGAATATCCCCCAATACTACAGGTACTGCAAAGTGACGACTTGCGCCGCAAAATGCAATACGCCCGCAATCTATATGCAAATATTGCAAATCCTCACAGCTGAACAGGAAAGAAAGATGCGTCAAGTGCGCACGGTTACTTTTCATTACGAATCTCCGCAAAAAACCATTCAACGGGTCCACTGAAACAGAAATCACTTCATTAAACAAATGACGGAATGAATTAGGATTTGCTCTCCATGTAAAAAGCAACTGGCCAGATCTCAGGGTGCTGCTAGGTGGCTAGCGCTATTAAGGCACTATCCCAGGCACTATTCCAGCACCATTGGGCCCGCACACTGGTGTCAGAGTCAGACTGTGTCAGTGTCGAATACAGCCGACTGCCCGGCAGGACAGCTCATAATTGGCCAAAGGAAGACTGGGATTGGCTGGCCAGTGGGGAGAATCATCTCACACCAGCGACCCCTGCTGGTCAACTGGCCACCCAACGCCCACTCAGGCTGTGTGTTAACGGCTTGATTTATTCAGACCTATAGGACTGGCAAAACCTTTTAGCACGCGCAAGACCAATAGCGTGACCGACCAACGATTGGTCGTGGCATTTGTTGTGCACCAAACGTTGGCTGTGTTATTAGTATGTTAAGTGTCTTCCTCCAGCTTATGTCTGTGCGAGCTCAACTTGAGCTTGGCGGCGTGTAAAGGAGGTGGAGGTGACAGAAACAGAAGTGGTCAATGAATGCGATTTTGGGAATTTCAAACGGAGGGAAAAATGAAAAAGAGGCATTTTAAGAAAAGTCTGAGCCAACGGCGGGCTGGGCGGACTCACCTCTGGGACATGATCTTGTAGGCGTCGGGCAGGTAGCACTGCGTGTTCTCCATCTGGGCCGGGTCGGCGTCGCAGATCTTGTCATCTGTCCGGCCGAAGTTGGCGGTCTCGATCATGATGACGTCGGTGCCCGGGCAGCGCAGCTCGATGGGGTAGCCCTCGCACGACAGCTCCCGCCGAACCACCGCCATTAGGACCGGCACCCGGCTGAAGGCTGCGGAGGTGGGAACATTACATTACATCACATTACGTTAAATTACATTACATTACATTACATCACACTACGTTAAATTACATTACATCCCATTATATTACATTACATTACAGGCATTTAACAGATGCTCTTATCCAGAGCAACTTACACGACTTTTAACATAGCATATACATTGCATCCATTTATACAGCCGAATATATACTGAATCTGTTGGGTTAAGGGTAGCTTGCTCAAGGGAAATACGGCAGTGTCTTACCTAGGAATCGAACGTATGACCTTTCGGTTACAAGAACAACTCCTTACCCATTATACTACACTGCTGCCTGTGCAATGTTTCTTATGGTCATATTCGCAACACCCTTTTTAAAAAAAAAAAATTATGGAATATATGTACAGAAAAGTTCGGAATGAAATGCACTTCAACTGTCAGAATCAACTTCACAGTCCAATGTTGAAAATGTATGATTTCCTACAATTCATTTAATTTATAAATCGAAGTTCAATTAATTTCCTTAATTGGCTGAACTGGCTCTAACTCTGTACATGTAACATATTATATGACTGTTATTCATTGGGTCTGGAAATCAATTCTCTCTCTCTCTTTCTCTCTCTCTCTCTCTTACAAGCACTCACACACACACACACACACACACACACACACAACCACGTGCACACGCACACACACACACACAAACGTGCGTATACACACGTACACACAAGTACAGCATTTCAAGAAAAATCTTTTTGATGTGCACATCAGAAATGATATGGACGTCATGCATCCCTCTATATGCGTATGCAAGGTTAATAAAATGCATAATATTTTATTTCTCATCTAGCCAGTTGCCAATAATTGCATCATATTCACTTTAAAATGTCTTATAGCTGTTTTCAACTAAATAATAGGGACAAAACACCCTGAGCCACAATTAATCATACAGATTGGTGCTTAAAATGAGCAGCTATTACACTTATCCATTTAAAGGGATTAAAGGCAAACCCTATCAGATCTAGAGGCTCACAAAGTTGCTACAAATGGCTGACAGTGAATGACAATGTAATCACTCTAGACAACAGAATAACAGGTTCAGTTATGATACAGATGATACAGGATTTCTCCACCGAAATGCTGATAACACATGTTTCTGCTACAGATCGCCGGTCTGGCCTGCGAACATTACACTGTGATGGGTAAAAGTTAACTTTACAAGTTTCAGTCCTGACAGAAGAATTGAGCCATAAAACAGAAATGACAAGAACCGAAAAAGGTGCAAAGAAAGTAATAACAGTTAAGAACAACAATACAAAATTCACACACGCGCATGCACACACACGCATGCACACACACATGCACACACACACACACACACATCACAATGACACACACACACACACACACACAAGCACGCATACACACATGCACACACACACACACACACACACTAAAAATAATGGCTCATCAGAGAGAAAGCATAGCTAATGTCCATATCTGAGCATGATAATGACTGCATATGCATGTCTAAATGTGAGAAATTTGTATATAATGAGTTAGCACATATGTATTAATTATGCATAATTAATATTTAATTGATTATATCATGTACTCTAATTATATTACATGTTACATCAATATTTAAGTGGCTTGCTCACAATTTTTACAATTGTAACAAATGAGTGGTTTTAAGGAGGACATTTTTATCCCCAAATATTCATTTATGAGGTTTATATGAAAACAGGAAATTCAATTTAAAGATGCACTCTCTAATGAGTCAGTAATGCATTCTCGTTTATCTTACCTTCTCTCCGCATTGCCTGTTTTATTTGGACCATAAAGTGATGTAATAGACCAGGGGTGTCCAATCTTATCCGCCCAATCTTATCTGTGGGTGCAGGTTTTTGTTTCAGCCCAGCGCTACAGCATCTGATTTAACTATTTAGCTAATCATGGTCTTCAGTCAAGACCTTGATAAGAATGTGGTGTCTTAGTGCCGGGCTAAAACAAAAACCTGCATCCACACCGGCCTTTTTCGGATAAGACTGGACACTAGACTGTGACATTAAGCATATCCAAATTCAAGCCTGTCAATGAATCCCTAGGTCTGAGAGAGCTTTGATATGGCTGTGTGACAAAAGGTAAATTCCTTGAAAGGTAACCATAGCAACATCACCCTTTTTATCTACATGATCATTAAACTGCATGATGTACCATGCCATCAAATGGGCTATGACACTAAATCTGCTCCAGAGAATGTCCATTTATTGTAGTAACATTGGTGTGAAAAAAAACAAAAAACAAAACAAATATTTATACTGTACTAAAATGTTAAATGTATAAACAATTACATTTTAACAGATTCAGCTGCTAGAAAACATACTTCCAGTCAATGAGAAACATGCAACTGAATGCACTGTCTCCAGTATTGATGCAGAGGGCAGAACTCCCTGCCCTTCATGCTCTATAGCAAAGATATTCTCAACACTTGAAACAATGAGAACAGGGAACAATCTATTATCAATGAGCTGATAGTCCCAGATGTTCCAGTCATCTGGGGCTATCGGCACTTCAAATATTTCCAACCCATTCACTGGACGTAAACTGTGTTTGTTTGCTTTGTTTGTTTAGTTGTCTATTGCACTGAATACTGCACTCAGGGAAGTATACTTTGGCTTGTATGTAATATATGAACTATAGGTAGACATTTATAGTTTGCCCACAGTATACCTTTAAAATAGTATGAATAACCAAAAATATTATGGTAAACAAGTATTAAAAAAATGGTTTAAACTTTAGGGAAGTAATAGGAACTTCAAAATACCAAAAAATAAATGAATAAAAAAATATGGAATTTATACGGGCTGAGAATTTAGAGGAGCACAGTTTCAGCGGAAAGGGTTGTTGATTGAACGGCACTGCCAAATCTGTGCTTTAAATAAAACCTAATAATGAATTATTAATATCCGTTTCGCAAATCTGGCCAGGACGACGGTGCAGATGGTTATGTCTCACTATCACGTGTATCATTCCTTCACATAAAGGAGTAAGAAAACCTTGCTCTGAGACTCCGTGGGACGTCTGACATTTCCGGGTAACGTTCTCGGCACACAAGCTCGGCATTAACCTTCTGGAACAACAGAATAAATTCAGACGCAGGAGTGCATAAAAACGCTAATGTAAGCAAGCAACCAAATGCCACAACTGTCTTAAATTACTGAAATAGTCCACAATCCACTGTAATTGCGTTCGAGCCCCAAGGTGGTGAGAGAGAGTCGTATTTTACCGACGGTTCACGAGCCGCGCCGTTACAGCTGGTCCACCGGCTGACTCAGAAACAAGGCCGAGGCAGCGAAACCTACACCGCGCACCGAGAGCATAACATATTCTGCCCCCCTTTTTTTTAAGGCATTCTTTTAAGCATGAATCTTTGAAGAGTTTTTTTGCTGAACGTGCAAAAGGACTGCATGGTGGCAGATATTAACTTTAATTATTTCTGCTGACGCTCAAGCGGAAGGGGATGTACCTACAGTATTTTGACTATCACCGCAAGCATTTTATTAATTTTTTTTCTGTTGTCTTTGATTGTTAACATTTGCGTACATTTTACCATGTTACATCTAGTGGTAAACAACAGTATTCCCAGGTGAAATAATAGATGATGTATAAATAATAAACTCTTCTTGTATTTGATAGCAGATGGCTCAATGGATACTGTACTACGATGTTAAAACCGAGTTTATATGTCCAGTAATGTAATGGACTCCCATTTGAGATGTATTCTACTACAGCTATTAGGGACAGAGTGATCTATCAGAGTTGATTTTACACTGACAATTTTGCATGTCAGAGGTGCTATGTCTTTACTTTGAGACAAAGAGGTCCCCAAGACTGGAATCCTGTTTATTAACCCATAAATCCTTCAAACTTGGGGGACTGCAGTCATAAAAAATAACTGTCGGTGTTTAAGAACACACCTATTCTCGCGAGGACTAAAAACTCAGTAATTATTATCATAACATACAGTGCATTTCTCAACGATAGATCAAAATCAAAAGTCCACAGTATTCCAGAATTTTATGAAAGATATTTACATGAACAAAATAGCCAATGGGAATGTGCTGCCCTGCACTGTACTTTAATTGCCAATGGTATGACTTCATCCATCCATCATCATTTATATTTAAATGTTGCTATAAACTGATAACATGCTGGCTTACAGCACTGATACAGAATTGTTCCCAACCCAAATTAAATTAGGCCATCTACTGCTCATGCAGTTGCTGAAAAGGGGATTTCCAGTAGAAGAGCATCATGGCTATATTACAGCCACAATTTCATTCTGTCCCCTGATAGTTTTCTCTCGCTAATACGAACAGATTAGTGGTGTTATTGAATAAATGAAAAAAAGAAAACAGTTTAGGCCTCACATAACCTATCAACAAATAAAAACATCTGCTTCTGCCCAAAAAAATCAAGTATGTTTTTCATTTCTCTTTCATCTGTGTTCTCTGTATTATGTATTGTGCGGAAACAGGCCGTATTATTTGAGGATCTCTAGCGAGATTTTTTTTTCTTTTTTTAATCGTTACAGGGATTTAATTTCCTTTGACTTTACAGTAGAAAAACCAGGCGATGTTTAAATGAGCTACAGAGGAACTAAAGCGATGACGGAGCACATCAAACAGCCCCCACCCCCCCCCCCCCCCCGACAAAGCCAGTGATTAATTAGCGCATGAATCATTGTGTCGCTACTTGATTAGCAGCAAAAGATACACCCACCTCCACTCGTTCCTACCGAACGAGCTCGAGATCACCAGTCCTGCGGGAAATCTGTGGAGAAACCACGGCAACCGACTCAATCACCGTCTACACCTTGTTGAAGAGGGAAAAAAAATGTCTAGAATTCCTTTCCCCTTGAATTAAAGCAGAAATGCCCATGATTTTATGTAAGGGCACTGTCGCTGTTCTTTAAGCCTGTGTGACCTCCCGGTCTTCCTCTGCCAGTGAATCTGCAAGCGATTACAGAACTGGAAATAAAACCTCAAATCCTTCTCTCGGAGCATTACTCGAGAGGGCTTTCAAATTTTAGGCCGAACATAAAAATCTCAAATATCCATTTCATGCAAGAAGCTTACGACAGAGTTTCTGAATCATTTCTCAAATGTTTACTCTCCACGCGGGTTTGAAAATAAATTAAAACTCGGTTCCTCAGAGCCTGTCCTCTTCAACAGCGTAGCAACTGCAGCAAAGGTCGCGTCAGTGCGATATTGGTTATAAACCATTTTCTGTGGAGGACGACAAGCTATTTCTTTTTTCTGTCCGCTTTCCTTCGCAGAAAACGCTTCGAAACGCATTGGCTATGAACCAGGCACTGAGTAAAGAGGCAAATAGCTCTCAACAGCCCTGGAGATGTGTGAACACACAAGGCCTGGCTGTCAGTCCTGTTGCCAGCCACGTCCTAAGAAATTAGCTCAGTTTGTCAACAAACTTACCATGGTGAGGCGAAAAGAATAAAATATTTCTTGGAATAAAAATTTCACCAAAGTGAAACTCATACGAACGCTGAGTTAGTCCAAAGCCCAGTCACCCTGACAGCCTCTCTGTTGATGCTGATGAAAATCAAGCCCATTGTTGAGTTTTTCCATGCATCAGAACGATATTACTATAAAGGTAGCGCTGATGGAAACAGCTAGCCCAGCCGGACACAAAGCTAGCCGGGCTTGCTTAGCGTAGCGTACCGTGCGGTACCTGGGCTAAGTGCGTGCCACAGCATGACCGCGTACAAACAGCACTTCATCAGGAGCACAGGGTGAAAGAGCTTTCAGAAAAATGCAGCAATGCATGCTGGTACCTCGCACATAGCACTGTACACAGTGCCGAAGCACTTTTGTCTGCCATTTAAAGATTTCATTAAGCCACAACATAACGGTGCATACTTTTTTCAAATGAATAAACAAGTAAATAATGACATTTCTTCATTTAAGCCGGAGATCTGTGTCCATTCTAATGAAATGAATACTACTACAACTATATATTACGCAACTCATACACCGAGTCATATTTTCACACATCGAAAAGACTCGTCCAGATCGATGTGAGGAAGAAAATAATCAATTAATAAAAATGTAATTCAGAGTCCAAACAATCTGAAAAAAAGAAATAAAAATAAATATAAATAAAAACGCTCAGCTGTAAAACCCAGAGTGGGGGGGGTGGTTGGTTGGGGGGGGGGGGGGGGTGTGTGGTGGGGGCAGCTACAGCTGCACCACACGGGGCTTTGTTCAGCTAATGACATTGTTTGCCAATTTCCTTCCCTTTGTTCCCGTCGCAACTTTTGGGCCACCGCATTGCTTTGGGGATGTTATCTGCCAGAACCAACATCCTGGACTG
The DNA here is from genome assembly GCF_018555375.3 of Anguilla rostrata. Lineage (NCBI taxonomy): Eukaryota > Metazoa > Chordata > Actinopteri > Anguilliformes > Anguillidae > Anguilla > Anguilla rostrata. The sequence goes on along the minus strand of NC_057939.1, from coordinate 50,676,113 downwards.
CCCACCCGTCTGCTTTGTGCAGGGCCGCGGCTCAGGAGCTGGCATCCCCCGAACACACGGCAGCACAAAACAGGGTTTAATCGAGGTCACAATAAAAAAAAAAAAGATCTTTTTTTTCCGCCCTGACATGAGAGGCCTGCCGCATTCGTTCCCCCTATAGGGCCCGTGTTATACGGACAGGGTTATGGTGGAACACTCAATACAGCGTCGCTCAGAAAGGCAATAGAACTCAGCGCAACCTTTCAAAATTACCCACTTAGAATCAGACAGGGAGAGACAGGCAGGTATATCATACAGGTAGACTGCATGGGATTAAAACAAAACATATGGTCTGTCCTGGCAAATGACTGAAATTGAGTTGTTTTTTTTTGTTGTTTTTTTTCATCTATTTATTGAAAAGCACTTTAACGAAAAAAAGACGCTTTACAAATAAAGTTATTATCAAAGTTGTTCCTATTATTATTACCCATTACGGTTTTATTTTGGATGAAAACAAATGATAGTCTAAGATTAGATTCAAACCCAAGATATTTTGAAAAAGGAGTAGAAAGTATTTTTAACAGTGTTTTTACTCCAGTACTAAAACACTGTATCCTCTCACTGTAAATACTGAAAATGATTTGAAATGCGAACTACAACCCATTAAATAAGCCTGATAAAAGCGCAAGGGCTCGTCTATAGAAAGATTGCACTCACCATAGGCTGTGAAAAACAGAACACCGCCCGCCCATTATGATTTGTCAATGGTTCCTCTGGCCTCAGAAGCCGTCTGCTAAAAGCACTTCATCCATTTTGACCCCAATCAGTGGGCTCTGAGAATTAACTACCTGTTCGCACATCGTGACATAGATACAGTATTATCGCGCAGTCAACATTTAGAAGAGAGATGAGCGAACACACGTTTATCTACACAAGGCGACGGCACAATCAAGCACCGAATCTAAAGAGTCCAATGTGAAGGGACAAGCAGATGATTGTAGCTTACAGCAAAATAAAAAGCGCTATCTTTTCATAAAGTTACAACAATTCAAAACATCACCATTCCGACATTATGTCGTGGAAGTAGGAAGCCTAATGCAAAATTAATGTACTTATTCATGTATGCATGGACGTTATTTGGTCTTGTTTGCATTGCCGTGGACTGCGAGTGTGCAAATGTGTTTATTTAAAATAAGGGCTAGCCCAACCTAGTCTTGTTTGAAGAACTGCAGGCCAGGGCCGTACGTATATTCAAAGCACATTCAAAGCCAGAATGACAACATACGATTTCTTAAATGCTTGCTTCTGAAAAGACAAAATGGAACCGATTAATGATGAAAGGGTATACAAATAAAGCACAAAGGCTACAGCCACGTCCAATAGAAATATTTTTACCAACAGCCTTGCGTACCGAGCCAAAACACAGCTTCTTAAATGGCTTGCACAATAGCACTCCACAGACAGTTTCATTGCATTCAATGACAATGCCTGATTATCCTTCTGAGGAAAAAAAAAAAAGCTTAAGTATTTAAAATTTTTTGCATAATAAAAGGGTATTGGGTGACAAAAACACATTCCAGTGAAAATATTTTCAAAGATATTATTTCTTTTATTTTATTTGAATGTCCCTTGTAGTGTAGGTTTCAGCTTAGGAGAATATATTGTTCTGGTGATTAAGACCAGAGGCTCTGCCCCCTACAGGGGACAAAAATGAGCAGCTAGGTCTCAGAAGGTTATGTTACTAAAGGACTGGATTACATTACATTACATTACATACCATTTATTTGGCAGACGGATTAAAGTGATCGCAGCTACCATACTACCATCCAGCCAAAATAAAGCTGGTACACATAAACCATACCAATAGGATGGAGGATTAACACGTTTAATGGGGATGAGACACGTTTGGGTACAACTGATGGAGCTACAGCGACATGTCAGTCAATGACACGCTTTAACCAATCAAAAGGTTTTTCTCCCCACAGTAAAACGACAACGATTGGTTCAAATCAGCGAGTAACTCACATCGCAACGCATAGTACCTCCGCCAATATCTGCCTTCATGAAGGCCCGCTCTACCACGACTCGTGTTTACCGGGCTCTGAATTATGGGCCTCAGGAGGAACACACAGCGGTTTGGGGAGACAGAGCCGCGCACGGCGCACGCGCACGTGCACGTGCACGCGCGGCGGGAGGGAGGCAACAAATCATCTGGCGTCGGCTCCGCCGAGCTCCGAGAGGTCACAGTGCTTGAGCAGCTAATTGCGATTCGAACCCCCGAGCTCGAGATTATTAACGAGAGGCTGCCAGTCATAACGACCGCGAGGCTCGGCGAAAGGGTGACTCCCGCTCGCTCGCTCGCTCCCTCCCTCCCTCCCTCTCTCCTCCCTCCTTCGCCCCGGATTCGCGGCGGCACCCGGCAGCCCCCGACGCCGCGCTAAAATAAGATCCCGCCAGCACCAGCGCCCGCTCCCGCGCACCCTGGAGTGGAAACGGCTCGCCGTATCTGCGACACCGACTCCCCAGCGGCTCCGGTCCTCTGGAAAATCGAAGCCGTTCCAGAATTTTCCGGGGACACGGAGGCTCGGGACTGTGACGACTGCTCCGCACCGACTGGAAAAATAACACTCGAAGTGTTTACAGTTCCCAGACTCCCCTGTTTGTAAACGTTTTACTCTTTTGGGGACCTCGCAAACAAATAACCTGCTATCTTTGGTTTGGTTTTCTGTGATCTTTGATTTTGTTCTTTCCGTTCTCTACGTCAAAAAACAGGATTCCACATTATATTACATATATAAAGAGAGAGAGAAAGAGAAGAGAGGCAGACAGGACTCAAATCGATTAAGTATAACAGGTGTACAGTATAATTCAGTACCATATATGTGAAGGATGTATTCTGAACAGAGAAAACTATCATCTACCATTTACCATGGCGATGAGAAACACGCACATCGATTTCAAATGGGTATATAAGTGCAATTTTTGCTCCTCTTGCAATTAATTGCATATTTGTGTTGTGGAAGAATAAAGAAACAAATCTTTAAAAGCAGAGTCAGGGGACCTAACAAAGATCCTGCATTTCAAGGACAGCAGCAATTATGTCTTGATAACATCCCCCCTGTCCCACATGCTGTATTACTTGTCAGGCAGAACCTACTGCATTATCTCTATGAAAAAGATTATCTTCAAGCCCAGGGATCGAACTGAGTCCAGTAATCAAGGGGCCTTTGGAGAATGAACACCTTCAATTTTTCTCAGTTGACAGTCTGGCTTTTGTAGGTTTCTCATTCCTTATCGCCACAGAATCTCAATTACGGAGAAGGAACAAGTAGCAGGTCCCCTCCCAAAACCTGCTCTTTGCTGCTGAATTCCACTCAATCTGGACTTTCTCATCTACAACAGAAGTAAAATATATATATATATAAAAATAAAAAGAAATAAAAATTAATGAATAAATAAATAAACAAGGCAGAAATTTTATCAAGCATTGAAATGGAGTACGGTTGACCTAAGCATGTGGATACATCATTATCCAGCTGAAACAAGACCAACTGCGGTAGTATTTTTTTATTTTGTTACTAGAAATCATTCACTATAAGCCAAAGGCTGACCAAATTAGGGAGACAGGGATTGATTTTTATGAGTCACCACTGGAACAGTACACCAAATTTACAGTCTTGTCTACAATTCCACATGGGTTTAAAGGTCAAACAAATGACCTGAAGGCCACTGATTTTTTTAAACATTTTTTTTTAGCTCCACGCTATTGCTTTAGCGTTCAAAGAAAGATAAAGCCAATCGGTTTGACCGTGACAACATCTTCTGCCAAACACACACACTCAAGGGAACACTACAAAAGCAAGGTCTATGCTTTGTATATTTATTTTCGCTTTTTTATTTTTTATTTTTTTTTTTTCCACAAAGAACAATTAATACGGAAATGGAAGATGAGGACCTGGGTCTCAAAGGAGGCTGCTGAGCGTACAATAGAGGGCTTCTTTTGTCCACGGCTGTATTGAATTCCCTCGGAGGGCAGCGGGGGCCACGCTGGAGGCCATCTCAAGTGTGCCCCTCCCCCGTTTCTTTACAAGGTCTGAAGGGCTAATCTGTCTCTCGGCAACATTTGATCCCAGTCCCGGTCTGGGTGCCTACTTTACAATACTCCATATTGATTCACTGGCTTCCATTACAGCCCGCCTCTCAATCATTCTTTTTGGGGGGGGGCAGGAGGGGGGGGTTGTGCGACAAAAATCTCGCACGGTCACTGGACTTAAGATATGCCACGTATTTAATTTGGGGGGGGGGGTCAAGCGCGACACAGTGGTGAACAGTAATGCTTGTGCGTTCCAGAATGCAGTTAGGAAAAAATAAAAAAAGGAAAAATGAGTTATGTAACTTTTAAGTAGCTTTCAGCAGCAAAGTTTGCACATGAGCACACGCTAACGAACACGGAATGGCGTCAGAGAGACAATAAATAATTAAGACCTTTATGGCTGTATTATTCTTAAGCGACACGTTCTGCTCCGTTCCATAAAGAGCCGCGTTGTGGTTCTCTGGTGAATCGGCTGCCTCCCCAGCGTATAAACTTCAGAGGACGGCGCCTCTAATGGGCACGGTTTCGGATCCCAGGCAGGCCCATTCCTCACCCGGCTTTAAACCGGCCCGTTTTAGTTGACTGGCGCATCGTAACTTTTTTTTTTTTTCACCCCGAGCCGGAAAATATACGCGACAGCGTACCCCCCCCTTCCCCCCCCCACGTACAGCGCCGTAGCCAAACGACACCACGCAGGGGCATCAGTCGGTGATTTAAAACCGAGGCGCGGAAAGCCAGTGGTAAAAAGGCGGGGTGGGGTGGGGGGGGGGACTTTAAACGCGCGGCGTGTTTACAGTGTGTCAGCACCTGAAACGGGGGGCGGGAGTTTTACTGCGTCGGCTACGCATGAGTAATCGCCGTGACGACGTCTAATTGAGCGGTTTTTTTTTCAGTCTCGCAGGAAGGCCGCGGCAGAGCACGCAGGCCCGGTAAGCCTATAGCACATAGCGAGCGTTAGCATGAGAGTTGAGCTGCACCGGCGAGAATTACATTTCCTGTTGTGCTGCACTGATGAGTCACCATTTAAGTGATTGGGAATAACAGATGAAAGGAACAACTCATACTAATACCGATCGTGGCATGCTTTAACTACTTCTCATATTTTCTGATTTATGTCCGGTACTTGAAAACTTCATAGGGAATTCTATATGATCACAGAAATTAGTTGTGTTTATTTTATATAGACAGTGTTTATTTTCATATCTGATATAATCAAGACTGTCATAAAGTTTGCTCAGAGCATTCTATGAATGATTATATTTCACTGAAAATATTGAACCTAGATGAGCTGAATGATCTGGCAATAAATACTGTTTTGTTCTTATGTTCTTATTTTGAATTATTTTTATTGATTTATTTTTTTAGAAATGGTGTGCATTTGTCTCTTTACTTTAGAACATGTCATTCAGACATTCTAGGCAATCGAGACAATCCATCACTGTGTGAACCTTGAACTTCAACACCCCAGGGTCTCTAACTCTATGACACAACCTGGCGAGCTCTTCCATGACCTGACATTGATGGGCATTGATTTTGAGGCATGCTTCTTTTGAAACAGGGCGGATGGCTTTTGAGATAGCTCACCCTTTCACTACAGTCCAAGTTTAAGGGTCATTGGGCATATTTATGACATCATTTTAAGCTTTCAACGTGCTCTGGACCATCTCATGGAAAACTAACATCTTTGTCCTCTTGACCTTTTGTCGATAATAATTCTCCTTAAACGCCCCTCTGCTTTAATAAGCAACCTTAAATGGCAACTTTCACCACTTCAGATAATGCAACATTAGCACAGGCTCACAAATCCATTTACGAAATGCACGGCCTGTTCAGAGCACCAAAAAAAGAGGGGGAAAAAAAAACTAAAAACTATGGGACATTTTAAAATGTTTCCAAAACCGTGCGCACCTAATGCTCCTGCCATTCATTTTAACAGCTTTTCGGCTGCACTTTGGCACTTAAAAAAAAAAAAGAGGCCCAGGTGCTCAGAACTCCAGGTTCCATACGAGTTGGATGTTCCGGACTTTTCCGATCCGGAGAAGGTATTGGGGGAATGTCCCGTCCCCTCAGATAGCGTGTACAGCGGGTCTGTATGGGGCAATGTGCATCGCTGAGTGAATGAATACACTGAAGCAGGAAACCGTCATCACGGGCGTTTCGTGATCGGAGTTCATTTCCACACTGTTTCCCCTCCATTATCCCAACCGGGAATATCTGTAGCGCTGTTATGGTCATTCAAAGCGAGATCCCGAAGGAGGAAGGAGGGGTGAAAATGTTCATAAAAAAGTCATAAAATAAATTAGATCGTTTAATAGCGGTGCTTTCTGCAAGCTGGAAGCTCCATAATGATTTTTTATTTAATAATAAAAAGAAAAAAAGAAATTTCATTCCGTTATGTCTTAACTGTATGAAAACGTGACTATCCAGCTCGGACTACATTTGCCCGGCCACAAATACAGAGCGATAATGTTTTAACGGAATCGTAAGACCCGGCGGAAACAAAACATAAATTCGCTATACGGACACACAGATAAACTGAGGATCAGTTCACACGTGTCAGCGAGAGGACGATGCAAACGAGCCCACAAATCTTCACGCACCGTAAAAGCCATGGCAACATGAAGTGAGTGTCCCACAATCCCAAGGGGCACAACGCAGCGAGTCCGGCTCGCAAGTCCACCGGGACAACCGCACATTAAGTCATTTGGCAAAAAACGCGTCAGTTAGGCATTCAGTGGCTGAGTGACTTCCTTCTCAAGTGGCTCGTTACTTCTGCCTGATTCTTAACCCAGTGCCTTTAACAAGGAGGATTTTCGCAAAGGCCAACAGGGAGAAGGGAGGATGCGCGTCTGAATCCTTCGCCAGATCAGAGCTAACGTGCACGCATTATCATTTCGGCTCCCAGCAAAGCTCTAAATTTAGGCTCGCCGAGTTTTCCGCGGGTTCGCCGCAACTCTCGGACGAAACGAAGCGCGCTGGCTGTAGAACATCCATCAGCGTCGTGTAGCATAGCATAGCGTAGTGTAGCGTCGGGTCGGGTCGGGGCGGGCGGGCGGGCGGGCGACGATAATCACCGTTAAACAACGAAAGCGCCTGGGGAGCCGGAAGCCGGTGATCACAGACCAGGCGGAAAGCAGCCCGGGTGGGGGGGGGGGGCAGGCAGAGATGCAAGTTGGAAGGTGGAAAAGCACGCTGGACAGAAGAGGCAGACGACCCCATTCCACCGTTGACTTTGTCCGTCTTCAAACTATAACTGCCATGAGACTGAGTAACAGGCGAAAAAAAAAAAAAAGGTAGGCAGCCCCACTGGAACAGTTGGAAATTGTGTGTGTCCTGCAGTTTCGGTAGCACTTTGTAACCTTACAGGGACGTCTTTGTGACAAGTGGGCGGCTCTGGGTGACTCTGAAACAGCGTTCGGGTCCTGAGGGGGTGACAGACAACAGCCCCCCTCATCCCACTGTCAGAACCCACACCAGGACGTGCAAGGGTTAATGAACCGCTTCCTTTCACTCGTTGTCTCTCTCTCTGGGCGTGACGGGGGGGCTCAAAGCGAGGGTAACGCAGGGACACACCCCCCGTCTCAACCCTGAGCTTGGACGGGACGGCATCTCGGAGTGGAGTTCTCACACCGTGCAGCACGATGGGGGATTAAGACGCGTGGTCTCCATCTCTTTTTTTGTGTCCGTGGTGTTTCAGCTGGCTAGGAGCTATGTGGAAGGACGTTTCATACGCCGGAAGGTAAATAAGTAAAATAATAACAAAATACAGAGATAAAAGCTGAGATAAGTGTTGAAGAGACTGCATGTAAAAAATGCCCGAAGACACTATTTTTGGATAGCTGATACCAGGCAGAACTTAACAATACATACATATAAGAAGACACGGTTTTCTCCTTGAATGCACGCGAACGGCTAATCCTGCACTGTGTCGACAACCAATGGAATGAGGACTAGAGTACGGATCAGTGCTGGCATAGAGGACCGATCTGGCCCAATCCTCTGGATGCTTTTATGAATAAATACATAAATATTTACACAAACATGAACCTACACTCCCTTTATCTTGACCTAACACCTCTTATGAGAAATGATACATTTATTTATTTTGTCAGGTTCTATATATATATATATATCTGTGTGTGTGAGTGTGTGTGTGTGTGTGTGTATGGTTTTTGTCAAATGATTTCAAATGTGTACACAGGTCTGTAAATTTCTGATAAAATCAAGGTTTTCTATAATTTGATCTCTCATATTAGGTTCCTCTCACTAAGTGCTTGGAGCTTTCCAAAAGGGTGTCTTAAGGAAAACATGATGTCATATGTGAACAGAATGCTTAATGAGTCTGAATGCATTTGGATATTCCCTTAGTGGACCTCAATTAATATGCTATTTACTCATGTTGAAAAATTAATTATGGATGATATTTTTTTAACTAATTGACATAAATGAAATAGCCTTTTTTTAAACTTAGATTACACATGATTACACATCAATGTGATTTACTGGAGGCTTTTATTTTTCACAGATCTTTTTAATTAAATTGCTGCATACTGTCACAGTTCCACACATACAAGCTGGAAATAAGTACCTGTCCCAAGACTGGAGCTATGTCAACATGCACAAATTTCACTAATTCTTTCAGTGTTTTTAGTGTTTTTTTTCCAGTCTTTTTTTCAGTACATTTTTACCACAGTTGATTTCAACAGTGAGCAATCACAGAAATCTTATCCATGTTGCCATATTTGAGTGTTATATACAGGGGATAATTTAATTTCGGATTCAATCTAAATTAGTCTTCAGACAGCTACCGTACAGCTATGAGGATTGGCTAATACAGACAATATACAGATCAGCTAATATGTTTTGTGCACCATTACATGGTGGAACACAGCCTATGTTTGCCTACAGGGTGTATACAATACTCACTGGGTATGAATTTAAAGTGGTAATCAGACAACAAGGGCCTTTGTGACCTTTGTGCTGATAAGTGTGATAAGTGATAAGCGTAAGGGTTTGCAGGAAAGCGCCATATGCATCCACAAAACACATTCTGCAATATCTGCTATGACACTTATTTGGGAATTGGGTTTGTCAGAGTACTGCCAAAGAGCCACAACAGCATTTCCAGGCACCGGTGTCATCATAGTTAATCCCCAAATTATAAATGACAATTCCCGAAGCCAACTGCCAAATATATGCACATCGCTGGCATTCAGTAAACAAAAATGGATCAAACACGTCTTCATATACCTCGCTGCTGTTATTATTCCGAGTACCTGCATTTTTGCACATGCATTCCTTACACAAAAACATTGTTATTTTATCGGTACAGACGTGGGGCTGACACTGGAAATAAAACGGTATTTTTCTGCAAGCTCTTCCGCTGCCAGCCTGGTTCAATCAGTTCTAGTATCTCCACCATCAGCATTGCCAGATAGTGTATTAAGGGGATTGGCTCCCAGAGACGTAGGATTTAGTGCTCTTTTAACCTGTGAGGAAGAAAACTGGGGGGCCTACAACTATGTGTGTGTGTGTTTGTGTGGGTGTGTGTGGATGTGGGCGTGTGTGTGCATGTGTGTACTGTATGTGTGGTGTGTGTCTGTGTGTGCGTGTGTGTGTGTATGCACGGGTATGTGTGTGTGTGTGTGTGTGGTTGTGGGTGTGCATGTGTAAGTGTGTGTATATGCGCGAGTGTGGGTATGAGTGTGTGCGTCATCAGGGGGGAAAAAAAAAGTTTAAAACATGCACTTCGATTTTAAATATTTATTTGAGTTTCATCCCCGTGGTGACAGCGGCAGAGAGGTGTTAAAGTAGGTGAATTGGGAAGGAGTACATCTGGGAGAGGAGCGCAGCCTCCGGAAAAAAGTGCGGAAAATTCGGACACCTCATCCATCACCGGGGCTCTAATGTACAGCAGGCGATGATAACGCCGCCGCTCCCGCAGTCGGAACGCCGGCAACAAAGGAGACGTCAACAAAAATTTCACAGCGGCGTGATGGATGATTGGACTTTAAAGGTTGGACCGTTTCTAAGGTCAGCTAAGGGTTCGCAAAAAAAAAAAAAAAAAGAAGAAATGCAGTTAAACAGAAACAGACATATTTAGTGCAGATACTGTACGTGTGGAGTAGGTAGGTAGGTAGGTTCAGGGTTAAGTTGAGAGAAGTGGATGGAAAAAAAAAAAAAAAACAGGCTTTGGCGCAGATTTTTCCATAATGCAAAAGCGGGAAAAGCGCTACAAACGTTTCCCAAAAAAAAATAACACCCCTCACGAGACAAGGCTTCAAACGATTCGTGCAGAATTATTACGCCGGCAACGCCACGCAATCATAGCGCTTCTTTAAAACGCCGTAGCTTTCATGAAACACATCTGATTTAATTGGAAGATTATGCTAGCCGTCACTCTAAATCAAGTGCTGTATTGTGAGTTAGCAAATCTTTAAATTGTGCCTTTGAATTCATAAAAATGGTCTTTCAATCATATCAGCTAAGCACCCAAGTGTTTTTTTCCGAATGCTTATAACAGTAAAGAGTAAAATGTAAGTTTTAACCCTTTGAAGAGAAGGTTTGGAATGTTTTCAAAATTCTAAGCCAGTGTTCTAGAACTCCACTGCTTTCAATTACCAGCAGCGATTGTTACATCATCATTAGAATGTTCAGTTAAGAACATTCTAATCACATGTTGTTGGGGCGACGTAGCTCAGGAGGTAAGAGCGACTGTCTGGCAGTCGGAGGGTTGCCGGTTCAAACCCCGCCCTGGGCGTGTCGAAGTGTCCTTGAGCAAGACACCTTACCCCTAACTGCTCTGGCGAATGAGAGGCATCAATTGTAAAGCGCTTTGGATAAAAGCGCTATATAAATGCAGTCCATTTACCATTTACCATTTACATGTGTGTGATCTCACACCTTAAAGGGTTAAACAGGAGACATGGGTTATATAACTCAGTGAAAGCCTCTGCAGGTGGCCCAAGGTCATTAGTTCAAAGCCCAAGAGAAAATCCTCTGGTTACGCCACACGTTGGCCGGATTCATCCGCAGCCAGCAGGAAAATACTGCACTTGATCTACTTCAATCACCAGCCGATCCAGAGCAAAGAGCACCAGAAGATAAGGGGGCAGCACAAAATTCTGGACCCTGTGCATATGCAGTCTCTGTGGGCCTCCTTAAAGTTTCCGACCAAAGAAAACTTTTTAATCTGGGATTTTTGAGCAGCCTCCCTAGCCCAGGGTCCTGGGTAGTCAGTTCCATTTCCCCCCCCCCCCCCCCACTGTGACCCCCCTGTAGCTATGACAACAGAGAATAACATTTAATTTCTACCTGCAAACAAAAACTACCACCTTTCAGACTCCTCTTTGTAGCTGGCAGAATTAATACTTCAGTTTTATAGGGTACAGCAATTGTTAATCATTTGAACATTTGAAATTTGTCCAGAGCCAAAACAACACTGCCAGGGTGCACATGAAAACTAATTTTCTTTTAATACAAATGCAGTTTATTGATCACCCCTATAATCAAGCACATAAGGGAATGCCCCTGTGGTAAAAATGGCAACACTTTCGCAAAGAAAGTGATTTAAGAGCGTAACTTCAGCAAAAATATTTTGATCAAGAGGACTGTATTTGCAAAACCCTGCCTGTAATGTCTGGGGACATAGATTGATTTTTTATTTTTTTACTTTTTTAAAGTGAGCATCATTTTTTTTGTAAAAGTCGTGGTCGATTTGTCTTCGGACGTGGTTCACATTGAGCTAGCCTTAGATGGCCCAACGGTAGCGAAGACAAATACCGAGTTTGAGGGACTTTAAAGGTTAGCGGTTTTCGTTGTGTACAGAGGGTGGAGACTGGGACACGAGAGAGTGCTATCTAAGAAAACCGTACTCTCGTTTTTTGCCCTTCAAGGGAAATGTTGTATGGCCTGCTTCTGCACCTGCTGCAAGATTGGAAAATTCGATCTGAATATTAATTTCTACTTGCAAAGAGGGCAGTAGATGAATATCCGCTCTTATAAGAAGTTGTGCACCGCGTGAGCAAAGTAACAAAATATTAACCGTGAAACTCCAACTGTACACAGCCAATAAAATGTATCT